>NW_015558613.1:116343-136116 GCF_001515605.1 Sinocyclocheilus anshuiensis | reverse complement strand
TAAGAATGTTAGGGAATGATGTTCTAACAATGGTATGACTAAACATTTTTAGAATGTTTTTAGAGAATGTTATCCTATCTTTTTGAGAGAAAGTTCTGGGAGCATAAATAAAACTACCCACCAAAAACAAGAATATTCGGGAATGATGTTCTAACAATGTTATCGCTAAACATTTTTAGAATGTTTTTAGAGAATGTTATCCTACCTTATGGTAATGTTCTTAGAACATTTTTAGAACAAAAAATTTCTAGCGGGGTCTGACAGAGACAAAGTGAATCTGTTACGGGGAGAGAATGTCAAAATAATGGAGACCCAAAACAGAATCGACCACTTTCTTTACATCAGAGAGTTCTTAAAGGTAAAGGATGTTTTTCATGGTTAAAATACATTTTAGTAGAAACAGGCTTATTGGAAAAAGCGCATTATATCATATTACTTCTTGCATGTTTTGTGGCACTTTCAAAATGTCCAGTGAGCTACGATAAAAGCATATTCAGTTTTATTAAAGACAGATGAACGTAAATGTCTCAATGTCTTATTACAATGGTTTTTGTATGTATTGCGGCAGTTTGGAAATGAAATGTCTGATGACTGGCACTAAAAGGTTAATACTATATCACATTTGAAAACAATGTTCTTCCTACACTGAACACTCACTTGTGCGATCATATTTAAAAAAAACAAATAAAAATGAGATAAAAATGCCATACCAGGTGAGCTACCAAGCAAGTTTACTTTGCTTGGTAGCAAAGTAAAGCCATACATATGGCACAGTTATGTGATGCAAATGTTAAAATCTATTAGTTTACAGGTTGTGCAATATGGTAAAAGTATTCTGAGGTCATAACATAGTATTGTGCAAGGAACCTGTTGTCATTTGTGTGAAAAGATTATAAAAGTTGTTGTTTTACTGCCACTAGTGTTACTTTCAGCTGGAAACTGCAGTGAACTGTATGTAGTAGTACATTTTTTCCCCCAAAATTCTGTTTGATGCCATCAGTGTAATAAAATTGCCTCAGTCTTGACTTTAAACCTTATTAGGCTGACACAGGGTATTTTTGGGAGCTAAGACAGTAATGAGAGAACGCACAACTGGTTTACGATTGAGCTGGGTAAATTGTAATTGTCTGCTCCTGCCTTTTTGAGTTTAATTGGCTTAGTTCAATAATGAAGTGGCATGAGAACAGCTCTGCGCATGAGTGCGCTTCATTGTGTAATTGAGACATTTGTTTGACGGCATGAGATCCCCAGGCGTGTGGCATTCGTACTGTCTCAGTTTAGTGAAAGACAAATGATTGGCAGTGATGTCACTGGGTGCCATGAGCCTTCGCCGAGCTGCTTATGCAAGTGATTATCGACGTGCAAAACTCTAAAAGTTATGAACGTAGTGCCAAAGCTGTGGAAGATCTGCTGTGAAATTATCCATATATGCAGCACTGTGGGCAATCAACAAATGCTGAGTGTAAAACGAGGAAACATTTCAGATGTGATAACGCTGTAGTTCACCCAAAAAAACATTAATCTAGTTATGCAATAAGAGTGTGCTGTATTTGTAGAAGCAAGCAAAAATGGTATGGTTGCTTCAACAAATGTTTTGTCTCAAATTTACTTTTGTTAACACTATCAGATTAGCGTTTAGGCTAGAGTTTAGTGTAGATGGTAAATTATTTGCAAACATCTTCGAACTGTCTGCCATGTACAACAACCAGCGTTATAAAACATTGCCAGCTTCATGTTCATCTGTTGTGGACAAAAATGAACATACCACATACAGTACTGGACATTTCACTTTTGAAAGTGTTGTGAAATATGCACAAAACAACGTAATATCAGAAATGCAATAATGCAGAAATGTCGCCACAGGCACATTTTCCCCATGAGCCTGGGTTACCACCAACTTATGAAATACCCTAAAATCCTTCTGAAATACCCTTCATTTTTGGCTAAACTATCCCTTTTATATAACAGTAAAAGTTTTGTCATTTTGTCAGTGATAGTGAAGCCAATTGTTATACTCTTGAGTGTGAATCAGACCTTAAACATCGCCATTTCAACTCAGCACTTATTCTTCTTGGCTGCTTCGACTGTGACCTTGGATCAGAGGATTGAATGACATAGACATGACACAACTACCTGACAGACCTGTTCTCTCTGATTAATGGCCTCATATTGAGGACAATGTAGAAGATGGACACTAGTGAAATGCACACTCTTGTCGGTGTTATATTGATTTATTGATACTATGCACTTCAATTAAGAGATTACATTACCACAGAAATTCATTACTTGGAACATGCAAGCAGTGGTTAATAGAATACATGTAAGAAGAAGAATAAACCAATTTACAAATGAACATAATTATGCCATGCATATGCTGTGTTTATTCCAGTTATTTTTGTTCATTTTTTTTATTCGTTTTAGTGCAAGAACAAAAAGAATGAATAATTTCTGCTGTATGTTTACAGCAGTTTGGCTGGACACGTAGCTGAAGCTCCAGGAGAAACGATGTGGTATCGTGTGCTCTGTTGTTGTAGTTTTCTCATCTTAGTGAAGCCATAGATCACATAATCCATTTTAGCCATGAAAGAAGAGGAGCCCAGGTCCTCTGATAGTGGCTACTGATTGGTTATAGCTCATAAATGAAATGTTATGACAACAAGAACAGATAATTCACATATGTGATTTGCACAAGAGTCATCGGGGGGAAATGCATGGCCTCTCCTATTTTTAAGAAGTAGCCACATCCAACCCTGCTAATGCTGGTTTCTGACATTATATAGCATTTATTTTAGACAGATGTTATACAGTCATCCATTACAGAGAAATCCCCTTGAAGTGACGAAGAAGCGGGGCAACTGAGATGATTTTTACCTGATATGGCTACTTCATACTATGAATATATAGAATTGCAAACTAATTATTTTTTACATGTCTCTCCATCTATAATAGGGATGGATTTGTTTCTCACACACATACATCACAAGATAATTCATTAACTGATGGGCTGAACTATATCTTATAGTAAGGTTATATTTAAACCGTGTACATTTTAAACTGTGATTTGGCCATAGGCCTTGTAATATCAAGCAACTTGCATTTCAGGCAATTTTTAAAACAATACAAGCACTACCATAGCAAATTTCAACTGGTTATTAGTACATCAGATTCAATCTCCCATCATTCTTTGTCTGTCAGGACGGTAGCACCTCAGCGCTCAAATTTCGTTGCATGCAAACACTGTTTTCATTTTATGCCTTCGTGGAACTAGCTATAAATATTTTCCATCTCACTTGCCTTTTTTATTAATTTAAAGGAAATTTGATTGGCTGGAGGTAGAGTTTATTAAAACTGTATTTCCTCAGTCATAACTGTACAGCATTTCCGGCAATTGTGACACATGCTGTTATTCTTTTTCTTTCTTATTCTCTTCTTTGTCATCCTTCATGATTCAATCACAATGGGCTGCTGGGATGTTTGCAGCCGCTGTCCCACACAGTGATGGGAATTCATGAAAGTTGTCAGCTATGACTGATAATCCTCTCATGCCCTTTTCCTTTCTTAAAGAACTGCTTTCAAAAGACACAAAACGATCGGTCTGTGCAAGAAACTGAACAGTATTTATATCCTTTTTTTACCTCTGATGCACTGCAATGTCTGAACTGTCCTGAGCGCGTCCTCTACAGCCAGCGCGTGATGCGTCTTCTTCTTCTTCTTACTTTACGGCGGGTCACAGACTTATAAGTGCATTACCGCCACCTATCTCTCAAATGGACCATTGATACTCCTAATTGAGATTGTAGATAGAGTATCAGTGGTCCATTTGAGAGATAGGTGGCGGTAATGCACTTATAAGTCTGCGATCCGCCGTAAAGCAAGAAGAAGAAGAAGATGCGTCAGGCGCCGGCTGTCGAGGACACGCTCAGGACAGTTCAGACATGTCTTTACACATCAATGTATCGTCACGAGCCGCAGGGTTTAATTTGGTTTTATTTGTGTATGTTTTTTTGACTCTCAAAGCTGTGATTCCCATTCACTTCCATTATAAGACTGACAGACTGCAACAGTTTGAGTTAAAAATCTTTGTTTGTTTTCTACTGAAGAAACAAATTCACCTACATCTTGGATGCCCTGGGGGTAAGCAGATAAACATCAAATTTTCATTTTTGGGCGAACTATCCCTTTAAGACACAAAAACACAACATTAAAAGTGAGAAAACTAATTTCATCCAAGAGAGCCCAGTTCTGCTAAACATTCAGGGAAAAAATCACAGACTAATGACTTATCACACATTATGACAGCAACAATTAAGATGCGTATTTGCAGTCTGCTGAATATTGCGTGAATTTGAGCCCCCAATTATCCATTCAAATGGCCCTGCCATAATACTAATGAGGACTCCTATAATTAGCATCCACGCTGGATGCCAGTTTTGACATCTTCTTTCACAAAGTGACAAACTCACTGAGATGCCTGACAAATAATAAAGTCTATTAATTTGCATAATTTCATTTAAGCAACGTCACAAACTTGCAGTGTAGACAGCTTTGTTGATTTATAACAGGAGCAATTTAAACCTGTTGTATGCGTATGTATATATATGTATGAATGTACAGTATGTATATGTGATGACAAATTTACATTTTCCACTTAGCTGTTAAAAGACTCATATCATGAAATTTTATTTTTAGTAGACGATTAGTATTTCTTAGATTTTAATTGTGCATGTCACTTTCATTCTGACAATTTAATTTAATCCAATGTATTATGTTACAATTTCTAATAACGTTACCAGGCAACTGTCAAGTACTCGCAAAAGTCAGTTTTTGATGCTTTGCAATTGTTTTGGACCCTGTACCCAGAGTTAAAATGACCCCTTTTTGACGGTTTCAAGTGTGAAAAGCCCATAAGACTCAATTATCTACAGTCTGTTCTCACACTGTTCAACACTGGCCCAGTTCATTCTTCCTTCTGACTTTTCATCTTTTTGCTGTTCATTACTGTCTATTCAAGTTGTTTCCCCATCCATTGTCTGATGTTTCCTTCTATATTTGTGTGCAGTAGACTATATCTACGCCTGCGGTTTGTTTAGGACAATTTATTAGCCCTGACAGTGATGTTATTGTTTTGATTATTTGAAACTTTATCAAAAGTTGCAAGTGTACAGTCTGTTGAACAACTGCTAATCTTGTCTTGTCTGTGAAGTCACTACTGAGTGTTTTTAATCAGTTTGTAGAAGACAGAAAGCAAAAAAAAAATCAAATTTTTGTTTTTATAATGAGTTGATATTCTGACCGTTCAGAAGCTGTGTGGTTTTTAGGGGAATGTGCCATGTTTGATTTTTCATATTTAGTATGTGCCAGAATTTCTGTGTGGTTCTGTGCCAGGAAAGATCAGCATGACATTTCATGTTCTATTAATGAGACATGCTCTGTGAGAGGCCTTCGTTAAAACTGATCTGTGATTTCACCTTCTGCAGAAGAGGTGTGCACTTCACAAGACACTATACAATATTTTCACATATTGTGTATAATTAATTAGTGGTGCTAAGGCCAGCTCTACTTTTACTAATTCAAATATAAACCCCTAACCTATAAACCCTTTTAACTTGTCCCACACCATTTGTGCTGCATACATGAATGATATCTCAAATTTTGCTGTGATTTGTCTTGCGGTTTTTTTTAGAAACTATTTCCAATTTGAAACATTAAGTCTGAGTTTGAATTACCCCAATCTAACTGAGAATCTTATCATATTTGTTTGGTGATTTCCATTAGAATCTCATTCTGAACATTGAACAACCTGGAAACCACTTAGAAAAGCCTAGCAACCATGTGGCAATGCCCTGGCAAACATCTAGACACTCTAGCATTGTAGTGGTGAGTTTTGTATGGGCAAGCAACAATATAAACAAGCAATAGTATATATTAAATATAGGGCAGTCAGTAAGTCATTTTCTCTGTTACATAAGACAGTGCTTTACTCAGTATGCCAGCTTAGCAAACATTACTTCTCCTCTCAGAATCTAAAAACTGTTTTAGCTTTTAGCAGTAACTATTAGTAGAGGGACACTGAATGGCCATTCGTATTTCAGAAACCGTGTTTGTTTTGTTTCCCTCAAAGGAACCACAAAGTTTCTCATCTAGCGCCTCATTAGAGCTTCTGAGAACAGAATCAATGAATGAGACATGTTGTGTTGTTTACTGGGAGCATGTTGTCGATAAAAGAGCAACTATTCTAAATTCATGAACAAGCTGTGACCATAAATGTTCTAATCAATGCAGAATGCTCATTTTAGGAACGATACAAGCTTTGTTTTTCCTTTGACTGAACATTTTATCTGTTCTAAAACCTAGTGAGCTCCTCGTGCAAAGCACATAAGACTCTTGAATCAATACAGGCACTAGAATAATGCAAAGCTCTAATATACATAAAATGCTGATTTTGTTTTTCTTTATATGGGTACAGTATATTTCAGTATTAAATTTAATTAATTATTTCCCATTTCACGGTTTTATTGAAATATAAATATATATATATATATATATATATATATATATAATGCATTTGTTTTTTTGACAGCCGATGCCGATATCTTGGAAAGCAGTGTGGCCGATGGCCGATATAAAGCCGATATAATTTTATTTATTTTAATTAATATTTAAGACATTTTAAATAATTTGAAAATGGATTAAAAAATAAATGTGTAAAATAAACATACACTCTAAATGACAAAGTATTTTTCACAAAATAAATAAATATTTAATAAAAATATAATTTAAAAAAAGGAAGTAAACACTGTAACCAACAGGGCATTCAGTAATCTGGGAAGTTTGTGTGCATTGGAATTTGGGAATCATATTTTTTTCAAATAAAGCCAAGGTAACACTCATTTTTCATACAGCACACAGTGAAAATGACATGAATATGACAGTGGGCAAAAGCATGAAGCGCAGCATAATGTGAAATCGTGAGTTTAAAGTTAGTCGATCGCGTGAAGCTGAACTCTTCTGTCCGCATTAAATTCGCACGGACCGACCGTCATGCAGAGTACACGCGATCATGCAGGATACAAATGCACACTTCACAAGATCTCACAGGTGGATTTGACTAAGTTTGCAAGATTTTTGAAATGAACTGTTCATTAGTTCATTTGAAAAATGCCAAATATCGGCCGATATATCTGCCTTGTCGACCACTAATAATAATTAACTTTGTGAGCAAAAAACCCTGAATTAAAAAACATACCAATAAATGTGAGATTCATAACTTATCCAGAACACCATCTGAAAGAATTTTTTATTGTTTAGATTCAGTAAGTCTGTAATCAGCTTTCAAAATGGGCATTCTTCAATTGATTTTACCTGGTAGGAATGAATTCTTGAATGTAAAACAACTACAAGATTAATACAGACAGCAGTTATGATTAGCTAATAAAACTGATGGCTTTTTACTGTTTTCTGTATTAAACACGCATACAATGATCATTTTCATTAATGGTTATGTGATGATAATACTGAACTGCTGGGATTTGGGTGTTTGAACGTCTTGCACTAATGTCTCTGATGAGTGAGATTTGCATGTTAACATGAGATTGATTCGTTAACTGTTGCTCATGCTGATGAGAATCTCTCTCCATGGGTCTATTCTCTCTTGATGTTAAACTCATTCAGTGGTGCGAGAAGGGAGGTGCATAAAGAAAGGATTTTGAGAGGATTTTTGTAGCCTGCCATATTTATGTTGGTGATTACAGTTTTTATGGGCTTTTTTTTAATGAATACCACTACCACATTATTGGCACTATAAGCCCCCTGATGTGTGAATTTCCATAATTCGTGCCATCAGTCCCTGTAATTGGAAGGTGAATGTTTGAAACAGTTTTATTTACAAAAATGACAATGAATCTTTGTTTCTACATAATGTGACTCTACCAAATACTTAGAAATTCAAATAACCCCCATTAAACCCTCAGGACAAATGTAGAATCGTAATGTTATGATACAGATTATTTTTGTTTTTCTCCATAGCAGAGTCTGTACAAAGGGGTCAAAAGGTCAAGGTTATGGTTATGGTCCAATAAAACCCAGTCAGTTTTCTTTGGATAAATAGAGTTTCATGCAGATCAGTTCTGAGGTTTATTGTGTTTATCTAACAGAACCAAGATGTGCAGAGCATCAGTATGCAAATCAGTTTACATAGAAACCTTAAGTACAAATCCAAGAGATGTTGTAGTAGATTTTTATTGGTTAAAATATTAATTGTTCGAGTGTAATCATTAGGAATATAACCATTTAAATATCCAGTTATTCTTCCATTATAATCACATATGCCTGTGTGGAAAATGCCTACGTGGCTAAAGTAGACAGGCCCTAAGATTAGAAACATCTGGGAAACAAAAGTGGGGGCCTTCTTTTTTTACGATAACAAGAACCCCTTCTCTCTAGGGAGAATTGTATGCACAAAGGAACCATTCTATGTATGGAAAACTGTATGGGATATATACCCCACGCCTTAAAATCCAACCTGTATAAAAAGGGAGACAGAAAGACATTCTGGAGATGTTTCGCTGCAGAGAGCATCTCCGCTTTATTCTCATTGATGATGTAATAAAGTGTATCTCCTGGCATCAAAACCCAAGACTGAGTGTGGTTCCTAAGATGAGCAGCAGACGACACCACAATGTCTGAGACTGAACTGATGGGATAAACTAGAAGAGTTTATATGAGAGTTTAGGATGAAAAAAGGGTAAATGATGTGGAAAAAACAGAAAATTATGATGAACAGCACTTGACGTGGACAGAACTTGAGGGGCTGAATTTCTCATAATCCCTACAGTGAGCAAATTCAACAGAGCAGACAGCAGAAATCACTGCAGAGATCAGTTATTGCACTTCTCAGGCCTGGCACTCAAATCTGCATTAACCGCTGACATTTAACTCAATAGGATAGATAAACAACTATATAAATGCTCAGGGGATAGTGGGAAATCCTGATTTTGTCTGACTGTGATGAGTCTATAATACTACATCTTTGCTCATGGACACTCCTTTCAATGAATTTTAAAGCCAACCAGCTAAGCCGTAAATGTAAATTAATTTCCGGCTTTTAAGAGCAGTGGAGAAAGGTGGTTTTTGGCAGTAGAATGAGGCGTTCCTTTATACAAAAGGCCTTTTTGTAATATTGTAGTATTATTTTAAGATGAACACTTACTGGACTGGAGCAACTTTTTCAGATATGGATAATCAATTTGACAATTTTTTAGAAAAGCCATATTAAAGTGTGATTATCAAATATGATACATTAGGCTTTTGAGGAACATCTATTTCTCAATCATCATTGTATTGCATTGCATTATATGAAAAAGAAACAGAGTTTGGATCATAAAACTAAACATTTAAATATCATCTTACTAAGACATATTGGGAGATATAGTGTGACAACTGATGTGTACAATATATGCATTTTATGTAAATCGTCTTATACTATTATGAAAATCTTATTGATTTATGTAACAAGCTTACATCTCAGAATTTCATCTTACTTTTTGACCATATAAATATCAGTAACTGCGCCAAATTGCATATGTTTGCTCTGTTTGAGCTTGTGAAACGTTGCTTTTTTTTCTTCCTCAAATGTGAGCTCCCTTATCCCATTCCCCTACCATATGTCATACAATATGAGCCATAAAAGCCTGATGTATCAAATATGATACTCAACAGAAAACAATTATGCAAATTTATTTTCCATTTCAAAACATTGGATTTTTTCTAGGCTATAAACACACAATGCAGCAGTTGGTTTTGGTTGGTTGGTTTTCAGCTATGGTGTTCTGTTACCACCTGCTGGTGGTGTATGTGGATGATAGTCAGGAGGAAGATCACAGCATATGACATGAATATCCAAACGAACAGCACACTACGTGCCAACACTGGCGGATCACGGACACTGTCCCAGAGCATTGTTCTAATTACATGCCTCTACTCTGGTCCAAAACCAAATCTGTGTCCATGAAAGTGCCAGAACCCCATCAAAATGGTCATAAATGCTAACCTCCGCTATCACACTTTAACTTTGGCCTTTGTGTGTACGTGTGAATGTGTCTTTCATCATTAGCAAGCAGTAGAGAGGCTACAGGTGAGTCATCTGCCATCTCTCTCTCTCATGTCCGCAGTGTCTTGGCATGTGCCCTCCTGCATATTCTCCTGTCAACAGTACCCGCCGCAGACATCATGGGGGCGGTGCAGCCCGGCCAGACCTGGCCTGGCAGATCAGCGTGGGTTTGAAGTTGGTGAAGTTTATGAGTGAGAGGTGTTATTGTGCCATGGATGACTCATTGCATTCAAATCTCTGCATTACAAATGCTCATAAGATCATTCATTTGTCTTCAGCTGCATCAGAAAGCCCTTAAAGTCATCATGAAATCACAATTGACTGCATCGACTATTCCTTATGGAAGCTTGTTTCCACCATAGGATAAAAAAAAGAGAAAAAAAAAACATTGACTTTTTATCACACAATTTCAACATTTTCTCTAAATTCTGAGTTTATATCTCACAATTTAGACTCTTTTGTGACATGTAAAGTCAGAAATGCAAGATATAAACTAAAACGTTTATCAATTACTTTAGAGGACAAAAAACAGAATTGCAAGAGAGAGATTCCATTTTGCTCTATGTTAAAGTCCTGCCATTGTCCAGTCTGCGCAAATAATGTGCTGCCCTCTAGTGTCCAAATGCTTCTATTTAGCAGTTGATTATTTTACCTGCTGCAAATTAAACTGTTTACAGATATTCATCTGACAGATATGACAAATGCATTGGATCAAATGAGCAATGTCCGGATTGATGGGAAAGATTTGCTCACTGCAGACACATAAACCTGCTGATGTGCTCAAATGAAGCCTGACTGGCCCACTGCCACAGCAGGCAGGACGACAGACATGTTGTCACCATCACTCAACACATTCATCGTCAATGTCACTCAGCACGTTTGCCGTGAGTCAGGGATTTCCATGATTCATGTCTGTGGATGAAATAAGAGGAAGACAATCAGTCCGTCCCCTCTTCTCTCTCACCCCCAACCTTGTTTGTGTAGCCCGCTCGGACACACCTGCAGGTCTCCCCATAAAAGTCCCAGCGTACGATCAGTCACCACGGGGCTGCCGGAAAGAGACCAAGGGGGATTTTCTCTCTCTCTCTCTCTATGGGTAGAGCTTGCACTTCCTTCCTGTGAGGTCATAAATCTCTCCCCAAGCACATGCTAATGGTCTAATATTAACAGTGTTTAGATCTACTCTGAGGATGGCCCTCACCTGAGGGTCCCACTCATATTTCAAAAATCATATTCAAATCTTACCTCCACTATTCTTCGCTAGTGGAATGATCTTTCCAACTCCATCCAAACAGGCGAGTCCCTCACCTTTTCTATGAGCACTTGACTGAATTATTTAATATTCTTGTTTTAAATAAGAACAATGGACAGTCCATGACTGTTCCAGAATTATCTACAGAATTAAAAAGGGACATATGGCACTGTTAAAACATTAATTGATAAATAACATGCATAAAACATCACACCTAATGTTTTAAAATGTATTGCAAATAATAAATAATACAACTACAACTAAGTTGGACTGATACATAGCTAAAATAAATGGGTATAAATAAATAATCGGCTAAGTTGAAAACTAGAGTGCATGTTGATGCATTCTAAATATATATATATTAGCATAGCATTGCTATGTACAGTATGTATTTAAGAAATATTTTTAAAAATGTATTTTAACTGATTGTAGTCTTTCCTCTATTTTTATTTGTATTACAATCTTTTTTGTTTTTATCAGTTTAGCGATTTTGTATTTCAGCAATTATGTTGATGCATAGTCTATATATTATTTAAAACATTAATATATATTTAAAAAAAAATGCTTACAATTGATTTGTGTATTCCTCATTTCTCAAGTTGCTTTGGATAAAAGTATATACTAACTGAATAAAATCTAAATGTGAAAAAAAAAGGAAAGCCATTTGAGATTGAAAATAATATGGTGTAAAATCATTTTGAATTAAGTTTAAATAATTTGTTTAATAGTTACTGAAAATGCTAACATGCTAATGTGCACATATACTCGTCCAGACTCAAGCATGAATGGGATTTCTGCTAACCCTTGCTACGTCAGAATGTTTTTACATTCTGTTATGAAAAGAATGAGCGGTTCATGCAAGATCAAAGCTCCATTTTTCGGAAATGAGTAGAAGGGAACAGACACTTTGTCTCTGCATGCACACAAATACATAATGCACTTAATTGCTACGTATGCAAACAGAAATACTCTAACTTTTGGCATGAAGAGACTCAGTGTGTTACTATATTGCATATTTTATTACAAAAGGGGAAATGCAAACTTCTTATTGCACAAATAGATCTTTTAAACAAACTTTTCTTGTCTTTTGTTTACTAATGCAATACTTTTGCAAATCACATGTAATTTGCTCTTTACATATAAGTTTCTATTAATGCAATTAACATTCATTATAATTACAATCAAAATATGTACAATGTTTCCAATGGTAACCAAACCACAGAAATGCACCTGTTTACAGGTGTTGACTGATTTTCCCAGTTCTTGCATTCAGTTTTGCCTTTGACAGTCTCAAGAGTCCTTGTCCTGGTGCATGAGTGTGTATCACAGTGTGTTGTGGCAGTGCTGAGGCCCAGCGTCCTGCAGGTACCCCATATGCCAGGACAGAGGAAGTGTCTGCAGTGGTTCCCCGTAATTGTCTATATGATTTGAGCCACAAGAGCCCCAAACTCCTGGCTGATATGCCCCAACATCACCTATCCGTCCATACCTGGATGAGCTTGCCATATCACAAGGAGGGTAAAGCTGGGCATCAGGAGAGAAACACGGGTAGTGAGGGGAGGGTGGACAAGCAGGGCTTGTGAAAACGTGTTGCTCTGAGGACAGTCTGTGCAATGGATTTTGTATATGGTGGCTGAGCGGCTGGTGCCAGGATAGGAAGTTCTGGGATTCAAGGCGGACAGGAGGCGACGGCTCCTGCCACAAGCCACCCAGCTGCCCGTGACACTCAAGGTGGCTGCAAGACTTCCCCACACTTGCTGGTGGGTTATTAGTGAGGAAGACTGACAAAGCCGAGATCCGATTGATGGCCCTCTGGAGCGTGGCAATCTTTGACAGCCGCTTTCCACTCAGATTGTGATGCAGAGCCACCCGGAGCGCGTTGAAGGCCTGGTTATAATCCATGATGCGTTTCCTCTCTCTCACGTTGGCCGCCACTCTGCGTGCTTTGGAGCGCACCGGCCTATTGCGTTTCTTGCTCTGGCTCTCCTCTGGCTTGCCTAGGGCGCTGTTGGGGTAACAATTTGTCGAACTGCTGCCGTCACTGCTGTCCAGCTCCTCTGACCCTTGAAGACTCCCATCCAGTTCCTCCTCGGAGAACTCGGAGCTGGTGAAGCTGCCTCTGCTCGCCATGGAGAACCCGAAGGCTGTTTCCAGTGTCATCGATCTCCTGCGCTGAGAGTCTAGATGACGCTTTCTCACACGACCTGTGATTACCTGTGATGTTTCTCAACAGGTCGAGACGCTCTTTAAAGCACCTCTTTTAGGAGTCACATGGTACAGTCACCTATGAGAAATGCTGGTGTTTATGAGCTCCCAAGGCAAATTCAGCTGCTCCCTCCCCAGACACGCCTTCTGCTGCAAAATCCGCACAACCACGTATAGGCCATGAATTAGTGAGTAAAACTCAGACACAGACAAATAAAAACACAGACAGTTTTAGATTTGTACATCTCATAAACTGTGGAAAAAATGAAAACATTACATCACAACATCACTTACCATCATCAGAGATAAGGAATGAGCTTTGACACCTTTAAAGGAGGGCAAGTTGACCTTGAACTGGCATTTTAAACAAGTAATTCTAGACTTCTTTACTTTTCTTTTTCTGACTTCTCCATTTTTTAATTACTTGGGCCCAAGGTTTTTAGTGTAATGTCAGGGGTGGTTCATCATATAATTTATATAATTAGTGTATGTATATAATTTTTATATTTATTATTTAAATAGAATTTGTTTATTTTAATGCGTTTGTTATGTATATGATTGTTTATATGTATATATATATATGTATATATATCACAAGAATAAATTGCATTAACATATATTAAAAACATTTTAAGTTGTAATAATATTTCACAATATTACTGTTTTACTGTATTTTTGATCAAATAAATGCAGCCTTGGTCAGCATAAGAGATTTCCTTCAAAAAAATCTCTTTCCATTCTTTTGACCAGTATATATACATATTTTATAAATGCAAGTTGAATTGTTTTATATGTAAAGCATATTGCATTTGTTAATTTACAGGGTTTTATTTTATGGCACTTAATTTTAAAAGGGCAAAAAAAAAATCTGAATGATTTTAGCACTTTGTGTCAGTGATAATGGCTGAACTTGTTATAGTCTTCAAGGGCAGTGTCTTGTAGTAGATTCCTGCTGGGTCTTGTGATTAATCACACAGGTTGTTCAATCTAAATTTGTCTGTTAATGCTCATGACAAATTGTGCATTTATCAAATAGGTAGTATTTTGTGGATTTCCTCTCATGTGTGAAGGACTTGCGATCCATTATTTACATTTGTCCACAGATACAATTATCATCTCCAGCATGCGATCTCAGCGCTGTGTTGGTGCTGGGCCTTGTGGGCCATATAATTTGAGTGTCTTTGTAACAAACTATAAATCAAGCCCGAACAGCACCTGAGGATAAGAACAGAAAGACACTCGGACTTCAAAGCCCGCAAAAAGAGAGCAGGTATTTGACAATTATAACATGGCTTCAACAGCACACCATACACACTGTGTTTAGCACTGACAGGGGGAACGCATACTTTTGTTTGGTTTGTTTTTGACCGATTGCATGATGGTCATGTTTCAGGTTGTGCAACAGGGAATCTGGTCTGTATCTCTACGGATCTTTGTCCTTTCACTGCCCGCAGCCTGATCATGTCCTGCTTCATCATGCTCTCTAATCTGAAGAACAACGGCTGCTGTAAGTCAATAGTTCAGTGCTAAAGCATCGCTGACAGTTTGTCATACCAAGGATAGCTGTCATCCTCCCAGTCTGTGTTGTGTAATGTCTCAAAAATGTGCTTTCTCTTGTGATTAAAAACCTCTCAATAATAATAATAATTGATAAATTAATGACTTTGGGGCATCCAGTCTGTCCTCTGCTGGGTTAGTGTATGGCAGAGGGAAAGACAGAATGAGAGGTCAGGCCTCTTCCTCTGCTCCTCTTTTATGGAGGCTGTCTAGGCTGATTGACGCCATACCCTAAAACAATTACACAGTTGGACAGTTTACAGTGAGAGTGCTGTTACTTTGAGACGGTTTGTTTTTTTGACCATGAGAAAAGAAGCTAATTTTGTATTGAACATATGCAGTGTGGGCATATTTTGTTGTTAATAACTGAAAGGAAATGCAGGAAATTCTGCTCTAGAATTATAAGAGCAAACACTATATAAAATGTCAATACGATTATGATTACATTTTAAAAACATAGTTACTTTAAAGTTCAAGCAAAAATAAATAAATAAGTGTATATATTTACAGTTCTTTCTGGTCTTCGAATCTGATTGGCTGAGAGATCTTTATCACTCTGCTTGCACTTGCAGTTTTTTTCTCACTGTGAGTGGCATGACGGATGCCCAAGTCCACTATAATATAAGTGTCATCGACACACCACTGTAATTCACTCTAATACTGTTTATGTGTCACGGAATGTGGTTTTAAGAGTTTTTTAGACAAGGATTTAGACTTAAATATATGGTTTGTTAATAAAAAATAATGCCTATTTGAAAATTTGCTTCAACATTTTAGGAGATGTGAGCTCCAGGGCGCTGCCTTTGTGCTTTTGACTGAATTGCAACTTTTATGATGGCTGTTGTTTATTAAATATTATTATTCAATAAATTTATATGAATAATAGTAGTGTTTAATAAAAGTATTTTTACTTTTTAGAAAAAAAGTATTTTTAGAACTTGTGCTCTGCATTTATTTCATCACAGTGCACACATAGCAGGGGATAGTGAACAAACACACACCCACACCCAGAGCAGTGGGCAGCTTTTTTTTTTTTCCACCCGGGGAGCAGTTGGGGGATTCGGTGCCTTGCTCAAGGGCACCTCAGTCATGGTATTGAAGGTGGAAGAGAGCCTTGCTTGTGATTTCTTTTCAGGTTTGAGGTGTCATTGTCAAAGCATAAGCAATGAATTAGCACCATGGAAATTCAAAATAAATATTTTTACAGTCAGTTTTCATTGTATAATCAGGCTCAGGAAGAGATCAGCGTTCCTCTCAGCAGCCTCTGATTTACGAGGGGCCCCTGAGAGATTTATGGCCTCCCAGAGAGAGCATGAAATCTGCACCTCGGACCGTCCAAATATCTCCCTTCTGACAGATGACAAGACCCTAGCAATTATCAGCCGCCAAGAATAAATCAAAGCCTTTACTGCTCGTCCTGTGACGCCCTTAAAGAAATAACCGTTTTCAAGGTAAGGGGAACCTGCCTAACCGTGCTTTCCTGAGATTTGTAAATCTCTGGCCTGAGCCTCTGTAATGAACGGTTGTTACCCGCGTCTTATTAGAGGTCTGTAGAAAGCGTTATAGATATTTATTTCCTGAGGGACTGTTAACGTAATGAGTGAGCACAGCTCTGTCCACTAACCTTGGCTTTACACTGGTATGTTAATGCATGTTTGCAGCACTTCCAGAGGAATTTTCACACCTCTATAAAAGTTGCTCACTCAGAAAAGGATTTCCTTCTTCCTCTTAAATAAATAAAAAAAACACCCCACATTTTAATCAATAAAATCTATTTGTTTGCACACTGTACAAAATGCTTTTTTTTTTGTTTTGTTTTTTGAAGTTGCAAATAAAGACAATTGGAGCACTTTTACAAGAAAATGCTATTTCTGTATTTCTACTTAAAAATGTCACATTTAATTCAATGTATTTCTGGCCAATTAGTTGTAATTAATTCTGAAATTTAGCCTTTTCTGAGTGGCTTTGTTTTCTACACCAAATATTTATTTTCACTGCATCTGTGTTTTACTGGAATATAATCAATTCTTTACTAATAATATCATTCAAGTGTTTGATGGTTCTGTTTACTGTTGTATTTTATTTATTCATTTAATAAATACTAAATTATTATTATTATTATTATTATTTTGTAGATAATGTATAATGTGCAGCCTCGGAGTCCAAGACAAATTCCACTTTCAGAACAATAAAGTAACTTTAAGTTCCTAAAGTTGAAGTGTGTAATTTCGATACTAGTTTTGAATGGCACCAATCAGAATAAAAAAATAGTAATATATAAAAAACAAACAAACAAAAATCATGTATAAAGTCAGTATTACTTATCAGAGTCACTCAATCACATGATCATCATAAGAAATAAATTATATCTAATTCTAGACTAAATTATTATAACAATAAGAATTCACTTCTGCTTCAGTCAGTTCAGATCGGTACTATGAATTTTTGCTGATATACAAGGAAAACAAGGACATTCAGTAAAGAGACCCGTGAGAGTAATTTCATACTGTATTCATATTGTATTACTGTGGGAAGAGGAGAGGCTCCTGCAGATAGTGTTAATGTGTGCCATGCTTCAGGCTTAATCACCTCAATCCGACTTTAAAGTCATCACATTTCCCACTCTCTCTGCCGAGGTGAGAGTCCTGTGAGTCACACACAAACACGTATTGTCTATGTGTGGAGTGACTCTGGAAGTTGTGTGGAAAATATCATATGAGAAGAAGATTTAACCATTATCTGTGTATGTAGGGAGTCATCATACATGCAGCGTGTTGGCCTGGCTCTTAAACTGTGTGCATGTTATTCAATATGAAATGCCTTCAGGGAGCACTTGCTCACACATATCTACAGTATGCTGACAGCATAACAAGGGTTTACAAGAGTTTGTCATCAAGGTGGTAAAGCTGTGACGCATTTTTGTTTGGTAGTAACCTAACATAAACAAGACAATATACTGTGATTCTCCTATTTAACAGCACAGTTTCTTTCTTTCACATGTGAAGAAATATATCGTGATATCAATTTTGGCCATATCGTCCAGCCCTATGATGTGTGCATGGTGAGAATAAAAACTTTAAAACTTTTCAAATCAAAGCAAAAATAGTTATAACATATTATAAATTAAAAACTAAAAAATCTCCCGGCACATACAAATTGACTATATGCAATTTTAAACGAGCCAGGAGAAAATATTTTATTTATAATAAAAAGTAAAATTAAAATATCCTGGCACATATAAATTGCTTGTGTGTGTAAATGTGCCAGGAGAAAATATTATTTTTGTGGTGAAAGCTGTTTGTTCCACTCAGAATTAAAACTACTGTCTACCTACATGACTCATTCCTGTTTCAGTATTCATTCATAGTCTTCTTGATCTTCTCCACCAATAACTCTTTACAGCCTGGGTCTGGATCTGCTGTGTAATCTTAATGTAAACCTCTTATTGTCATTGTGCTGTTTCTATTAGTTGTCTAATGGAATTGATATTGTCTGTGGCCTGCGGTCAGTAATTATACAGGGTCATCACAGAGAGGTGTTTATGTTTTCAGCCTGGTTCCCACGCCACTTAAAGAGGGAAACTATTATAGACTCATCCTCTGAAGCAGCCTTTACACTTTAAAGTAAATCATTAAAAAAATTATAATAATTAAAATAAAGTAAAATAATTAAAATAATATAAATAAAATAAATAATGTGTATTTATCGGCACTCTTTCCGCCCATGCAAGATTTTTATGAAGGTAGCGCCACCTAGTGGTGAAACATTGTTGATCCTGATATTGCGCCATATTTCATATCCACATGGGACCCAGGCATAGACTTTTGTCCTCTGTAGAGGACATTATATTTTAGTGAATTTCTCTGAGACAGTACATGCCACAGTTTTATCATAAACACTCCTTCTCCTTGGTCTTTAAATATGACTGATATTGACAGAATTATCAAATTTAGCACTCTTAGGGAAATATGATGTTTTGTAATTATCCTTTAAATCTGGCTAATTTTCTAATTGTTTGTCGTAAATAAACATCTCAGGAAAAATGTCATGGGGTTTCAAATCGGAATATGGCTTTTTGTTACGAAACGGGGCATCATTTTCATACATGTCTTCTGTAGAGGACACCAGGACAAACATCATGTTAATCAAAATGCTTTTCAGAGATATCAAATGTTTGGAGGTTTGATCAGAAACACTCCCTCTCCTTGGTCTTTAAATATGACTGAGATTGACAGACTGATAAAACTTAGCACTCTTAAGGAAATATGATAATGTTTTGTAATTATAATTTAAATCTGGCTAATTTTCTAATTGTTTGTCGTAAATAAACATCTCAGGAAAAATGTCATGGGGTTTCAAATCGGAATATGGCTTTTTGTTACGAAACGGGGCATCATTTTCATACATGTCTTCTATAGACACCAGGACAAACGGCATGTTAATCAGGCATTTTTGGGAGACACAACAAGTCAATGGGGCAAGAAATTATCAATATTCCTATGAAATATGAGATATTCTTAGGTATTGCTCCCATTATTACACTTCTTTTTCTTCTTTTCATTATGGTTTGCCCCAAGAACACATTAAAGGGGTCATATGATGCGATTTCAAGTTTTCCTTTCTCTTTGGAGTGTTACAAGCTGATTGTGCA
>NW_015558613.1:114931-115795 GCF_001515605.1 Sinocyclocheilus anshuiensis | reverse complement strand
TTGTTATTAGTTTAAGTATTTGCTATTGACTGTTCAAATGCGGAGTTTTGCGCATTGTGTGTGTGTGTGTGTGTGTGCTTGCGCAATTTATAGATACATTGTAAGCCTATAAAATGGGATTAGACAAATTGCATAAAGTAAAATATTATATCAAATCATACTGTTATATCTTTTATAACTAGTTGAGAATCATCGTAGCAATTTTTGCACTGATGTCAGACTTACTCATGCGTTGTAAATAATCAGATCTTTTGATTGGTGTCCAACAAGTTTCGGATAAAAAGAAAATAATGAACTGAAATTAAGCACAAGTATTTAATTGCAGGATTATCAAAAAATAGACATTAATACATGGTAAGACAGAGACAGAATAATACAGAATACCTAAATGTCTAAATATTAAACTTTTTTTATTTTTTACAAATAATAATAATAATTTATTACATTTTATTCTTAATACTACTGTTAATAATAATTTATATTTCTGTGAAGCTTCTTTGAAACAGTATGTATCATTAAATACACTACATATAAACTTGAACTGAATTACTATATATATATACACTTTTTTTTTTTTTTTTTATGTTTTTTCTCCATTTGTTATGCGCCAACCAATGTAATGACATTTAAAAAAAAATTCTAAAACTCGAAAACTTTTTTTTCTGGTTGCAAAGAGGATATATTTCATTAATGCCCCCGAGCATATTTGTGTTCAGCCATATTTGCAGTTAAATTGCCTTAAACCATTGACTTCACACATAAACGTATTTTACTTGGCCAGAAAATCTTGTATGGAGGACGAAACCTGCAAAAACAATAAATAAATAAATACACAAATAAATAAATAAATATGCAAATAAATAA
>NW_015558613.1:112993-114198 GCF_001515605.1 Sinocyclocheilus anshuiensis | reverse complement strand
CCGTCTCTAAAGTTACATACGACATTGGTATACACTTTTCTAACTTCAATAGCATTTGAGGAAAATTACTTACAGTAACACAACCAACTGTGAAGTGTTCATGTAGTTCTCAGTTATAATGCACACCTTTTAGATTTTTGATATTTATTCAAATAAACTGTCAAATCATATGTAAATATTGCTATTTTTTTCTTTACGAATATGGGCTCAAGCACAAAATATGCGATAATTTAAAGCTCAACAGCATTTGAGGAGAATGACTCACAGTCATAAACCCAACTGTAAAGTGTTCATGTAGGTGTCAACTATAATGCACACCTTTTAGATTTTTGATATTTATTAAAATAAACGGTAAATTCATATCTACACTGTAAAAAAAACTTCCTGTAGAAATTACAGTAACTAAGTGGCAGCAGTTCGGTCGTAACTTACTGTAATTATATTTTGTAGCAAAAATACTGTATTTTATTTTACCGTGTCATTTAACTTGCTGTAAATGTATTTACAGTGTAATATTGTTTAACTGTAAAATATTTTATTATTGTATTCATTTTTTGGTCCTTTCTTGAGTAATGCATTTTAAAACAATAGAAAATATACTGTTATACTGTAAAGTTTACTGTAATTGGTTTGCTTCACTTTTCAGTTACTGTAAAACTATATGCACAAATTGTAAAATTAGCAGCACTTCCAGTCAACCTTTTGAGCCCTCTTAAACTGGCTGTCTGTCATTGGAAGGCACATGAAACCACCTCCTGCATTGATGGCATTCGATCTGAAAAAAGAAAGAAAGATAATAATCTAATCTAATTGCTTAGTAATCAATTATTCATTTCAACTCAGTTCAATTCATATTGCTTTATTGGCATGACATCCTGAAAATAACAGTAGAATACTGGCAGCTGTGGTTGCTGTCAGTAATGAACTGTTAATTTACAGTTCTCTACAGCTGATTTACATCTCTTTTTTTTTTTTACAGCGAACTGTTGTCAGTTAGTTACTGTAATTTCTACAGGAAGTTTTTTACAGTGTAGATATGAATTTACAGTCTATTTTAATAAATATCAAACATCTAAAAGGTGTGCATTATAACCGAGAACTACATGACCACTTCACAGTTGGTTGTGTTACTGTAAGTAATTTTCCTCAAATGCTATTGAAGTTAGAAAAGTGTATACCAATGTCGTATGTAACTTTAGAGACGG
>NW_015558613.1:105666-111483 GCF_001515605.1 Sinocyclocheilus anshuiensis | reverse complement strand
TATGTATGTGTGTGTGTGTGTTTGTGAATATAGAATGTTTATTTGAATAAGTACAATTATTTGTGAGATTAAAAGATGTGGTGTGGTGGATACTAAAGTGCAAATTTGAGACATTTTGAGACAAAGATTTTTTTTTCCCATTTTGTCTTGTGTATGTATGGTAAAAATCTTGACTGAGACCGATAGACCGTTTTTTAGCTTTATTCGTCCTGATCATGTCAGTGATATCAAACTTTCTGATTATGGTTTCGTTTTATCCAGCTTCCAGTGTCATGACTGCATGTTCCAGTAGGTGGAGCTACGTGCTGCCAATGTGACTGTAGGTTAAAAGATGGAAAAGTCGTTTTCAGTATATCAGTTTTCCATTAAGTTTTTGGGTAAAGTGTTGGAACGTTTGCTGAGATCTCCAGTAAACACTTAGATTAATTTCAGGTGGATGTGAAGGTTATGTGAGACGAGTTTCTTTTTTCAGTGGCTCTTGCCTCTGTTTATTAGTCACAGAAGGGACAAGAAGTTATTGAGGTGAGGCAGGAAGAATGGGGCTGGCTCATAGTCTGCACTCAAACCTGCATTACTTGCGCAAGTATGACGGCTCAGACCTGTCAAGAACATGTGCTGAATGAATTTACACCAGATGTCTGACACGTATTCTCTCAAACTCCTGCTGTGAAATGCTCTTAGTTAAAAGCATAAATGACCTAAATGACTAGAATTTAACATCTTAAAGCTAAAATTAACAGTTTGTTTACATTTACTAATATTCATGTTGTTGCAAACCCATATTCTTTAATAGGGGCAAAAACACCAAAAATCACCATAAAAGTATCATGCGCTATAATCATAGTCTTTCGATAAGCCATACAATAGCTTTGCGTGAGGAACAGTCTGAAAGTAAAGTCACTGATAACTTACATTTTTCACCACTTGAAGCTCTAATTTACATTTAGTCATTTAGCAGACACTTTTATCTAAAGCGATTTATTAATGAAGAATATCTCAAGCAATTTATCATGAGATTCAACAGTTCTTCCTGGAGTAAATGAGATGAGTACGAAAAAAAATCCTGACGAAAGATGGAAAAAGACATATTATTAATTTTTTATAACAATTTATTTATAGGACATGTCTTTAAATATGGTTGTGGCATGTCATGTTTGTTTACTACACATATGATTACCACTATTATTTTAACATCAATTTATGCAAATCACTGTTTAAAGATTCTTCAAAAATTGGATTGGTCATGGCCGTAAATGTTCCAATACAAGTATCTAAATATCATTAAATCAAGATACATTTACTTGATGTATTTTATGTTTTCCCCCTTTTTTGGGAAAAATTGTCAAATTAAGTTTAAACATAAAACAAGAACAAATATCTGTCAATGGGGTATAAAAACTTCACCCCTCTCCAATTAAGTTTTTATTTGTTCTTGATTTAGTCATAAGCTCCCTTCGTTTTGATCAATATCTAATAAAATGAGACTTCTTATGTCATTTTGTTTCTCAGGGTAAATAATGTATATTGAGATCCTAAGAGTTTTTAGACATTTGCACAAGACAAATACTGATACTTATTTTCAAATTAAAGTTGTATTTTCAATCTTTGAAGCATTGCTAATACAAGACATTTACATTTAGAGAGCATATTGACATATTCCATCAAATTTATCTCCTTAAATTCTCTTCACTCAGTCTAAAAAAAGGTATTAAAAGTCTTAAATTTACTATCATAAACCCTGCAGAAACACTGTGGAAAATAATGACAGAATTGATTATATTTTCAGGTGAATTATGCTTTAATAATAAGGTGAGCAGTTTCTGGAGGCATTAAGTGAATGTTAAGTTGAAGTAAGTTTTTCACTGTGTCTTCATGCAGCCAGAGACTTTGATTAGCAGTTACACATTTCAGCATCTGCTCATAGAACAGGTGCTCTCATCAACGATGCATGTAACATCAAACGTTCTCCAGATGGAAGTAGTAAAGTGTTACCGTAGTTTAATAAATCGCTGTGGTGTATTATGCAGTGGTCTTCACTTCCTGAAGGGTGAAGTCTGTTCTGTCGGTAAAGTTGTCCTGATCTTTCCCTTGTATTTTCCCCCTCTAGTCCTTCACTGCAGACAAGAACTGACAGTATCCCTCCTTCTTACACGCCCTTTCCGCTGACCTTTCCTGCCTACTTTTCTCGGGTCCAGGCGGGAGTGATGAAGTCTCTCAGTGCTCAGGCCAGTATGACTAAGACAGAATAAGATTACCTGTGACATGGGCAGGGGAACTGAGGCACTAGAGTGTTTGTTCAGTGACACGGGCGTGCTGCAGAAATGAGTGATTAAAAGAAAATAAATAGGATGAATTTAGCATTTCCTTAAACATTTTCCATTTGGCCACCAATATATTTTATTTATTTGCCTATATTTCATCACACGCTTAATTATTTATATACGTATTTAAACAAGAATACGTGTATTTATACACACATGTATTTATTTATTTGCGTATTTATTTATTTATACACACATTTATTTATTTATTTGTGTATTTATTTATTTTTAATTTCTGCAGGTTTGGTCCGCAAATAGGAGTTGAGCGTTTTTTGAGGGGGAGCTATTAACATAGGGGTGAGTAAATCTAATGACCCAATGTTGATTTTTTTTTTACATTTTTTTTTTACTATTCCTGTTCCTTTAAAGTAAATGTATATTGTATAATACAAAACGTTAACAACCCCCCAAATATCACTGGGACAGTTTAGTTATAACTGATAACTAGGCTCATTGTCACACGTGACGTGTCGAAGAAAAGGACGGCTCGCGCAAAGAGCGCCAAATGACAGAATGAAGAAACACGCTATACGATTAAAAAGAGGTGCGAACCGTAAAATAAACATTACTGCAACTGTTTTAGATTAGTATGTAGTAAATTTTATTTAAGGTAAGTTTACTTTGCTGTATGTTGGTATATCGGGATACAAAACTTCAAATGTATTTTACATTATTCTTGTATTTGACACAATGAAAAGCTAAATAGTATCAACTGTAACAGGTAAAAGCCTTTGTGTACGTTAAAATAGCGTTTAACTGTCTTGACAGCAGAGGGCGCTGTAGTATTTGCTGAAATTACGCAATCAAAAGCACCTGCCGAGGGTTTAAGCAGCGGAAACGGCTCTTAAATACGGACTAGAGGTTTTTTCTGACATGTATCATGTAAAAAGCAGTGTTTTTGAGACTTCTCTTGTCTTAAGAGCTGAAGTGAAGTCTGTATGGATTTGACGTATTGTCTGTCTGATGTTTAACACGGTAATTTGTCAGTGTTAATGCAGTATTATAGCTTTATTTGATTTAGAGCTATCTTCTATGCAACTACTGTTTTGTTAGCATTAATGTATTACACCAGGGGACTGTTTTGAGGCCAAAGACCTGCTATATGTAATATGAAACTGAGTGTTGCATTTGCAGCCTGGCTTATAATAATAGGTTGTAAAGTTAATGTATTCCTATACTTTGATATGATGGTTATATCGCCAGTAAAATAAGTAAAAATAAATAAATGAAGATAGTTTTTATTATTATTCATATACAGATTCGTGCTCTTGTACATTCCATTTTAATTTTGTTTACGTTTTCTTGATAATAAGGTGTATCATTGATAAAACTGTTGAAAGGCACTATAACATATTCTATTATAATGAAGCCGTTTTTCCCCCTCCTTCTTCCAGCGTCATTCTGCTTTTGCCTCAGCCTGACCTAATCCTGATGACCCTGAAATTCTGAATAAGTCCAGCACCTTCATTCTTGTGCAGTTTTTGAAGGTAACATTAGGCTATTTTTGTAAATGATCTGGGGGCATTTCAGCTGTTGTGCCTGCTGATTTGCTGAAATCTATGAAATGTGAGCAAGTATTTTCTCGCTAGGTTTGTTTCAAGGTACTATTTGATGTTAATTTACTCTTTAAAAGCTCACCCTGACATAATTACTCTGCATGTCTCCTGCACTCCGTGTTATTTCTGTATCCAATGTAATGCGTTCCCACTGATGAGGGCAGATTTGAGATGCTCTGCTGGAACCTTCTTTCAGAGATCAAATATAATGGTCTGAAATAAGCGGGAACAGATGGACTCTATGACTCTATTTTTGAAATTTACTATCATAAACCCTGCAGAAACACTGTGGAAAATAATGACAGAATTGATTATATTTTCAGGTGAATTATGCTTTAATAATAAGGTGAGCAGTTTCTGGAGGCATTAAGTGAATGTTAAGTTGAAGTAAGTTTTTCACTGTGTCTTCATGCAGCCAGAGACTTTGATTAGCAGTTACACATTTCAGCATCTGCTCATAGAACAGGTGCTCTCATCAACGATGCATGTAACATCAAACGTTCTCCAGATGGAAGTAGTAAAGTGTTACCGTAGTTTAATAAATCGCTGTGGTGTATTATGCAGTGGTCTTCACTTCCTGAAGGGTGAAGTCTGTTCTGTCGGTAAAGTTGTCCTGATCTTTCCCTTGTATTTTCCCCCTCTAGTCCTTCACTGCAGACAAGAACTGACAGTATCCCTCCTTCTTACACGCCCTTTCCGCTGACCTTTCCTGCCTACTTTTCTCGGGTCCAGGCGGGAGTGATGAAGTCTCTCAGTGCTCAGGCCAGTATGACTAAGACAGAATAAGATTACCTGTGACATGGGCAGGGGAACTGAGGCACTAGAGTGTTTGTTCAGTGACACGGGCGTGCTGCAGTGCATTGTGGGGCCGGAGTCGATGCATGTTCCAATGAACTGCCTCATTCGTCTCGATATGATCACTCTGTGGTCTCTC
The DNA here is from genome assembly GCF_001515605.1 of Sinocyclocheilus anshuiensis. Taxonomy (NCBI): domain Eukaryota; kingdom Metazoa; phylum Chordata; class Actinopteri; order Cypriniformes; family Cyprinidae; genus Sinocyclocheilus; species Sinocyclocheilus anshuiensis. The sequence continues at coordinate 106,672 of NW_015558613.1, read as the reverse complement.
TCTCTCCCTCTCTCTCTCTCTCTCTCCCTAATTGGTAGGAACAGCTTTGAAAAAGAGCGCCTCACACTAACATCAGCCATTATTTCATTACCCTGTATGTTGAAGTGTGCAGAGAGCCGAAGTACGTTAATGAAAACAGCACCATGTCAACACGGATTGGATGTGGCATTTATTACAGATATTACAGCCTCAATCATCCTGATGCATTACACACACGATTGTGTGAAATGTTGAAAGTGAACACGGGTTTTTATATTGATTGACTTTATTTCATGTTATATAGACGGGACAATTTCCACCAGCTTGTTGTTTCACAGTAGAAATGTTTTTGACAATTCTTTGGAGATTGGAAAATAGCTCTTGGATTTGCAGAGATTCCTCTGAATAAACGACAGTATACTAGATAAGGGTGCTCCGATCAGGATTTTTTGGATCGACCGTTTGAGTTGATGTGACATACATCTTTTGAATATACTGTGAGAACTCATTGCCCGTTAGCTCGGAGAGCTTTATTTTCCCTATGCTCTGCTGGAACCTTCTTTCAGAGATCAAATATAATGGTCTGAAATAAGCGGGAACAGATGGACTCTATGACTCTATTTTTGGAGGGTGATGTAAGAGAATCTGACGGCTGCTTAGAAGTGTACGTTGCAATCTTGGTTACATTCCAGACCATTTTAGAGTCAGAATGAATTATTTATGTTTGTTGCACCATTGTCTAATCATTCAGGAATTATGTTTTTAGCATTTTTTTTTTTTTTTACAAAATAAAGTACACAGATCATAATTAGTAGCAAAAACCAGGACATGCAATAGGCCTTAAAGACCAACAGCAAGCAACAGCAGTTGCAAACCTTTAATCATAATTCGGAAAAGCTAATTAATAGCCAAGAGATGTTAAAACACTATAAAAGAGTTTCTAAATAAAAGGAAAACAAGCTAAATAATTTTGTAGCAAAGGAGTATAGAGAATTTTTTTATTATTTAAATTATGAATATATATATA
>NW_015558613.1:99687-105521 GCF_001515605.1 Sinocyclocheilus anshuiensis | reverse complement strand
ACACAGCACAAGCCTGATTTCGTGAGCTGTATGTGAGGCGGCCTCATGCCAGGTTCGCACATACTCCGTTTGCAGTGCGTTTGCAGTCCATGTGCGGTAAGCGGTGCAGAAGCAGCACGGACTCATTGTGCTTTCACTCAGAGGTCTGCTACTGATCCGCGGCTGTTTGCCACAAACACAACATTGATCCTTTTTTATTTCAAATTCAAACGTTACTGAAAATGCTTTTTGAGCATTGTGATTCTGTTTTTACACAGTACAGAAATACAATTTTTCATAGGTGTTTAAACGCAATAAATATAAGCAAGAGTATGTGTGAACCTGGCATTATGTGTGCGTGCTTTCAGTGTGCATGAGTGCACCGTCTCTAGGAGAGCGCGCAAGTGCTGAATGATTTAAACTGACAAGAATTAAAAGGAAATTAAAATGATAAACTTTAGTGACGATGCAACACTGCCTCGATTGTGCAAGTGACAATTCTTGTGTGAACTGTGCAGCTCGCTTATTGTGCAGATGCCATGTGCTGATTTGAAGCCATTTGCGCATTTAGAGAGAGAAAGAGAGAGCGTCCGGGGGTGATTCACTCACGCTGTTTGTGAAATTACGTCTCACAGAAAGTTTTCAAATTACTTTGTAAGTTATTTACTGAAGAAATATGAATTGTACCTCACCTTTAGCATTATAATAATTTACCCGCGCCGGACAGAGATTGAGACGGTGCCGCTGCATGTCATGCCAAGCCTTTCACGGCAGGCGCGTCGTCAGCTTGAGATTGGTTTAAGAGATTGGCCTTTATAGAGACGGCCATTATCCAAGCCAATATCGGCCGATAGCGATCGTGGCTGATCAATCGGAGCACCCCCAATACTAGAGTCAAGTCAGGGTGCTTGACTGGTAGCATGCTAACTGTTCTATCGTTCGCTGCACAGACGAGCACAGAACACTGTTTAGAGTCCCAGCCTCAGAGGAGACAACAGAGCAGTGGCTTTATTGGTTTATTTAGGCTACTGTATATTGCAAGCAGCTCATTTGCATTTAAAGACACAGGCCCGAAAAACAGCTTGTTTCTGCTTCCACTCAAAATAGGCATTTTATTTATAATTTATAATTATATAATAAATGATCTGTGTAGTATTTTGAGCTGAAACTTCACAGACACATTCTGGGGACACCAAAGACTTATATTACATATTGTAAAAAGGGGCATAATATGTCACCTTTAAGGAGGGATATTTCTCAGAAAGCTAATTTTTAGCATGCTGTGCTTTAGTGTGTTGACAGTTCCACTAAAGCTATCACCAAAAACTGTAAAGGTGTCTGTCTGGTAGTACCTTGTGTAGCCAGATGTTTGATTATTACAAATTAGTGCAAATTATTAGGAATAAGATGCCATCTGAGCAACATGCAAAGCGATCAACAACCACAGTTTTTGTTTTTATGTGCTATAAATCTGAAGTTCATTAAAATACAATAATGGACTGTGATTGAGTGGAAAACAAACTCAAATATTGTAACAGCGGTTTCCACAAACACCAAACAGTTTGTGGGAAATTGGCTCATTCATAAAACAAGCAGAATACATTTTTGTGTAAATCATTTATAAAGCTGTTCTGACCGATTATTAACTGTTCATATTTATGAAAAAATGTACACCTGCTTCGGACCACTTGTAAATGCTGCAAAAAACACCAGGATAATAACACTGCATTTTGATAACTTTTACTATAACAACACAAATCTGAGGTTTACAAAGTGTTTGTGAATCTGGAGGAGACTTATCAGGAAGGACCATTTTACATGCAAATTACTCATTTAATGTAACCTTTTCAAAGAAAAAAGGATGTTTTGTTAAAGCTTTTGGAGCAAGGGGGCTGCTATCTTGCAGTACCACAGCGTGTGAAGTTACGGGGCTGGTTTGCTTCAATGCCCAGTGAAGTAATATAAACATTTATTTACTTTTTGAACACACAAATATTATTTTAACACACAAATGTGTTTGGTTTTCACCATAAATTGGATGAATATCCAACATCAAACTGTCTAAATCACGAAGTTTTGATCGTGGTATCCCAAACATTGTTTTCATAGCATGAGGCGCAACGTGATGTAAACAAACAGCGCTTCATAGAATATCGTTCATGTCGCATTTTATTGTTATGTCAGACCTGCTGTGGTATTGCAAGATGGTGGCGCCCTTGCTCCTATAAAGCTATAACAAAACATAACCTTTTTTCTTTGAAATAGTTACATTAATAATGTTTGATATAGTTTTAATTAAAGTGGAATTCAGTTTACAAAATAATGTAGACTTGACTGACTGCTTCACTTCCACTTTAAGGCTCACTGTGTGTAGATTTGTGATGAGAACTTATGTCTTTCAAAAAGTTAGAAATTCTTCCATAGCTATCAGGATGATTTAGTTAGGTCCCAACAATAAGGCTTTTTCAACAATAGTTCAGAATTAAATTTGTGTTTTTTTAAAATTTGTATTAAATTTTTATATTTATATGTATTTACTAGAAATAATATATTTCATTAAATCTATTTTTTTTCTTTACCAAAAATAACATTTGCAACAAGCTGGAAATTATATAGCTATAACGTAACATTAATAACATAAATTAATAAAAACACTTTTGGAAAATGACGGCATATGATGCAAAACATAACCAATTCATTCGTTTTCAGATCATTCTTACTGATGCAGAAAGGTTCAAGGTTTCTTTATTAATACCCGAAGGTAAATTTGTTGTGCAGACAGGTAATTCGGCAATCCATACTTAAAACAATTCATAGAAACATTTAACATACTATAAACATTATTTGAAAATTATTTAAAAGTCATGAAAATGTACCTTCAAACACCCCCACCCCCAAAAGCATAATAAATAATATCATCTGCTGCTATTTTTATTCATTAATTCTATCGCTGCAGGTACAAATGTATTCCTATATCATTTAGTTCTCCACCTAGGGGCCACAAACAGTCTGCCAGAGCAGAGGAGCTGAAACTCAATGTGTAAAGGGTGGTAACCATCTCTAATAACAGCACTCGCCTTACGCTGCAACTGGTTGGAGTAGAGACCTGATAGGTTAGGTTGTGATTCACCTATAATCATACTAGCCCACTTGACAGTTTTGTTCAAAGAATTTTTGTTCTTCAAAGACAAACTTCCAAACCATGACACAAGAGAGAATGACATAACTGATTCAATAAAAGTCCGATAAAAAAGTGTCATCATAGCTCTATCATTGTGAAATCTGGACAACTTTCTAAGGCAAAACAGATGCTGATGTCTCTTTTTACATACAGTTTCACAGTTCTTTTCAAAGGACTTTTCTTTTCAAAAGATATGTGTACACAAGATCAGTGAATGTGTAACTTTCAGCACTGGCCCGAAAAGGCAAGTGAACTGGCCTGAAACTCTCTCACTGGCCCTCGTGTCACTGGTCATCCTTGTTGTAGAGCCTTGGAAATGGAAAAATCCTCTTTAAACAGTCTCTAAATTTGTCCCTTTTAAAGCATCACTCATACAGCCAACACAATGATTTTAAAACAAATTCTCCACCTTAGATAATACTTCTTTTGATAATATTTCAAGGCCTGCTATGAGCAATGCTCTTGTTATTATGCATGATTCATAATCCACCTCCATCTTTTTCATTTGTTTAATAAAAGGCTACTGATATTTACTCTTTTTACTTACTGAATATCTGTCAGTTACTCTATTGAAAGGCTGCCTTTATCATCTATATATAAATGAGTGTGTTTGGTGTCTGGTAGTCATGACCCTAACCCAGCCTATTCAAGATTTAAAGTTCAACTAATCATTCACATAAATCTCAGACTAGTTGGTTGAAAACATGAAGTCCTTGAGAACTCATTCCTAGCATGGACAAAGCTCTCATTCCAAGTTGCCTCACCTCTTGTGTTGAGATTGATCTTATATATTTCAGGGTCAACATCCAGCTTTTATCTGAAAAGAGGCCGTCAAGAGTACGCTTACAAAGCCAAAGGGTTAAATAAAGGGAGCTCTTTTTGTTGCTGGTCGCCTGGAGGGAAAGCCACAGATTTTCCCTCCATTTTCCTCTGTGCTGCGCAGCTAACAAAAGAGCTATTGGAGATTGGGTTTGTTGTCATTTGAAAGCAATGACCTTGCCTCTCCCTCTTATAACAGGTCATACTGTTTTGGCACAGAAGCACTCATCTGGATGCCTCGTCTCAGCGGGGCGAACCACAGAAATACCTCCATAATAATGGAAGCAGTGATTGTTCACAAACAATCAACTGGAAGGCAATCTGGCTGATAAGAGAGGCGGCTTTAGCAAGGAGATGGGTTATGAACATGGCAATGAGAGGTGCTAGATCTGAAATAGGAAAGGCAGAGGCTCTACAGCCTGTAATCCTAGAGACAGCCAAAGCCCTCGGCAGTCAATGAGAGTGGCAATCACTGATGGATCACCTTCTGACCCGCCAGTCATGGTGTAAATGGGTGCAGCGGTATTTCTCAGTGTGGTTTGTGTAAAGTTAAATGTGGGTTGCTTGTCACCTGGTGGTGTAGATTTGTGGCTGAAAATACAAAGGGCATGGGGTCAATATTTGGAAAGGGCGAACTAAAAATGGTGTTTTATCAACCTAGCTTTTCAAAGAACCAGTTAGACAGCATTTAACCCAGGATACTGTGGGTCAGGAAGGGAGATGTGTTAGCTTTGCAGTTAAGGATCTGTGCTCCAAACACTGTGGTTACGTACTTTTTAGCTTTTCTTTTCCAGAGGTTGCGCCTCAAATAATCGTTATCCATAATTTTGAGTGACTGGGCTGTTAATTTTCTGTCATACTCTATTTTTATCTGTCATTTTTAATGTGACATTGATATCACAAGAATGTCTGAGGGGAGAGCTCTCTTTGGTTTTGCCAAATGCTGTGTTGTGGGTCATTTTTTGTATTTAAATTTTTTTACCTGCTTTGTGTGCAGAATATATCAGTCAGTGAATAGACTGTAGGTGCTCTGTGGAAATGCTGTTTGAGACCAAAATGATGATATCCCTAGCCAAAATATCCATATAATGCAATGTGAAAACTTGATTTTGGAAGCATATAAGAACCTACTGGTTAAAACTAGAACTTCAGTTTTTTTTTTTCACTAGCGAAGGTACAAAATAATTCAATTATCATTATTTACCATTTACAATTACATTAATAAGCTAATTGGTTTCTAAATTGATTCCTGTGGCCAGTTGACTGTGGTCAGTGCATGAATGCATGAAAGTGTTCCGCTCAGCTCCTGGAACAGATATGGCTCCATAAATGATTCGAGTTGAGTTTGGACAGGAATTTAATTGATTGAAATGCACTGCTCTTTGTCACTCCTGGAGACACCACAAGAATGAGTTTGTTGTCTGCCTCTTTTTTTTTTTTTTAGTTAAAAATTATGAATATATATTAGAGGTCGACCGATGTATCGGTTTTGAATTATTTCAGGATACACAAGACTGTCTACATTATAAAATAGCTTTATATCATTCCATTTATGTGCATTCTGTATTGGGATACTGATTCACAGCATCCTCTCACCTCATCAGTTGACTCATTCCTGTATCCAGAGCATCTCTCCATGACAATATCGTTGCATCCCTGGACCAGAGCTGAACTAATTCGCTAGCCGGCAGCTATCTCTAACATTCAGGGCGTCAAACAAACACATATCAGTTAATCCACACAGCACTGTAATAATCCATGTATATTTACTGTATATTCACTGAAATGCATAATATACTGTACTTTTCTGTCAATAAACAGTGTATCAGATTGCTAGCTGTGCTTTTACGTTTCA
>NW_015558613.1:89305-99642 GCF_001515605.1 Sinocyclocheilus anshuiensis | reverse complement strand
TGGCCTCTGAGTTGAGAGACATGTAATCTGACCAATTGCAGTCCACAACCGAACGCAGATCTCTATAACATCAGACACGCTGGCTGTGCGCGCTTTTGATATGGAGAGCTTCTAAGCTTCATTGGTCCCGAATCGTTGTTAATGTACATAATGAATTGTGTATTGTGCATTTTCAGCAAAATGTTTGTCTTTCTGTGGCTCTAATAAAGTCTGTGTGCTTCATTTATAGAGCTATAATTTAGGTTGCGCTTTCTCTTTCCGTTTGCTTCGTTTTTTAAACACCGAACTTCAAACTCATCCATGCCAAATTGATTCATCCAAGGCATTCATTCTTGAAGTAAACTTGTGTCTGTTTGGTGATTTAAATAAACTGTTTTAGACCGCTGCTCGAGTTGAACGTGACGCGTCCGGAGTGTGTGTGATACCGGTGAGTTCTCCTAGACTCAGCGCTGCACTTTTATTTTGATTAGATAATCATCAAGTGTTCAAGAATAGAAGCAGTTAAAGCGTGAGAGTATACATACAATATCCATATGTATATCATTTTAAGGCTATAGCCTTTGTGTATATATTTAAAGATGTGCATCTTTAAGCATGACAGTTGAAAAAATGCAGCCGACAGAAAATCCTGCCGCGCCAGAGCGCCATTCACATAGTTTTCCTTTAAATTACATTATATTGGTCCCGAATCGTTGTTAATGTACATAATGAATTGTGTATTGTGCATTTTCAGCAAAACGTTTGTCTTTCTGTGGCTCTAATAAAGTCTGTGTGCTTCATTTATAGAGCTATAATATAGGTTGCGCTTTCTCTTTCCGTTTGCTCCATTTTTTAAACACCGAACTTCAAACTCATCTATGCCAAATTGTTCATTCTTGAAGTAAACTTGTGTCTGTTTGGTGATTAAATAAACTGTTTTAGACCGCTGCTCGAGTTGAACGTGACGCGTCCGGAGTGTGTGTGATACCGGTGAGTTCTCGTAGACTCAGCGCTGCACTTTTATTTTGATTAGATAATCATCAAGTGTTCAAGAATAGAAGCAGTTAAAGTGTGAGAGTATACATACAATATCCACATGTATATAATTTTAATGCTATAGCCTTTGTGTATATATTTAACGATGTGCATCTTTAAGCATGACAGTTTAAATGAAATGGTAACACTTTAAAATTAGAGTCCATTTGTAGCATTAAGATTAATGAAAGCTGTGTAAGAATTGTTCCTTGTTAGAGTGTGTTAATTTCAACATTTACTATTACTATTATTATTATTTTTACTACTACTACTAGTATGGTTCAGTACTGTTTTTGTTAATAAAGCACTATTTTAGTTTTTGTTCAGTATCAATTTTAAAACTATAGTTTAATTAATCGGTATCGGCCAGTGTGGTCCAACCTAGCTATTGGTATCGGCAAAATCCACTATCGGTCGACCTCTAATATATATAGATAGATAGATAGATGGATAGATTGTTCAAAATTAAGACAAAAAATTTTGTGACATTTTGGGGTTCACAAATGTTAGTAGAGTATGTGCATAATGTGGTGAACTACACCTGTGGTTACTCTGTGTGAACTAAAAATCACCAAAATACCAGTTATAGGTCTTTTGGAAAAATGGCTAAGAGAAGTGAAGTTAGTTCAGAGAAACTAATATAATTTGTATGCAAATGAAACTGGGTTTGATAGTTTGCCATCTAAAGCAATGAAATTCATACATTTTAAGTGTGGCTTAAAAGTCCCAATACTTTTTGGGGCCACTGTAAATTTCATTGCAGTTCAGTTGTGTGTATTTGGTTTGGAATGTGTGTTCTGCAAGCCTGTGTCTTTTCCAGCTAAATGTGTATTTTGCCATTACTATGAAACAAAGTATTCACTAATAGGCAGAAAAACCCATAAAGCAAAGTTGAGGATGTGTTGTGGAAATACATTGATGTTATCTTCTTTAAAAACAATAAGACATATTTGGAATGAATGCAGAGAGGGAGGGGTGTGCTTTAAAAGTGTTTTTGTGACTTGTTGATAAGGCACCATCTGTCACTCAGGTTGACAGACAGCTCTGGGATGTAACTGTAAATCTGCATGTGTGTGTGTGTGTTTATTGGAGAGGAAATGGCTTTGAATGACTTGTTTTATCTGGCGGCTTATATCCTGCTCATTTTCACTATGGAGTCTCCTCAGCTCTATCACTCCATCTCTCTCTCTCCTTCTCTCTCTCTTTAAATAGTTTTGTCTGGGATAAATGAAAGAGCATCTCTCTCTCTCTCTCTCTCTCTCTCTTTTTGCCTTTTCTCCCGGGGTTCTGGGCTGATTAGCTTATGAACTGTGAGTGACATTTGAGTGTTTGATATTGAGGCTTTTGTGCACTTTTGTCGGTTCTGCATATCGGTTATCGGGCACATAAACACGCAAATAATTGGTATCGGTTATAAAACATCAATATCGGTCTATCACTAGTAACAACATTATTTAAATGATAAAGTACTTTAGGAAGTACTTATTAAAGTATTTAAGTATTGTACTTTTAATATATTTGTATGATAAATTATTTCTTTTTATTTGTATAATATAACAGTATTTCTTTTTCTTTTGGGGTAAAATGTGACCCAGACATATTTCCATTAGATTTACCCTGTAATTCTTCCCTGCCCCCCACAAACTTGAATAAATAAATCAGAATCCCTGTGATATCTCAAACTGTGCAGACGGTGACTTGCATTGTCATTCGTTCATTCCTCTTAAGGCCCCAAAAGGCAAATGCCAGAAGATACAATATTCATGCAGCCTGACAGGCAAACCCAAGGCCTCTTCCTTCTCTCTCTCTCTCTCTCTCTCTCTCTCCCTTCTTCCTCTCTCCCTCTTTTTGTTGAACAGGCAAACAGCCTTTTCAAAGATGAGCATTTGCAGCTAAATGTCCCCTTCTTGCACAGACAAAGCTTCCTGGGTAATATTTTTGGTCTGATTCAGTGGAGAGGCTGCATGTTTCTGGTTTGGCTGCTGAAACTGAGATCTTGTTAGCTAGGTGCTTCGCTCCTGGGGGACAATTTCGGGTGCAGCCAAGATTCACTTCACTGTGGGGCAGATCTTCTAGCAGCCTGAGCTCTCAGCAACATCCTGTTCATTCCTAAAGGCAGATTAAGCGTTTCTGCAAATCATATTAATGATGAATTATATGGAAGACTCTCCTGGTGAGATGACACAAGTGGGCTGTATATGAGAGCCCGCTGGCCCCACTGTGTCTCCTTGATCAGAGCTGAAGGTGTATGCTATTAACATAATCAATGCTGGAGATGAATCCTTTGTGCTCTGCTGGAGATGCTTTTGTTCCTGACGGTGGGCTGATCGCTGAAGAGCGGCTTTGTGGCCGTCTGCTGGCCAGTGTATTACAGGGGTCATTTGTCGCCATTAAGGACACTTACCCCAGATTGTCTCGCAGGTAGAGGCGTACTGCTCCTCTATCACTGCTAAAATCATGCCAGTTTCATTCACCTTCATGCTGGAGTTGATGATTTTATCTCCAGCTAAAGATAATGTGAAATTGACCCATTTAATTTCCCTGGTAATATTATGCATTATTTATTAGTGCATGGTATTCTAAAGAGTTTATTTTGGAACAATTTATAAGAATGCAATGGTTTTCTCTGCCTCTGAAGCAAGTTTTCTTTTCAATAATACCATGAAGAGATCTTATCGAGATATAAATGTCTCTGATAGCTATGGTGAATTTGATAATGAAATGAATTAATAAACAATTTGACATGTAAATGCTCTTTCTATAATGGCAGCGGAGGAGATGATGCGTGCACACACACGCACAAACAGAGTGACATCTGTGCACTTTGAGCGCCAGCTATTTCTGGAGGGTTGGATCGGGCCGGTTGCTGCCAATGATGAGGTATTGATTGGTTGAGAAATGTCAGTGTTGAATAACAGCCTGGAGCTGGGAGGGAATCGGAGAGAATGGGTCGCGATTCTCCTGCTAGCCACTGGGGGAGGCTGTGAACGTTTGGTTCATCAGGGAGATGCTCTGGGAGCTGGACTGCAGAGCGTATGGCCCACATTACTGAAGGGCCACGACAAGCTGCTCTCAAAGGAACAGATGCATTTCACAGAGCCGTTCTCCTCGAGGCCTCAGCTGATGTGACCGCCGATTGGTCTGTGATTTCTTCCAGCTTTGCTTCTGAACGTTCATTTACCAGGAGAGTAGAAAACAGGACAGTCATGAGAGCAGACATGCAATGGTCACACACAGAAATGGAGGGCATAGAGGACCTACAATAATGTACAGTATTTGAAAAATAATGTGTTTTTTTAACATTAAAGCATGTCAACATATTCTGTTACACCAAATACACAAAATAATGATCTTTAAAAAAGCATCATATGACCCTTTTAATGTGTCACAATACAATCAGATCCCACCCTACATTCTGTCAATCAGAAATATATTGCATTATCGAGGTTAAATGCATTTGGTGTCATTGTCTTTTAAGATAAATACACTTTCACTTCCAGCAGCCCTCCAGAACAAATATTATAATATCCACAAACTTTAAAGTGGGTGAATTTAGATGCTTCATTGGGTTTAGATGACGCTAACAAGAAAATGCTGTAAGATTCAATGTTATGACGGCCGAACTTTACAGCAAACAGGAGCGAGTCTTTATTGAGACTTTGATTGGATTTGACATGAAAAGCTAAATGGACACTGCGGCAAAACTCTTTCTAGCTTCCTGACTGTGGCTTTCCGAAATTAGGCTGACAGGTCTTTGACAACATCTATTTAAGAAAAAGAGGAGGATTAATGAGTTAATTAATCATTTTATGTAATTCTGAAAAAAGACCCAGGAGAGGCGTCTCACAGCAGACTGGCCTTTTTCCTCTTCCTCCCTCTCTCTCTTGCTCTCTCTCTTTCTTTTTTTTTTGGCAAAACGTAATTGTATTCAACGATATGCAGCAGCTTGCTATTTTGGCCATAGTTCTTAATTATGATTGGTGTTATTGCTCTCCAGAGCAGAGCAAATTGCTGTTATGTTGTTTGCCTGGGCCTAATCTCATTGGCACGTTGTCACAAAAGTAATTATCTGTCATTTAAATTGATGCCATAAGCTCAAGACAGAGGCACACCTGCTGCCACCAGCCAGACATAGAGGAGTAAAGATCAGGACTCCTACTCTTCTCTCTCTCACTCCTTTATTCTGTCTGAATCTTAAACCATATGCATGTACAAATACTATGTAGCAATGCAAGCAATAGTAAAGTACATTACTTCTGAAGTATGATGTACATAGGGCTGGGCAAAAAATCGAATGCGATTTTCATGCGAATCTCGTCAGTAAAGCCGCTTCTGGTGATTAGTGGTAAATCTCCAGCACGTGCTTTCAGATGTAGCGGCATTTACTACACAGAGCCGTAGATCACTGACTAGCTACACAAAATCGCGTTCAAAATCCCATTAGATTTTTTGCACAGCCCTAAATGTACAGTATGCTAATATCAATGTCAAAAATTGATATTGTAAAATTTAAAGAATTTTAAATGTATTGGATGTTTAATATCTGCAGCTCATTTCCCCTATTTTTACGTCTAGAACGCTCCGTTAAAGTTAATCTTGAATAACACAATTTAGTAACACCGTTAAAAATAAACTCTACAGAAATCTGTACAAACTCTCAAAATCCTACAGTTAATATACATTTTTCAGACTGTACATTATAATGTTGTGATGCTTAAATTCACAGCATTTAAAATTTTGATTTTAGGCAATTTATTTAGACAAAAAGCATGTTGGGGAATATGCAAATTGTAATTCAATCTCAGCTTTCCCAGAATGTACAAAGCACTTCCATAGATGGATGAATGGATGGATGAACTGAAAAACAGGCACCTGGTTGCAGAGTAAGTGAGTAAAGAAAGACCACTACATTTTTCTCAGATGCTCTGTGCAGGAGAGTTTTTGGAATGAACTCAGGATAAGTTACCCATAATCCTCTTCAGACCTGCAGCTCTGTGAGGAATCAACTCCTGATGGATAATCTAACACAGGGTTGGTGAATGCTCTTTTCAGCCAATGAATAACATTAAAAATTCAAGCAGCAGAAGAAGGAGACAATGATGAATCTGACCTTATTAATTTTAACTTTGGATAAATAATGCAGGGCTTTCTGTTCAGCCCCTCTCCCTGTTTCTCCACCTCCTCCCCCTGATGGCAGCGCCCCCGTCAGATCTCTGATGATCCATTAACATCCTGTTCACTGAGTCTCTGTCTAAAAACAGCCAAGCGGCTGCAGGGTTTTTGTGGAAAGGACAGTGAAATCAGGACATGCTGCTGAGAGCATGAGAGTGTTCAGGTGGACAGATCTTTTCATTAGAAGTGGGAGGTTGTTTGTCGCTGTTTTCTCTCACACAGCTGCTGTGCAAACATCTCGTTATTTTACAAATGCGCTGACCCTACTTATGCCATTTTCAGATTTTACATCTTTTTGTAAAATATTCCAATTAATTTTCAGTCACGATCACAGCAAACACTAACAACAACAAACCCTATAAAGAATGGCATTATATCATTGGTAGGAACATAAATAGAGAAATGTAAAATATTTTTTATATTTTTCCTTTTTTTCTGAAATATATAAGGGGTGTTTGCCCATGGAAAACTTGCTTCTGTATTGGTATGTGGTTTGAATTTGCTAAGGTGTTCTGAGTGGTGACAAAAATACAGCACAATCTCTATAATCTGATTACAAGACAAATAATTCTTGGTTCTTTTTGGTGAATAAAAAGCATACAGCACAGTCAGTTTATTCTGATTCATGAACAAATGACTCAAGAAACAGGTTCTTTTAATGAATTATTTCCTATATTTTCCCTTTTGAAGTTTACTTCAACTAATTCAACGAGCAGTTTGTGGTTATTATATCTGCTAAATAAATAACTATAGAACTGTGAAGTTTGAGCCGTTAACTTTTATAGTTAACATTATGTACCCAGTTAAAAGTTTACTTGTATAATATGCAGAATTAGCTGAGAGAATTTCTTTCATATAAAAGCAAAATTGACATTATACATGAAATATGCCGAAATAAATTGGAAATGAATCAAAATCTATAATGAATTTAAACAAGAGGGTGTGAATCTGAGTCAAATCTCTGCGATTTTGGTCCTAAGTCTTATCAGGTTCCCCTTTTTATTGCAACTCTGATTACTTTCTTTTTTGAAAATTTGGATACATTTCTGAATTTATTCAGCTCCCTATGCAGTTTTTACTTCATGTTAGCTTAATTCAAAAGTCTAAGCTGGCATAAATGTTTCTGTCAGAAGCTTTGAGAGCAACAGAGGAATGTAGTTCTCCCTTGACAAATTGGGTTCCAAAAGACGATCTCTTTTTAAAATAAGACCATCAGATGGACGGGAACGAGACGAGCCCGCTGCTTGAGACAGTGGCATAAATAAAATGACAATGAGAAGTGAGAAAAATCCCCATTTCTGGTTTCCTGTTTTGTCCGGCTGAGGTTGTCAGTGCTGCTGTTCTGTCCTGATGACCATTTGCGGGATTGGACGGAGGCAGCCGTGCCTGACTCGGGGGCTGATGGTCCACTGATTGCACAGATGTCCCTAAGAAGGCGAGATGCCGTGGAAATGATGGATGGCGTGAGTCCTGCCCCTCTGCCCTTGGCTATCAAGCGCTGTCTGGAAAACAACGGAAAACCTCTCAATCAATGGAGACTGTCGGGAAGTTCAAAATGAAACTAGTTTGAGATGTAAAATGCTGGTGTTACCTGTCGGAGTACTTTCTTTTTTGAAAATTCGGATACATTTCTGAATTTATTCAGCTCCCCATGCAGTTTTTACTTCATGTTAGCTTAATTCACCCTGGTTAAGTCGAAGCTGGCATAAATGTTTCTGTCAGAAGCTTTGAAGGCAACAGAGGAATGTAGTTCACCCTTGACAAATTGGGTTCCGAAAGACGATCCCTTTTGAAAATAAGACCATCAGATTGACGGGAGTGAGACAAGCCCCGCTGCTTGAGACAGTGGCATAAATAAAATGACAATGAGGAGTAAGAAAAATCCCCATTTCTTGTTTCCTGTTTTGTCCGCTGAGGTTGTCAGTGCTGTTGTTCTGTCCTGATGACCATTTGGGGGATTGGACGGAGGCAGCCGTGCCTGACTCGGGGGCTGATGGTCCACTGATTGCACAGATGTCCCTAAGAAGGCGAGATGCCGTGGAAATGATGGATGGCGTGAGTCCTGCCCCTCTGCCCTTGGCTATCAAGCGCTGTCTGGAAAACAACGGAAAACCTCTCAATCAATGGAGACTGTCGGGAAGTTCAAAATGAAACTAGTTTGAGATGTAAAATGCTGGTGTTACCTGTCGGAGAGCTTGAATTCCTGCAAGTTTTCACAGTACATATCCGTAAGATAGAGTACGGCTGGGCGATATGGCCAAAAACAACACAATATTTTTTTTGTATCACACAATATCGATATTTATCACAATATTCATGTACCATTAATGAGGAAGAAAATGCTTTCCACGTTTTTCTTAGACTGAGAGAATTAATGAAAAAATGACTAATCTGTTCAGAATTTAACTCTACAGAGTAGCTACCTTTTAATTTAGGCCTCCATGAAATCCATTTTATTTTTCCCCAAATTCTGTGGTGTTCTTTTTTTCTGGAATTCTATATTTTATGATTTAATACAAATTTATCATCAAAAATGGTGGTTAATGAATTAAATTAGCAATTTAATCAATCTTTTAAAATGTAATCAAATGAAAATACAATTAATTTACAACAGAACATTGCATTTTAACTTTTGTCAAATAAGATGCTGCACAACTGATTTGTATAAATTAAAACATGGATGAAAAAATATCTTGATTGTTTGATATTCCTAAATAATCATATTATTATTATTACTTTGGGAAGTTTAATTTTAAGAAATATATTTCTGTCATTAATTTATATTTTAATAATTATAAAAAAATAATTAAATAATTTATAAAGTTAAACCAAACTTTTATTTTGGCAGTTTGTTGTGAAGGTCTTTGAGTTTCAAAGTATATTTGACAGTAGTTTTTCCCAAATGAAATGGTAAAAAGCTTTGAGTGACTCTCAGAACAGCTCTGGAGTTAAAGTTAATGCGTTTGTGACCCAGTATATTGAGAGGGCAGACACTTGAAACAGTGTCACCATGGCCGGACTTACCATTGGGCTTGAATGGGCTGCAGCCCAGGGGCCCCGCCTTGTAGGGGGCCCCGCCTTAACCCGTTTACATTTGTTCAGTTATGTCGTGCCAGTCAGAAATTATTAGCCGCATTTCAACTGCGCACACGGGCCAGCCCTGCTCCAAATCGCCGATTAATTTGTGATCACATGGCTACTTTAAACGGTTCCATTAAGCATTTAGCCCAAAAGAGCGCACATTTACAACGATAATGATAAATTCTCACGTTCACGCCTCACTTCTTTACAGAGGATGATTCTATATTATATTAATGTTCCACTAAATTAATCTGAAGAGTTCTGAGCGCTCTCTTCCGTCCAAAGACTATAGAATAGCCTACTCTAATATCTTGACTTTGTCCCGTCTCACTACCTCCACACAAAGTGGAGCAGAAATTTCATCAAAACGATTTAAAAAAAATAAAAATAGCCGTTTACAGGGTTTGTACGGTCATGAAAAACCCAAAAAGCGTTGGAAAAGTGGAAATCTATTTTTTACAAATCTCTATATAATAGAATATTTGTTTAATCACGTCCTGAATCTCGGTGCGGCATTGCACATTTTGGTTTTACTCATTTTCGCAGGTTTCGCATGTTTGGAAAATTCCCGCAAACATTTATTTAATATGCAATGTAGGTTAGATGAGTAAAAAAAAATTCACACAGAATATCAGATTAAGTCAATAATTTGAAAACAGCGTGAGTGGTTCAGCTGTACCGCGTCTTCTCGCTCTCACTCTCTCAAAATTGCCTCACATCAGCGCATCTCGTCTGCACTAAGAGAGCTGCAAACTGCCATACAAGACTTTCGCTCAGCTGACAAGACTGTCACTTGCCTAATCGGGTCAGTGTTGCATCATCACAAAAGTTTATCATTTGCACGTCTTTTTAAGTCTTTTTAAACCATTTGGTACTTGCGCGCTCCAAACTAGTTTTCTGGGCGCTCACGGTCACATCCAAAGCGCCCGCGCATGAAGCCGCCTCAGAAACACCTCAAGAAAAAGTTATTGTTTTCATTGTTTCTGACTCAAGTAACCTTGCATTTTAATAAATAATGTTACATAAAGACAATTAAACGGTCAGTAATAAATGAACAAGTTACTAGCAAT
>NW_015558613.1:86502-89036 GCF_001515605.1 Sinocyclocheilus anshuiensis | reverse complement strand
TTCAGGAACAAAATACTATGATGTATAAAGTCATAGATATAGATTATATTTATATATTAATCCATATTAAATATGAAAGTTATTTAGTCAAGAGCAGATTTGAGCAGAGTGATATTTTTCTTTTGTTCTTTAACACAGACTGACAGACAGCAGGTATACTAAAAGCTGCTGTCACTTTCATACCAAATGTTAATGTTAACAGTGTTAATTAATTAGGCCTATTGGTTATTGTTAATTAATGTTAACAACAAAAGACAAAATCATTCACTGCTCTTGACTGAATAACTTTTGTAACTTTAATTTGAAGAATTAATCTGTTGTTTAATTTACAGTGAATTTACTGTTTTTAATTTACAGTTTATTCCATTTTTGCAGCATTTCTGTACCTGAATGTTTTCCACCAAAACCGTTTCTAAAACGAAATTCAGGTCCTAAGTTTAATTTATAATACTGGCTAAGCAAATTACAATATACTTAACATTCTGGCATTCAATGTTCTAGTTGAGGGCATTTGTAGTATAGGTATGGGGCCCAAACATAACCTCAAGCCCAGGGGCCCCCGGCCCCATAAATCCTGCCCTGGGTGTCACGTGTGTTTTTGAGTTTGTGTATCAGATGAAATTGTGCCACTCATGCACACAGAGACACGCAGAACATGCAGACTTATTAGTGACATGTACTGACTGGCTGTTGTCACGTTTATTTCTGCTGTATGATAGGCTGTTAGATTAATCCATTTCAAGTAAAAATGAGTTTATCATCAGAGCTTACAGAGCTTATCATCATTCTAGACATAAATTACAACAAAATAGTTTTTATCGCCTAGCCCTAAGATAGATTTTAACAAGATGACAACCGTTCCCCTTTAAACAATGGCACATGATGTATTTGAAAGTACTACATGATATTCAGAGCAGATGGAATCCATAACAATTCTGCCAGTGTTTGACTGTGGCTGCCGGGCTCCCAGCAGAACATCTGAATCCGGACTTATTGACCATCTTCTCTCCTGATCAATATATAATGCCCCCTTTGACAAGATCACATTCAGCAGAGTGAGAGATTTTACACTTCTTGGCCGCCGGTCCAGCAAAAAGACGGGATCTCTTTCGGTGTTATTACATGAAGGAACAGCGTTCGAAGGCCCTCTTTTTTTGCCTCGCTGATTCGTGTGATTTCTTTTCAGAGATGATGGAAAACGTCAGATTCACAGGGTTTGCGGTTCAGACCACACAACAACCGCAGATCTTTTTCACGATACTTGACAGATAGGATACTGTACTGTTAATTGTGAAGGTGAGAAAAAAATACTCTCATAAAGACCAGGAGGAAAAAAAGGAAATTGGAGGAAATTGAACTAATCTTATGGGAAGAGTGAGATAAGGAAGTTTGGCAGTCACCACACAGCTGACGCAACACTTTTTCCCATCTTTAAGTTGAGAGACACTGTGTGTGTTATGAATGGGCAAACACACTCAAGATGGTTTACCTAACAATGAAGATTTCTGTCATCATTTACTCACCCTCGGTTCACTTGAAAATAATTGCAGGGTTTTTTTTTTTTGTGCCTTTGGAATGCAAATAGAATGTCTGTATAGAATGTTTCTATAAATGCCCACTCAATAGACTGTTTCTTTTTTCCCCATAATGAATGTGTTACTCATGCTAAACCACACCTCCCTGCATAAAACCCTGACAACTGTATAGGGGTGTAACCAGGGTTTGAAATTAACTTTTTCACTCACCAGCCAATTTGGCTACTAAATTTTTAAGTTACTGGCCATTCATAATTTCTACTAGCCAAAAAAATTAAACAAATAAATAATGAAAAAAAGGCCGGAGGTAAGCCAACAGCTTGAGGCTGTCCACACTGGATGCGACAAAGTGACCATTGCAAATCATTTGTACTTTGTCAAACAGTAGGCATACGTCATAAATAGAACGAGGCATCAGTTTACTGTCGGGGATTTGTCGTGCTGTGCTGCGCCACATCCAGTGTAGGCCGCATCACCGATTATAATGGGTTCTATAGGTTCCCGGTTCCGGTTGACCTAATTAATGCAGCCTAAAAATCCTTTAACGGATTTGAATATTAGAAATGTGTTAGTGCGTTATGTGTAAGCCAGGTTAAAGAGATGGGTCTTTAATCTAGATTTAAACTGACAGAGTGTGTCTGCCTCCCGAACAATGTTAGGTAGGTTATTCCAGAGTTTGGGCGCTAAATAGGAAAAGGATCTTCCGCCCGCAGTTGATTTTGATATTCTAGGTATTATCAAATTGCTAGAGTTTTGAGAACGCAGCGGACGTGGAGGACTATAATGTAACAAGAGCTCGTTCACAAAAGATATTTTATATAAATTTTATATAAAACAAAAGATATTTTATAGAATGTTACAAAACCATTTTGGTTACCCTTGATTTCTACTGTATGGACAAACATTTCTTGAATTTCTCAAAATATCTTCTTTTATGTTCCACAGAAGAAAGAAATTCATACAGGTTTGGATTGACATGATGCTGAGTAGCCTAAATGA
>NW_015558613.1:82759-86424 GCF_001515605.1 Sinocyclocheilus anshuiensis | reverse complement strand
TACATGCATTTTACCTTGTCGTGGCTGTTTTCAGGCAGAACCTTTAATGTTGTCATATCACACAACTTTATAACACAATTCTGTGTAATTTCTGAATGGATTGAGCGATTCGTGCTGTTTATCTCTTATAAATCGGGGCGGAAGCGCAGCGCTGTGCGGGAGACTGATCCCGCTCTGCTTTAACGCGCGGCTGGCGGATGCACCGGGTAGCACCGCTTCACACTTTTGGAGTACTTGCTTTTTGCAGTTTCACGTGGGCTGTAATTTAAAAAAAGCGCCTAATATAAGGTCTCCCTTGCTTCGGCGATCGGCCCACCGGGAATGTCCCGGTGCTCCCGATGGCTAGTAGCTACATCGCTGGGTATGTTCAAGTAAGCTAGATATGCCCAGATGGTGCACAATTAGGCTTATTTAATATATCATGATGAGTCTCGAGTTCAGTATTTACACTAAATCTGCACAGATTTGGCTTACATGAACTTCCTCAAGAAATTAATTAGTAAACATAATTTACGAAAAGTAACATGCCAAATTGGCTAGTGATTTGTCAGCGTTACCGGCCACAGCTGATTTTTACCCGCATTTGGCGGGTTGGCGGGTGTTAATTTCAAACCCTGGGTGTAACGGTACACGTATTCGTACCGAAAAGTTTCGGTATGGGTCTTTCGGTTTGGTACGCATGTGTACTGAACAAATACAGCATTGTTATAACCACTGCACGAGCAGAACTTCATTGGAAACGTCCAGTTTTATATATTGTTACTTTTGATAATTCAAACAATAAATGCCGTTTTGACACTCTTTGATGTGAGTGACAGATCGCTTTATAAACGCCTGTTCAAACGGCAGCACGATCATCCCTTCCACTTTACTACTAGTTTTAACGCGATATAAACATGAATGAACATATCACGCCTCATGTAATCGCTCAAACAGTGTTTCGACCGCGGAAAGACCGCATTAAAACAGCTTGTAAACAAAATGTCACACAGCATTTCATTTACCTCCTCAGGCAGTCATCGGTGTCCACAGCTCGTTAGTGCGCTATAAATGAAGTCTAGAGAAGAGCATTTTGCGAAATATTAGACTATATACTCATTACATTTTACTTTACCTATTAGTGATGTCTTAATTATTTAATGTTTAAATACATCTGTTATGAAACTAGTTATGAGAGCCACTGTGTACATGAATATATTGCAACAACAAATATAATTTTTATAAATTAGAAGTTAATTTAAAAATTGCATTATGTGCAATTTACATGTTGATGTTTGCATACTTTTTTTTTTTTTTTTTTTAAGTTGAGTGTTGCTTGTTATATTTAAAAATAAATAGTAATTAAATTTAAGTTTGGGCTCTGTTGTTAACTGTAACCTTATAGTAGGCCTAATGTAAAAGAGCTCACTATAGTTTTAGAGTATAAACTGAGGATTTTAATCCCTAAGAAAATTTTAATTATAACTGAATTTATTTAAAGAAAGAGCAATTTGTTCAGTAAACCACTGTTTAATAAAAAAAAAAAATTTTTAGTTTTCCCCCCTGCTGTACCGAAACTGTACCGAACCGTGACGTCAAAACCGAGGTACGTACCGAACCGTCATGTTTGTGTACCATTACACCCCTAATATCCATATCTACTAACATCAAATAAGATAAAATGCATAGCATTTGACACTACAATGTAAAAAAACTATTTGTCGTCAACTTAAAAAACTTTGTTACCCCGCTGCCTTCATTTTTTGTTATTTTAATTTTTTCAGTTTGGTGCAGTTGTTTCAACATGCGTTTTTAAGTTAAAACAATAGTTATACTAGTTCATTCAACTTTCAGCTTAGTTGAGGGCCAATAAACTTAAATTTTCTTGTTGTCTGGCCAATTTTTAAAAAATGTATGTCTACAAAAAAATAAATAAGTTGAAATGGCAAAATCTCAAAATGATTTTTTACAGTGTGTACACTGTATATTGTATATTTTAATTATTTGTAATTTAAGTATCTGAAAAGCAGGTTTCATCTGGTACTTTAAAATAATGGCATTTAAAATTATTTAATCATTTTGTTTTTCTGGGGTTAAGCATTAGTGCACAGTTTGATTCTGCAAAGATCACAGTAATTAATAATATAAACAATAAAAAAAGCTCGTCTTTTTATCGTGTATTTTGAAAATAGAAAAAGTTGTTGAAAAGAACTTCCAAGCTCAGAGTCTGTTCAAATTATTTTTTTTAAATGTATTTAAAAAAATTAAATATAACAAAAATAGATCGCCTCATATTTTATTGTTATGCAGATCATTAGTTTGTATAAAAAAAAAAACAGCTCTCTGGCTTCTCTTGAAGCAGAAGAATTGAGAAGAAAAAAATATTCAGGAGACAGAGATTAGAAAAATATGATCTTTTTCAGTCTATTGAAGCATGAGGGTATTGCCACATGGAGGGACACCCCAGTCATTTAGCCGAAAACACAAGAGAGACCTGGGCTTCGATCCAAAAACAATGAGAGAGATTCAACTAAATCAGGGTCCAGAACTAGACACTGGTGGAGTATTTATAGCTCATCCTGTGGTGTGATGGGCAGTGTGAACCTTGCTGGGACATCCAACTGAAACAAGCTTCTGATGGTTTGTAGCTGGTCTAGACCACCTGCATTTCCATTTTTTTTTATTTTTTTTGAGTTGGTAGATCATCTTGAACCTGCAGAAGACCACCAGCTTTCCAAACCCAGCTTGACCAGCTTAATCTGTTTTGACCTGGTTTTCCCACAGGGAACAGCAGGAGAGCAATGGGCTGTAGAAATGTGTTAGTCTAGCTCTTTCAAGGAGGTGTTTCATTAACAATCACACTGCTGTACTTGAACTGAGCTGTTTTTAAACATTCACAGCTGAGAGAACCCATAAGGCTTTTGGTTTATATTAGGGATGCACCGATACCGATACTGAGCTCTTGTACTCGTACTCGTTAAAATGCCCCGATACCAAACGCCGATACCACACAGCATGTGATAAGTGCCATATTCAGACAAAGAAACACCGACAACAAAACAACAGACAGCAGAATGGAGTTATTAGAGATTAAGGAATGGATGTATACAAAGTATATGTATGCAATGAATATAATGTTAAACATTCAGTATTAATGCCTATATATGTGCGCGAGCTGATAAGCAAATTGAGCGTGTGTGAGTGGATTGAGCGCGCAGCGGCGCAGATGCGCGAGCTTGTCGAGTGAATATATCTTTCTCACAGACATCACTGGAAAGTTTGTAGTTCGGTCGGGTATGTCAAAAACAAGTAAGTAAAACAATGCACAAGTTACTTAACGGTAGGGAGAGAGAGAGAGAGAGAGACAGAGAGAGAGAGAGAGAGAGAGCGCAATTCTGTTGTGTGATCTTTGATGTTCACTCACTTAGCACACGCATCATTTGGATTAAAACTAAATCGTAAAAATTAGACCATTTATAGGGGCATTCACTATAAACATCATTTATTTTCAATCTTAGGCATACACGACTTTCAGGCGAAAGTGAATCTAGCTTGTGTGAAATGAGCTAGTCTGTTCTAGCCTACTGTCCTCTCATTCTGCACCAGTACAAATACGTGCAGATGTTGCGCGTGTTTTGCTTGGTTGAGTGTTTCTGCATTATATGAGTGGCTTTGGAAAATAAATC
>NW_015558613.1:81260-82244 GCF_001515605.1 Sinocyclocheilus anshuiensis | reverse complement strand
ATTGAAGTTGAGGTTTGCATGAAGCTGGATGACAGCATGCCCAGGAGACTACAGGCTGTCATTAAGGCTAAAGGTTACCCGACTAAGTATTTATAGTCGTGTAAATACTGCCATACTAACTGCTGTCTGAATAATTTTTGGTTGATTGTAATCTATTACATACCTTTCTATCAAAGTTATCTAACATTATCAAGATGAATTTGTGCTGACACAGTTTAACTCTGAGTTCTTGTCATATTTTATTACCATTTTCTAAACTATAGCGAATAAACTGTGATAATCTGAGAAATGCTGAAGGTGTCTGAATAAAATTTGGGTTTGACTGTAACTATGCCACCTCCATGCTTGAAGTCACTATGAAACAGCATTTAGTAAAGTGACAAATTTCCACATGACTTTTATCTATCATCAACAAATTATTAGTTTATGAAAAGTAGTCTTTATGGCTATGGCTAGTTGGAATGCCAGCATACTACTCTAACTTCTGTTGCAGTATGTATTATACTATATGTGTTAAAGTATGTATATTGTATACTATATACTATATTATACTATGTATACTACACAATATTTAGATTTTCTGTATGCGTGGAATAATACATCAAAATACACACTATCAGTGTTGTTATTTTAATGAAAACCAAAACTTTAAAATATATTACTGCTAACTGAAATTAATTAAAATATAAATATTACATTAAAAATGTAAGTGAATAATAGAAATGTTGCCTAAATACTCTAAATAATACACTAAATAAAATACAAATAAATTGAGCTATAAACAGATAAAAAACAAAACTAAAAGCACAAAATTAAGCTAAAACTTAAATTCATTTTTAAGATAAGTGCAGGACACCACTTGCTGTCTACATGTCCCATCCCATCCAACACAATGAATGAATAATCACTCATGGTGTTGCAACAGGTCATGTAGTTGTGTGACAAATAGGTACTGCACAACATTGTCACTTTTGTCACTTTGCA
>NW_015558613.1:78850-81208 GCF_001515605.1 Sinocyclocheilus anshuiensis | reverse complement strand
ATAAACTGTGATAATGTGAGAAATGTTGAAGGTGTCTGAATAAATGTCGGTTTGACTGTATTTATTTGATAAATGAAGTTAACCAACTAACATTATACATACTCTTGGTTTCTGTACCCGATATTTTAAAAATTTACAAATGCAATAAAAATATTGGTATCGGTACTCGGTATCGGCAAGTACCAAAAATAAAAGTATCGGTATCGGGCGAGTACTGGAAAAAGTGGTATCGGTACATCCCTAGTTTATATAGTGCAGCCTTTCTCTTAGGACACATATTTAAAAAAAAGAAGAAAAAGATGATAATTTATTAAATTATTTTTTTATTTATATATCAATGTTGGGGTAATATGTTACAATTAACACATGGAAGTAACAGGTTTACCTGCCAGCATATTCCCTGTCTCCCCATGCAAAATTTTTTTTTTTTAATATAATAAAAAAAGTTTACATTTTTGTAATTTTAAAATAAATTTAAAATTGCATATTTTTTTTAATTAAAAAAGTTCATTTTATTATTTTAAAATTGTTACATATATTTTTATTATTATTTATTTTATTTGTTCTTATTCCCTTTTCTACACATACAGTACATTTTTTTCAAGTAATCATCCCACCTGTGTTCTTTCCCTTAGTAAGCACATTTGTGCGTGTATGTGTATGTATATTTTGTGCTGTAGGATGTTTAAATTAGGGACCTGATAATTAGTTTGTTGTTATAAAAAATTACAATATTCCTGTTAGTTTTGTTATTCTTTTTTGTTGCTGCTTGGAAATTTGCTGTCAATGTATGCAAGGCTAGGATTGTTGTCTTCAGACAGTTAAATCCTCACTTTCATAATCACATCTGGCCAAACGGGAATACTGTTTTTCATGGTTGGAATTAATTAAACCCGCACCATGGGACAGGAGGACACAGTTTGATAATATATTTTGAGTGATATGGGCCATTGACTGCCTTTCCATCGCTCAGGAACAATAATGAGGCAGGCAATAATAATAATAAAAGAAGAAATATCTGTGGATCCATTCACAGCGCAGATTGTTTGTGGGGATTAAATTGTGCGTACATCTCTGAAAGCCACTGGAAAAGGAGCCCATTGTCAAAATGTTTCTTAGCAAATTGCTGTCACTGCCATTGTGGCTGGTTTGATAGATTCTGTGTTTTTGAAATGAGGCAGAATAGAAAAGCGAAGATTCATCTGGCTTGGTCAGCTGTCCACTGCAGGGACATCATTCTGTACATCTGAAATGCTGCTTGCTTTTGGCACATGTAGCTAAGGTGACCGCTCCAACAGGAAGCTTGTATCATTTTTTTTATCAAGGCTTTTATTTATTTATTTGCTCCTTTAAGGCATGAAAAGGGCTTTGAGAGCGGCTGCAATGGGCAGCAGTGAGTGTTGCTGATGCTGCATATTCAAACATGCAGAACTCCCCAGCTATTTTCTTCCCTCAAATAAAGAATTAAAATAAGCTCCTTTAAAGGCTGATTTCAGATATCAGCACTCCCACGGCATTCCCCAGCTCAATGCCTTTCCTGTGGTTTATGTATGAAGGTGGCAGCACGGCGGAGCTGCTTAGCCAATGAAACCGCTCATAAACAAACCTGTCAACTCAATAAAGATAATGTGAATCTGGGCAAAAAGAGGATATTAGCAAAGCACATTTTAGAAACATCTCATCTCTTGATAACCGTGCCGTGGTTTGGGAGAGGGCAGACATCTTCCCGGAGAACTTCTGCCGTCACTTCTCTCCGCCAGTGTGGCTGTTTTTCCCTCCCAGAAGGTCGTTTGGTTAATGCACATTTTGGTCTTCACAGGCTCTTAACTGCTTTTTAATCAGTGATTATTAGAGATGTGGAAAGCTGTGCAGGCGCCGGAGTCCCCAGACGCAGAAGAGTGCCTGTCAATATGTCATGTCAATTATCCCACCGCGAGACGGCCCCCTCCATAGCAGATCTACTCCAACACTTACCTCCGCCTGCACGAGGAGGGAAATGATCTCATCGCTGGGCGTTCCAATTGACTTTTTGAAAGATAGTAGTATGCAGTGTGTATACTGTGCACAATTTGTCGCTTTTCTGTGTGTGTGGAACACCTGAACGACCTACTATTTGACAAAACGTGCAGTACACAGCCTGTGTAAATAGTGTATCCTACAATGTAATGAGGCTGGCTTGGCCTTTCATTCCAACTAGATATGTTAATGTTTATAAATAAGATCTTATTTGTGATATGTTTGTTTTCGGTGTACGTAAACAAACATATCACACCAGCCAATAGAGTCAGTACATTTGTTGGTAAAAATGAAAAAAGTGGGCAAATTATACAGTAAAAATAAAAATACAATTATTTATAT
>NW_015558613.1:72375-78624 GCF_001515605.1 Sinocyclocheilus anshuiensis | reverse complement strand
TATATTATATATATATATATATATATAGTGTATATATATTATATATATATATATATATATATATATATATCTCACTTTGAAGTAAGATCACATTTTGAAGACTGAAATAGTATTTCCTTGTAAAACTCCAATAATCTTATAATTTTTCTTAATGTTACGTCAGATGTCCTCAGCTGTGAGTTCTGACCAAGTTTGTGTCCAATTTGTTCAACCTATGCTACTATGCTAAAGCAAGAACACTCGTTATCCGCTTCCATGTACTTCCGTAGAGTTTGTTTGTATCATGAATGTTGAAGATGTGTCTCCATGCACACTGAGTGCTTATTAAACATAGACCTGACACTCACCCTTATCAAACATATTGTTAATTGCCAATTAAGCCTGAGCTTCAGACTGATGCTTAATTACTGTTAACGAGAGCTGAGTTGCTGTGAGGTCTTCTTGCCTCCCACACACCTTTACTGTGAGAAACACTGACTGTAAAGAGCATCATGAATATTGATGCTCCTGGCGGGTGTGTGGTTGGCGTCCTGCTAGTTTATATGTGTCATTGAGTGCACACCACAGGACCAGGACCACGCTGAGCTGACAGAAAACCCCTCTCGTGACACACTTATGACACCTGCATATGCAAATCTCAGCACTGCAGGCCTGCCGAGCCTGTCTCACCATGAGCTCAGAGAGAGAAATAGAGAATAAGAGTAAGTTTTAGCACTGAAACAGGGGGGATTAGATGTATATTAACTATATTGGGGATTCTACAATATAGGCATGATTATTAATGTATTGATTAAAAACAGCAGTTCATTCACATGGAACTGTTTTTCAAAGAATATGGTATATACTCATAAATTACATTGTGATGCAAAAGTCATTCGATTTTTAGTTACGGGCATATTTTTGCGTTTTACAAACACAATCAATGAAGAGCAGATTAGCATTTTTTGCTGACTGGGTGTCATTTGAAGAAAAGCTAGATGGGACGCATTGGTAAACATGACACCAAAACAATATTTGGCTTTTAATGAAGGCAGGCTGTTTGTTTTCTCATATATTGGAGATTAAATCTCATCGAGCCCCTTTGCGGTTTGAATTATATTATTAGGGCGTACAGTAATAGAGAGCTTGTGGCAGGATGAATGATCTTTATCTCTGACAGAATCATATATTTGCAGTGGTGGAAAGAGTACTGAAAAAATACATTACCTTCCAAAAAATGTAGTGTGAGTAGAGTAAAAGTACTTGTCCAAAAAACTACTTGAGTAAAAGAGTAGCCTATTTAAAAGTACTCATGAGTATTGAGTACTGAGCTGTGGATTCTACCCCCTCATAATAAACGCTGTACACCACAATTTATATATTTTAAAAACGTTGTACATTCTGTAATTCACATTATCTTGTTTGTCATAAAGAATGAAGAGTATCTATCATCCAGCAGTTTTAATTTTGACTGCCAACTCTTTAAAATACATCAAAACAGCACGGAAACAGTATTCAGTTGAAGAAAAGATGAGTTATTCTCAGTACAATCATCCCCATTTAAATCAAAGTTTGAAAAAATAGATTTAAAATCATGTGTAAGGCCACTGAAACCACATATGCTGTTGTTGCACATAAAATATTAATGTTTAGAACAGTGCAAATACAAACACCATTAGAAACTCATA
This sequence comes from Sinocyclocheilus anshuiensis, assembly GCF_001515605.1. NCBI lineage: Eukaryota > Metazoa > Chordata > Actinopteri > Cypriniformes > Cyprinidae > Sinocyclocheilus > Sinocyclocheilus anshuiensis. The sequence goes on along the minus strand of NW_015558613.1, from coordinate 76,957 downwards.
GTTCAGCATCACACACCATGATATGGGTTAAAATGAGAGCCCATTTCTCACCAAAACGGTCCCAGTTGTCTCATAAGTGAGTGGGAATTTACCGAACGTGGCACTTGCGGGAGTTAACACTGTATGCAATACCCGCAACCTCACACCAAATTTCAGGCCGTGTAGATAGGCAAGCATATATACAAATCATTTAGTAAGCAGAAATCCGAAATTTACCTTAACATATCAAGTTAGAGGAAGATGCGACTGAATTGATGCTTGAAGAATGCACTTCCGGCAGCCATGATAAACAGTTGGCGGTTAAAGTTTTCTATGCACAATTTGATTTGACGAAAGTCACGAGAACTATTACTCTATATCCAATCACGTTGATGGATAAAAATAAGATTAAAATTAAGCATGTAACGACCACAAACGGAGGAAAATAGCGGAGTAAAAGTACCGATACATCACTTAAAATGTACTCAAGTACACCATTTTATAACTGCTCAAAAAAAGTACAATTACTGATAAAAACTACTTAATTACTGTAACGTGAGTATTTGTAATTCGTTACTTCACACCCCTGTATATTTGACCTGTCTTCTCTTCATCTAAATGAATGATTCGATAGGCTTTCTTGCGCCGCATCTGTAGTTAATACTGTTCAGCTATTTTGGTGAATTCTAAAAAGATGAAACTTTAATAAGGCGCGTTTGACAGCATAATATATGAGAACCATGTATTTTTATCTATCGATCTGAGGAAATATTTCTGAAACTAATAAAGATATGTGTGGCATTAGATTTTATACTTCGACAGATTATTTGCCGGGAGTTATTGTTCGGCTTAAGCAAAATGTGAGTTTCTATTATACTACAGTGGCTAAGCACAGCTAAAGCCTTAATATCCATTTATGAAGATATTCATTTCATATTCAGCTAAATTCATGAGGTAGAAATTTTTATTATAGAGCCCATGAAAGCCAAAATGAGCCGAATGAGAAAGAAAGTTTGCCTGTGGGTTCACGTATCACGCATGTCTCTGCAACCAAACAGCACCACTGAACAAAAGAAATCATGGTCATATCATGCCTTATCATTTATTCATTTTATTAAGGTTTTGTCCACTTTGTATCTACTTGTTTTAAAGTTGTTGTTTTTTTCTCTGGGGGAAAAAAGTACTTTTTCATGACCATTGTATCTAATTTCGCACAAAAATGACTTTAAATGACCTTACACTCTTAGAAGAAAAGGTCCTGTATATAACATGGGACCTTAAAGGGATCTACCAGGTGCTTCATATTTGGAGCCCCTAAAAGGTTCAATTAAAAGAACCCTTTGGGGTTCTTTGTAGCCAGGAAAAATAAACAATTTCTCAAGTGCAATTTTTGAAGGGGACACAAATAAAACAGCTAAAATTGTACTTGTAAGGATATGTATACACAGATGAATGGCTTACTACTATTAGTCCAGGAAGGGAGGGAGTAGCAGGGAGACCGTGCCAAATTATACAACTTCAAACTGTTGTGGTCGCGCCGTGACAGCGCTCGTGTCCGTTGTAGACATTACTATCCGTCACAGTGTTGCCAAGTCCGCGGTTTTCCCGTAGAATTGGGCTACTTTGTCACTCTTGCCGCGAGTTGTATTTCATGTCCGCGGGTTGAAGTGACCCCAATTCTGGTCCTGTCACCAATTCATAGCATATGTTGCCCTTATAATTTTCAAATTGTAGGTCTACAATGACTTGGACTTTACTAAACAGGCTACTATCCAAGTGACCTGAAAACTGCGCTCAGGAAAGCATTGAACTAGGTAAACACTGAAAGTCCAAGCCAAACCCTCATGGACCAACTCAGCGACAGAAGGTCAGTGACTTACTCCATCAATAATGAAAGTGTGTGTCTGCTGACTAATTATTGATCAGCATCATGTTTATATCAGGAAATAAGGCTGAACATCTGCAGCCTTCTCGGGAACCTTGACAGATCCAAGCACCAGGGAAGTGTTTTCGGCTATTTTTCAGCCATGTGACATTCTGTCTTTAGTAGATGGAAGACCTGCTAGTAGATGCGGCACAAAAGAGATATTGTTGAGATTAAAAACAAGGCGGCCGTGACAGAGACACGGGCCACTCGGTCGGTGAGTTGAGACAGATGGACAGGCCCGGCGATGTCCCCTTATGAGTGAGACCTGATGGGACAAATGTGGGCAAATATAGTTCCAGGTCTGAAACGCAGGGCCACTCAAACGTTCAGATTTATTTATTAAAGAAAGAAAAAATCCTGACAAACAGCATCACTGTTTCCACAAAAGTATCAAGCAGCACAACTGTTTTCAACATTGATAATGATAAGAAATGTTTCTTGAGCACCAAATCAGCATATTAGAATGATTTCTGAAGGATTGTGTGAGACTGAAGACTGGAGTACTGATGCTGAAATTCAGCTTAAACATCACAGGAAAAAAAAAAACCTTTTATACTAAACAAATGATTTAAAATTGAAATAATATCCCTCAATATTACTGTTTTTACTCCCATTTTTGATCAAATAAATTAATCTTTGGTGAGCAAAAAAATCTTACTGACCTCAAACTTATTTTTGGTACTGTACAACATGTTACTTGCATGGTACAAACACTATTGAATAATGTTTTTCTTTTTTTCAGAGGCCTCTTTAAAGCATGAAACTCACTTAAATTTATCTCTCTCTGTTGTCTTTCCTGTCACAGCTCACCATAATCACTAGTGGAGATCCTGTGACTCTTGTGGTACCATCAGCCACTCAGCATTGTCAGGGATCCGGTGCCAGCTGAGCAACTTAAAGATGAATGGGAACGCTGACAGACCGTGCTCTTCAGGTAATGTAGACCTCCTTCTCTAAAGAATCTAAAAAATTAGACATTAACACCAACAACCACAAAAATAACCCGAATCAAAATTGAAATCAGTGAACAAACATCTCGGTTTCATTTTTAATGTTTTGTTTTTACATTTTTCTTTTACATTTGAACATTACAATAGTTTTCTTCCCTTGCTCCGTTCCTTTCAATTGTTTAAATATTATGTGACTGGATCTGTACATTTTTTCGAGACTCGATATTTAGTGCGTTTGCCTCTGGCCACCAGACTACACCAAATAAACAGAAGTCATCAAACAACAGTTTACATCTGCAGCAGGAAAAAAAGACACATTTACATCAGAATATACATATCAGATCATTTAACATTAAAAATCTGCATTTTATATATATATATGCGTTTGACCTAAAACAGCTTTTCAACTTGAAAGAAAGAAAGCAGCAGCTCCAGGTTTGAGTCAACTATTTTTTTTCAGTGTCTTCAACAGGCTGTATATTAAAATACGTCAATATTTCAGATAAAAGGTTTGCTATGCCCTTGAAATGAAATCTTGAGCGCACCAGTAATAGATTGCTTTTCGTTTGGCTTCTTCCTGACCTGCGTTCTGGATGCCAGCGGCAGAAAAATAAAAGCAACATTCACGGAACAATTTTTCATACATCGAATCTCTGTAAGGTCACTCATGACAGCTTAGCATGTGTAAAGAGAAAACGGTCGTTCTTTTTGTACACAGTGCAAAGCTTCCTCCGTACACTTGATCTGCTCTGAATAAATTAAATCTCACAGGACTGAGGTATGATTGAAATAATTGAAACATTAAAAATGTTTGCCACCTTCAGCCAAAAGAGAAATAAACCGCTTCGTTCACGTACAGTCCACAACAGGTTCCAAAATCAAGGGGAACGTCCTCTATTAGACAACATTAACAACAACAACATAGTAAGTTTCTTTTCTTTTTTTTCAGGAGTATAAAAGTGTCAGAATACAGGAAAAGTCCTTTCGTTGATCACTACACACAGTGTGCTTTGGACGGGAGTGGTGTTTTTGAAACTCCACGGCAAACGAGGAAAGTTTCAGCTCATGTTATCATGTGCGTGAGTATGCTGGTATTACACCTGTAAAATTATTCAGCTCATATGTATACAATAATTTAAGAAATGTAGTTTTTTTTCACCGTCAGACTGTCAATTACGTTAATTTCACCCTGATTTTCTTTTGAAACACTATCAGAAAAATATGCCTGAACTGATTATATGCAGTGAAGTATATTTACATTTCTATTTCTCTCTTATATTTGAAATCACCATGTTTTCATTGAAAAAAAGATTACAGTATACATTTTTTTTCTAAACAACAACAATAACACACAGATAGATATATATAAAAAGGACCATAAAAATATTGGAGTCCTCTCCCTCTGTATTGCCCAAAAATAGGTCATTATGATCAACAATGAGACTTCACAATTAAAAACAGCTACTAAGATTCAGTTATTCTCTTTTTTTTCCAATAGATGAATGGCATAGTGTCTTTCAGCACAGTGCCTGTCCATGTGCAAAAAAACAAAGAATTGTGACAAAATAATTCACTCATCTATATATGTTTTTCTAAAAGCCAGAGTCAATGGGAAGGAGTCCTGCAGACAGAAAGGAGGGATTACAGCAGTTGTGATGTTTGTTTTTCTGAGATGATCGTATTTTTCTTGTCCTCTATGTTTGGTTCCACCCCCCCCCCCCGGCCC
>NW_015558613.1:64928-72256 GCF_001515605.1 Sinocyclocheilus anshuiensis | reverse complement strand
TTTTCGCCCCCCCCCCCCCCGGTCCATTCACCAATCACAACCTGTAGTGCTTGAAGTCTTTATGACATCAACTGTACACAAAACAATCAAGAGACTCTGGCCATTTTACCAGGGCCTCCCGATGAACTCTGGTGAATCAAAACAGATATGAGTAACAGAACGAAAAAAAAAAACAACAGTTTTGTTTCAATGATTATTGTTGAGATTGTGAATTGAACAGCATGGCTACATAAAAAGGTTTTAAGTGAATCAGAATTAGTTAATTTTGTCAGCCATTTTTAATTTAAGGCCTTTCCACACTGAGTGCTAGTGTTGTCAAAAGACCCGGTATTTCGGTACCAAAAAAATGAAATTTTGTTTTTCATGTCCGCGGGTTGAAAAACGACCCCATTAACGTGATATTTAGCCCCTGGAATGCGAATTTCACCAGGGGAACCCCGCCAAAACATGCGTATTTTATCGTCGGAACGCGATTGGGCGGGTTTTGTTGTGAAAACCTGGCAACCTCTTCATAAAAGCAGTGGCAACCTCAAGAGGAGGAAACGCATCAAACTAACAAAACACCCCGATCAAGTTCAAGCAGGTAAGTTTCAATTATATTTTTAATATTGACAGACTGTAAATGTAAGATGCCCTCATGCAGTGTCCGCACTAATGAATCAAGCAAAAGTCACTTCTGTCACCTCCTCTCGTTGGGGAAATTGGTTAACAACCCTCACAGCCCCGAACATTGTTTTACAGCGTGCGCCAGTCACAAACCCATCCTCATGTATGATGTCTGCAATGACTGAAGTTGTGTTAGAGGATGAAGGTGAAATGACTCACGATTGTGTTACGCTCACATACGCAGCTACGAGTGAAATAACAGAAACTCCCATAGAGAATGCAGAATTTGAGTTGTTTGTTGATGGTTCAGCTCAAGTCATTGAGGGTAACAGACGAGCAGGTTATGCAGTAACTTCCACCACTGAAGTTGTAGCTTCGGGCCGTCTTCCAGATCATTTTTCAGCTCAAGCTGCAGAACTAGTAGCCTTAACTAGAGCATGCACGCTAGCTTCAGGATCGGTTGCAAATATCTACACTGATTCCAGGTATGCTTTTGGGGTAATTCATGATTTTGGTGTCATTTGGCAAAGTAGACAGTTTCTAACTTCTGCTGGATCCCCCATTAAGCATGCTGGATTAGTGAAAGATTTAATGTTTTCCATGAAACTTCCAAAGAAATTAGCGGTGATCAAAGTGAAAGCACATCTCACAACTAATACTATGGAAGCTAAAGGTAATGCTCTTGCTGATGTAGCTGCTAAACAGGCTTGTTCCTATGCAACTGTACAAGTGTGTTCAGGTAGTACAGCACAGAAGACAATTCTGCCTCCTGAATCAATTATTGATCTGTACAAAGACGTTCCTCTATATGAAGCATGGACATGGTTAGACAAAGGAGCCACAGTGGATTCATCTCGCTGCTGGACCAAAGAGGGGAAGTATGTCGCTCCCGAATCACTGCTGCCATATTTTAAATGAACTGTGTAACCAAAATATGCGTGTTAGAGAATGTACAAATGTATGGTTATCAGTCCGTCAGAGAAATTTTTTATTTTTATTTTTTAGTTAGTTAGTTGTAATTCTTGGCTGAATATCTAGCAGGTTTTAAAAGCCCTTTAAAATTAAATCTGAAAACAGTTTGGATTAAATAAAAGTTCAGTCACATTGGTACCGAATACTGAAATTTTGGTACCGTGACAACACTACTGAGCGCGATGCGAAAAAACGAGGCGAATCGCCGACGAACGCGAAACGATTGTTCGCCTTCTGCTAATTCACGCTAGGTGGCGCCGACCAACAATGCATCTCGTAAATGGATTTAACATCGTCCGCTGCTCAATATACAGCATTAAATTAAGATAAACAAGGTTCTACACCAGAAACAAACTGTGTTATTATACTTAATAAAGCTATACTTTAAAATGTATGTAAATTAATTATTAATGTATTAATAAATTAATGTATTTGTTTACCCACTTTAACCATCATTGAGAGCTTGTAATAACTTCCGATTGTGATCTATAGTTGATTTTGATTAATAAGCAGACACATGCACTCTTTGTATGCTTAATAACGCTACACTGCTAATATTTGTTATAAACATCCTTTATTGCTATAAAAATACCATGAGCTGCATACCAAACAGAAAATATATCATATGTGTATTTGCTTTCATATTTTATGTGTAGAAAGAGAGTGAATGCGCTCTGACTCATAACACTTGCGCACGTGGAAGAAAACGGACGGTGCTCTACAGATCACATGATTCAGTGGACAATTAATAGAAATGTTATTCTGCATAAAGCATGTGTGAAATCTGTTCTCAAATACCAACGATAACAAGAACTCCACATCCACTCTCTTCTCTTATCTGGAATACTCTTCTTCTGTGTTTGTTTACACTGGTTTTTGAAACAGCGCCACCACTCTTGCTAAAATCTTATTGGACGGCCCGTGTTTTCACTTTGCGAAACTGAAAAGATTCGTCGGTCTGGTTCGAAGAAAAACATTCGCATTTTCGGTGCGCAAATGTTCGCGGTCTATGTGGAAAATCGGGATGGTTCGAAAAAAAAAAAAAAAAACATTTGCATTTTCGGTGCGCGAATGTTCGTGGTCTATGTGGAAGCATCCATAGATATCTATTGTTTTATTCCAGCGCGTCATCGCGTCCGATATTGGTTTAAGCTTTTTCGCGCTCAGTGTGGAAAGGCCTTTTAGTCTTAGTCTTAGTTCTGGTGTCAAATGTTCTTTTTAGTTAGTCAACCTTGTCCTGTTTTTGTTTAGTCAAGTTTTAGTCGAATACAAAACATTGTCGGTGCTTCCGCAATGAAGAGCGAGCGCGTGCGCATGGTTGCCAGATTGTAAAAAATAAGCAAAACTCCGGAAAGAAAATAACGGAAGCTCTGATTTGCGGATTTGAACTCTTGATATCTGGCAACCGAAAGCTTGTGTAGTAGTGGCGTGTACAGCACTCCGCAATAATATTTTATCTCCCTTTTTTTCGACAAAAAATAAAAGAAATTTTGGTAGTTTTTATTTTTTTAAATACATTTTAGTCTCGTCTTTTTTCATCAATGATATTGCATGTTGATATAGTCACAGTTATCGTTTATTGACCTTATTGTCGTCTCGTCTTAGTCATGGGAAAAAAGCTTGTCAAACATTTTTCGTCATACTTTTCATTAACGAAATTAACAATAATCAGAATGAGAGAAAAACATGCATACCTCCAAATGAGATGGTGCCGCATCTCTGCTTAGATTTCAGTGGTATCCATTTGTAAATGCTGTAGCAATCAAAGGACCCTGAAAGCATATCATGTGTAAGATGTTGAGCAGAATAATTGAAGCTGTATGAAAGCAGTGATTCTAACACACTGACAGATTCAGACAGAATAATTTACATATTTCTCTTTTATGGACAGTCTGAAATTCATTCTTCTCATGTACAGAATCAAGAACTCCACTTTAAGAGAACATTTATTCACAAATGATACTGATAAAAGTGGCAAAGAATCTGCTCTCTGCCGGTCATTGAGAGCAGACCTGCTCATGAAAAAGCATGGCTAGTTGGGCAGCAGCAGATGTTTTGGATGCTGGTTTGTCCCTGGCAGGTTTCTTAATTAGTCTAACCAGAACACCACTGTGGAGGGTTCCCAAAAATATCAACCAATGAATCTGTCATTTAGAAGAATTTCTTTTCCAAATTGAATTTTAAAAATGACTGTATTGGGACTAACAGGACCTTCTAATATATGTGATGGTATAGAGCCCTTTCTCATTCAGGAAATTTGGTCTTTAGGCCCCATACTGCCAAACATCACCATGTATTTTCAGATGTTTGCTTCTTCTGTTTTAAAAGTGCTATTTCATTTATTCTGCTACAATCCACATCAGAGTACCTAGGAGACCTCCAAGCATAAAGAAAATACAAGTAGAAAAGTATTTGTCCTGATTCTTCTTCCATGGAGCTGATCAGTCCTGAATAAATAAATCCTGCCCATTGTCAGACTACGTTTGTGAACTTACAAACCCACACGGCTGATTTAGAGGGCAAAACGGCAACCTGTCAACAAGCCTTTCTGAGAAACACAGCTGCTTATCAGGCCTGTCATCAGACTATTGTGTGCATGGCAGGAGCGGATCTGACTAATCCATACGAATAAATCAAAGTCAGTCTCACACCCGCTGCTTTAGAGGGCAGGAAGGAAAGGCTTTCTTAAGTTTATATTGGCTTTTCTGCCAGGTTCACTGTAGTGATAGAAATTAATCTTTTCCAATAAGTTTTAATGATTTTTACCTTTTATGGGCATTTTTACCTTTATAAAGCCATTTTTTCTAAAAGTGTGCATCATCTTTTCAGTCAAATTCTTAAATTGAATCAGTCAATTAGAATAATAAGTCATTTGGGCTGTTACCAAGCAAATTAAATCAGTATTGACAAAATCTGCAATGCCGAGAAAACAGAAGCTGCATTAGAAGGGGCATTTAGATGCATTTACACACTGTTTAATGCAGGGCATGAATGTATTTAACCTGCAGTTAAACTCCAAAATCGCGTTAAAAATGTTTATGCTTCATTTACATAGCCTTCCTTATATAGTATCAGCCCATATATGGGTTCATTTGAAAGCTTGGAGTGTCTTCTTTACAAAGAATACCATACCTTTTGGTTTTTATATTCATAAAGCAGTAAAATTAAGCTTAGAAATGTATTCGTCCCACACACGAATTTCCGCCTAACCATTGCGAATAATTTTTACGAAGAATGTGTATTTTATATATTTTTCACAAAAAAGTCAAGTCATATATCACAAGAAAGCTCTCATTCTCAGGAATTTGACGATGTAGATTATTTCATTGTGTGACAATCACAGATCAAATGATCTTCAATAGAATTGCGATGTAAAATTTTGTCACCTCTGAGCGAATTTACATTTATACTCGTAGCACTGCTTCAGTCAGCCGCAAACAGCCACACATATCTATATACTATATATGATCTTTTAGATTAGGATCTCTTCTTTCAAACAAGACCATTTTCACGTTTCTGCGTGCTTCCATCAGTGAGATATGTCCAGGTTGCGCAATAGACGCGCATCTGCCAAAGACGCGCTCTCAGCCAGCGTGTCTGATGTTATAGAGATCTGTGTTCGGTTGAGGACTGCAATTGGTCAGATTACATGTCTCTCAACTCAGCGGCCATCACACGCGGCTCGGATTATATCAATCTATGATAATCATATTACAAGTTATATATGGTGAAGAACATTCAGCGGCGCCGTGGAGAGGAATGAACACGCGTCTGGTGAGGCTTTATGAGCGTGTTTGCGCCGTTTTTTATATTTGAATCTTTGTTTTTAAACGTAAAAGCACAGCTAGCAATCTGATACACTGTTTATTGACAGAAAAGTAGGCTACAGTACATTATGCATTTCAGTAAATATACATGGATTATTACAGTGCTGTGTGGATGAACTGATGTGTTTGTTTGACGCTCTGAATGTTAGAGAGTTGTGTTTTATAAAGTCTGTTTTTGCAAAGGAAACTCACAATGACACATTTAGTTCACAAATAATGTAGTAACTCCTGTTTAGAAGCTGTTATTTGAAAGATTCTTTTTTCTGGCACTTTTTGGCATCTAGTGGCATCAAACAAAGTAAATTGCAGAGAGCTGGACCTAATAGAACCTGAATTACAGAATTTCAAATAATTTGTTTTAAAACTCCAAAAGCGCCTATGTTTTTTTGTGTTTATTGTAATATTTGAAACATATATAATGTTATTTATAAAGAATTACAGTCATATTTTGTAGCTCAAAGGGTTTTCTTTACAGTGAAACCATTTTTTTTTTCATTTCCTCCATTGTATGTGTGTAGGGTAAACATTTGAATTTGAGTATGTTAAATTTAGGCGAAAATACCAAAAAACGCCCTGAGTGTAAGTGGTAATACTGTTTTGATATTTTAAACATAAAACATTGAATACTGATATTTTAAATTATTAAAAAAAAAAATTAAAAGATACTGTGAAATTATGTGTGAAAATAAAACTGTCAGTAGGTGGCAGCAAGTCCCTGTTAATAAGTGAGTCATTTCGATTGAACCGAATCATTTAAACGGTTGATTCATTCAGGAACAAAACTGTCATGTTGCTCAGAGACGCAAATTGGAATTATATCTGTCGGCGAAATAGAGCAAAAACAGTCAATATTGTATCTAAAACGTAAGTGTCTTATTAAATTCTTGTTTATTGAACTGCTTTTTGGTGGAAAACTTCGAATGATACTGATTAACTATATGAAATTATATAAATATATACATTTCTGCCCCCATATCTTGAATTTTGTGATCATTCTAAATGCATTTTAATAAACTGAATCATGCAGTGAAAGAATGCGCAAACTTTAGCTAACTTACATGGTAGCTCTCATGAGTCATAGATGTTAGCAAGACAAATTAACTATAATTGCCTTTTGGATAATTAGCTGTAAATTCGAGGCACTGGTAGCTTAGTCTTTTGTTCATCACCACTCACCTCCACAGCAAGAAAAGCACAACTGGAAAGGGAGGGAGGCTCTCTGTCTGTGACTGTGATGTGCTGATGTGTGCTACACTGCTGTGCTGCGCGGAGACGCGGAGGGGAGAAACTAAAGTCTCAACATTTCCCGACCTGACCTGATATTTTTATTTTTATTTGTTTGACAGGGAAAGCTGTGCGCAAACAGAAACACGCACGCTCACATATATACATAAATTCGTTTAAAAAAAAAAAAAAAACACTCCCCAGAAAAAAGGGCACTTTCTCTCGAGGAAGAAAACATCTCTTTGATGTCTATGTGTACACTAGGGGTGGGAATCACCAGAGGCCTCACGATACGATATTGTCACGATACAATATTATTGCGATTTTAAATATATTGCGATATATTGCAATTTATTACCTTTTTCCAACTTCAAATTATGTCCCCAAAGGAAAACTTTGACAACATCTGTTTTAACTAAAAAGAAACATTTCTCAGTTTGTTTATCTCACTTCAGTTTTATTGCTGCAGTGCAAAATGCGATTGTCAAGCAGACAAACTGACCAACACTTTCATGAAAACCTGTCATAAATGTTGTATGCACCTGGCAAACTCAACTATTTGTATTACAGTCTAATCTAGTCAACCTTAATTAAATGTAACTGCTGTGCTACTACAGGTATTTTGAACAGTGCAACTTGAAATTGTACTAAAAAGTTGTGCAGACCCTTCAGCAATTGGGGCATTTGAAAGTAAATTAC
>NW_015558613.1:59799-64730 GCF_001515605.1 Sinocyclocheilus anshuiensis | reverse complement strand
TAATATAAAGTAATTTTGTAAGACTTTTTAAATTTAACTCAATTTCAATGATACTGAATTTTAAAAAACACAACCTGTATTCTCATTAACTAACATTAAGAAAGATTAATAAATACTGTAATAAATGTATTGTTAATTGTTCGTTCATGATAGTTAATACATTAACTAATGGAAACTTATTGAAAAGTGTTACCTTAATATTAAATATCAACATATTATTTTTATTCACTTTGTAACAGAATCAGATATGCATAGAAATTTCCTGTCAGCGCGTTATTTGAGCGAACTTTGCTTTTCCGGTGAGCATGAGCGGTACATGAGCGGGAACACACATTCATAGAGCGGAATATTGAGCGGAGCGTCAAACCACCGCGATGCCGCCCTCTTTATTTTACTAACTTACTGCATGCTGAAGGTGAACACCAGCATCTAGTGGATTGTAAAGAAATTGACTTTATTATTCTACCAAATAGTATAATAAAAGAAGGTGAACACCAGCATCTAGTGGATTGTAAAGAAATTGACTTTATTATTCTACCAAATAGTATAATAAAAAATCGATACTTGGCGTCCGTGTATCGATACAGTATTGCTGCGGAAAATATTGCAATACTATGCTGTATCGATTTTTTCCCCCACCCCTAGTGTGCACGTGCCTGCCTGTTGTGATGGGAGATCATAAATTACTCCTCCTCATTATTAGCTCAGAAGTTTAGGAACAGTTCAGCCAAAAATAAGAATCTTTTTGAAATTTAACCTTGGCACATTTTGGTTATGAGACATGCGAGAACCAATGAAAACAAAAGTTAATTTTGTTCCTCAAGCCAAATTGCAACAGAACCACTGTATGATTTCAGAAGACTTTGAATACACCACACATATGGACCACTATTATGGAGCTTTTTTCAAGGGTTTGGAACGTCATGACGATAAGTAAATGAGGACAGATTTTTCAACTGTTCATTGAACCACTAGACTACCAGCACTAGATCTCTAACATGCATTACCTTTCATATATAACAGATGAAAACGGGCCTCTAAAGCGGACCACCCACAAGCAATAAAACAGTAGAAATCTGCTGCAAACACTCGCATAAATCAAAATATGTGCTTCATTTGGTTAAGAAACTGATTTGTGAGAACGGGGTGAATAATTTAATTTCACTTTGGCACCTCATTATAAATGCTTCCTTCTTCAAATTGAGATCTGTGCTGACACCGAGCCTGACGTCCGTGACATCTGCAGACAGAATCCGTGCGCTCCCTGACAAAAGCCAATTAAAGCAAGTTTTTGTGCAACGCAGGGGCTTTTGTTTAGAGACGGTGTCAAGAGCATCTGCTAGTTACAGGGGCATCTGATTTTGACAATTTGCTCAAATCCAACCATGGCAGCTTTTTGCTTCCTTTAAACTGTTTGTGATGCTTTTATTCTCCAAACAAAACATCAGCAAGACAAGATGTGTCAGTCTAATGGAGACTCGTGACTCATTGGGGTATTTTTGAACATGTGGAATGGAACTAATTCCTCTGATATATTTTTTTTCTAACTCTGCGTTTCTAAATTGCTGGGCTGACAATCAAGCCCTTGCCATAAAAAGTGAGTCACAAAGGAGGAACAGCCAATCAGACTCTGATTTCTCAGCTGGAGGTTGAATATAATTAAAAAGTATGATGGACAAAAGACACAAAGTGAGAACTTTCTCCGTACTTTCGAATCTCTTGGCCACATCAGCATGACTGAGGGAGTGTAAGAGAGCTCTACTCACTGCAATACTGTGATTGAACCCCGAGCCCGGCTGGGGGCTGGCAGCACTGATGTAATTTCCCACAGCGGAGTCCTGACTGCTGGGGCCATACAAGTCTGCCACGGGTCCAGGACTGTTTGCAACGGGGAAACCTCCAGGCCGTGGAGGATTAGCACCTGTACAAGACACAGCAGATTTCTGATCAATCATATTTCAGTCACTAACATGGCCACTAAGATGGCAGAGAGACAGAATTGGACAGAATATGTACACTACTGTTCAAAAGTTTAGGGACAGTAAGATTTTTTTATTCAAATAATGTATTAGATAAATTATATATTTTTTATTTCACATATACATAATATATTTATATATATATATATATATTAAGAAATTTATATTTTACTCCGCAAGAACACATGAAATTGATCAAAAGTGACGATGTTACAAACGATTTCTAATAAATGCTGTACTTTTCAACTTTCTATTGATCAAAGAATAAGTATCCACAAAAATATTAAGCAGCACAACTGTTTTCAACATTGATAATAATAAGAAATGCTTCTTGAGCAGCAAATCAGCTTATTAGAATGATTTTTAAAGAATCGTGAGATTGAAGACTGAATTAATGACTGAATTAGTTATTAAAAATAAATTAGAACAGTTATTTCAAATTGTAATAGTATTTCACAACATTAATGTTTCTACTGTATTTTTGATCAAATAAATGCAACCTTGGTGAGCATAAGAGACTTCTTTCAAAACATAAAAAAACAAACAAAAAAAAAATCTCACTGACCCCAAACTTTTCAACGGTAATGCATGACACGTCACTTGCCTAGTACTGTTCTGTATAATATTCATTATTAAATACATAAAAAAAAAAAACATGCAGGTGAACGTGTTAAAAAGCTAAATAACATTGTCATCCAACCACATGCTGCGCTGTGCATTAAGCAGGTCTGATCGAAGGACAGGGCAGGGAGAAATGCAGGCTTTCCTGCTGTGCTGAGCGCGCTGTGAGCTGAGATTTCAAGTGAGCGTGAACACGCATGTAAAGATTGAGCTTCCTTTGTGACTGCTCATTCCTCTCATCTCCCTTCACAGTGACAGAATACAGCTGGAGCTGGAGAAACCCCCAACATCACTGACTGCAGTCACCACAGGTATAAACCAGATGGAGGAGAGAATGCGTATTATGTACAAAGTGAGGTAATGAGGTCACACTGTATTGACCTTTATATTACTTACTATATGTCTTATTTACTAAACCCCCTCATAAACCCCCATAATGTTACTATCAAAGATGGTCTGACTACAGAAAACTCAGAAACATGTTAAGTAGATCACAAAATTAAAATTATGTCGTAATTGTCACACACTGGTTGTCATCCAAAATAAGTGATTATTTAGAGGAACCAATATGACGGTTTGATTCAATAAGTTTACTGAAAACTAAAATGGGAATAGATCCATTAGAGTCATGCTAGAAAAAAAACTTTTTGCAATTAAATAATGTAATAACAGTAGGGATATGCCGGTATCAAATTTTCATGTTGCGATTAAGGTGTTGTGCATTTTGACCAGTTGATGGGAAAAGTATTCTTAAAATGCATTCAAAACTCTGAATAATTTGTAATATATAATTATTCACGGTATTTAGAAGTGCCCACGATAACAATATCGTGCATATTAATTACCGTGATATATGCATTACCGAATACCGGCAGAAGTCTAAATAACAGTCTAAAATACTCAAATAAAAAAAACACACACATATATATACGTTCATAAAGTATTTATTCATATATTTAAGTATATATAGAAATAAATATTTCGTTTAGCAGTATTTTTATTTAACACTGGTTTTAAATAAATGATGACAGACAGCATTAACTAATTCTCCGCCTGCCTATGGACGTGCTTCCCCTGTCTTATCTGAGTGCTACGGCTTTCCTTGCTTTCACAGTCATTTTATGCGTGTACTGTAATCTTTATTCCATATAATTGCTGGATTCTGTAAAGGTGAGTGCCGTGTTTTCTCTCGCTTTGCCAGGAATAGGATTTATGTTCTAAATTAAACCCTGGGGCTAAACTGTTACTGCTATTAGCTTTAATAGCTAAACATGACTTACATTTATTGGCTTTGACTGGTAGCTTAGCAGCACCCATGCTAATTAAACCCACCGGCCTGTGATTACGCAGTGTTTCTGAGACACAGGTGACTCATCTGTCCCGCTCCGGCTCCCAGCGTTGGGGTTTTAATTGATGTCACCCTGCGCATCCTTTGGCGGGATAACAAAGTGTTTTTGCTGAGCAGGGACAGCCATAGAAATGTAAATATTCTCTAACACAAAGCTACACACCAATGGCATCAGTATTGACCCCTGAAAAACCCACAATGCATCGACTGTGTCCAAGTTGCCACAGCAACAAGCATACAAGAGACATTTGGACAGACCTTCATATCAGGTAGCACGCCTGTATTTAATAGATCTCTCAAAACGCTCTAAACACATACTGAAAGCAATATTAAGGTCCTAATGCAGCAGCAAATTCAGGGTTTCTGCAGACATGAACAAGTTAAATTTAAGACTTTTTAAGACCTATTTAATACCACCTTATATGAAATTTAAGACCTAAACCTGTAATGGAAATACACATTTTATTACATACATATGTACTATTTAATGTGTATAAATTAAAAAGAAAACAAAATATCATTGCTGTAATAAATGGTATTTATAACTACGATATACTGCGAGCTTTTAATGTCAGCAGACAATATTCCATACAAAATATCCCTGCAAAATAACTGCATCACTGAGATTTTTGGTGGAGTAAACAATTTATTCTGAAGCAATATTTTCATCAGTGTTCTATCAGCTTTTACATACTTAAATCTGCATATTTACCTTTACAAAGGCCTATTTTTAACCTTTTTAGATGTATGCATCATCTTACATGTCAAATTATTACAATTTATCAATAAATTCAATATACACCATTGTATGTTTGTTTTTTTTTGCGTCGTGAGAAAATTGAGCAAAATAGCTCACTTGTCATGGTGTTATTTAACTATACCATGTTATGAATAAACTAAACATTTTGAATTTTTACCTTAGTGTGTTTCTTCTGAGTTTATGCGGTCACGCTCATTCATTTGTTATGAAGGATCCAAACAAA
>NW_015558613.1:42081-59684 GCF_001515605.1 Sinocyclocheilus anshuiensis | reverse complement strand
ATTTAAGACATTTTAAGACTTTTTAAGGCCTTATATTAGGAAAACGTTATTTAAGACATTTTAAGACTTTTTAAGGACCCGCGGACACCCTGAAATTAGATGAGTTTTTGTTTCCAATGTCAACAAAAAATAAAACTAAAGGATGTTTTTTTTTTTTGGCTGGTAAACGCAAAAACATAAGAGAGAAAAAAAGACTTGGAAAAGTAGAAAGCTAATAAGACGTAGCAACTCACAAGTCAAGTATCTCCAATTTTTGGTCTAAACGCACTTCAGAGATCTTGAAGTCAACAGAAATGGAGTTCCCAACACATTCACTTCCACAATGTGACATTTCAGAGAAATGACAAGAACACTGATGTTTTTTACATTTAAATAATGTACACTCATGAATGGATTTAGATTTAGCCTTTGTACTGTGAATCCAAAGTTTGCAGCCTCAAAATGAGCACAGGTTAGGCTTGAGTCCAAACCCACATCTACGTGATCGCTGGTGTAAAGTAAGAGGACATTTTCCATTTTTTTGGCTGCCAAATGAAATGAGGCAAAAGAAGTAGGACAGAAGGAGCCAAATCTCAAAGATCCACAACACCTGGCCTGACACAAGCCATGTTGCCACAGTGATTAGGACAGTACCACAGAAGGGCTGCACAACGCGTGACTTCCCAGCCTCTTTCATCGGGACACGACTGTTACTCCACAGAGTAGTCCCTCCATGACTAGAGGGTTCATTTTAAATCTGATTTCTAAACAGCCAGTCACATTAAACTTTTCATTCCAATGACTTCCATTTATACATAATGCAATGCAGGAGACAGGAAACAAAAGCTCAGGCGAATTTGGCTGCGTTCCAAAGTTCAAGTTGGTGAGCTCGGTCCTGCAAACTCGTATCATCAATACCCTAAATTATGCTTCATACACAGATGTTGTACGAGTTTACAACTGTATTAACATCGGTCAGGTGATCACAAGGGATACAGATGTAAATACAGTCCAAACTTTTAATTTCTGTTAATAAAGGTACTTCTCACATTTATGACACAGATTAAAATTAAATATGTAGTACATATAGTATATATTTATATAAAGTGTTTTAATCATATTTTATGTCATTTTATTTATAGGTAGGACTGATTTCTTTGTACTTAAACATGCAGTACATGAGTGGATACACATGGAAGGGTTTTTACCCTTGAAAAAGTAAGGAAGGACAACAACTCTCAGCATGCTGGGATACTCATGTACATTTGGAATGAGGAAAAAATGAAGGTGTATTTCCCAATACATCAGAATAAACGGGTGTTAGAAGCAACACATGTATAGGACAAAATATGCCATACACACCTGAGCTCTTAAAGTGGTCCGGGCTTGGGTGGTGCTGGGAGGGTGAGTTGCAGGTAGAGGTGACGTGCTCGCTTTGCAGCATCTGACCCGTATGGGGCCCCAGGGTGGCATAGTCGGCAAAGGAGCAGGGAGTGCCCCGCTGGTCACCGGGCCCAGAATAAAAGCCGTAATCGGGGAACCCTGGGAAATACGCAGAGTAGGGGGGATGCCGTCATTGAGAAGAGAGGTGTTTATATGATACACAAAGATGAAGTGACTGAGGCAGTGAGGCATGCGTGACAGGAGACAACATGAGGCTGAATGATGCCCACGTACACACACTCGTATTCAGTTTGTAACATGATTCCCACTAAACCAAACTGACTATCACAGAGATGCTTAGCAAAGCTCTAAAGAGAAACCTATGAGTGAACAGGTCAGATATGGCAAATACAGTGATGAATAAAATGTGGTTCAACAGCGCTCCATTGATGTTTATTGGACATTAACATCAAAAAAGGATGTTAGACATCATTAACAGTCACAAACACACTTTTCATTGGAATGGCGGAAATGGAATTGGAATTGTTCATTGGATAATGAACGCCTCAGAGGATGTCATTTGATGGCTCCAGCATCGCTGACATTTATAGCTGGTCTTTTCAATCCTATGTGCAGGTTTGATATACAGAGGGCATTAAAAGTCTTCATTGGCTTTTCAGAAACATTAAGATGATCCAATCAAAGAAAGTCAAGATCCACCACACAGGTTTTTCATCTTGCGTCTGCCTTGTCGCACGTTTGCTTTTCACTGGGGTCTGGGACCTGCAGGAGCATCCTGGAGCTGTGCCGAACATCCCAGCGCTGATTATGCCCTCAACAGTTGCCAAGAGAAATCTGAAGCTATAAATAGTTTCTCTGTCATCAGCTTCGCAACTTTCCCTCACCGTCCGTGGTTTGTGGGCAAAACGCCTGCCTGTCAAATTATGCTCAAGTGCTTGAGGAATGGCACACCTCCAACACTGCCTGCTTACTGTAATACGTGACTTGAGGAATCACAGAAATGTACTGCTGTAATGATTCCAATTACATCTCTGTCTAAACTCAAGCTTCACGTGCATGATTCCATGGACACACTCTGCACAAAAATATGCAGATGTATATGACCATGATTTCTCTGAAACTGTTTAATTTAAAGCATAAACATATTAAAGGAATAGTTTTGCCCAAAAATGAAAAATCTGTCATCATTTACTCATCTTCACATCATTCCATACCTGCACAATTTTCTTTCCTCTAAGCAAAATGAAAGAATATATTGTGAAAAATTTGTTTTTTTTGTTTTGTTTTTTTTTGTTTTTTGTCCAGACAATGAGGGTCATTGGGGTCTGATATTATTTATATCCACAATGATTTTCATTCTATGGATAAAGACATTCTTCACATTATCTTCTTTTGTCATACAGGTTTGAAACGACACAATGGTGAGTAAACGATGACAGAATGTTTATTTTGTATGAACTATTCCTTTAAACAAAGCTGGTGAGTGATGTGTTCAATGTTATAAACACCCACAAATCCAATTCTGCAGAAGTCTGTGGCGTTTCCTACAGAGTTCTGTGTCGGACACACTGGGGTTGTTTCAGGTCACTGCTAGGCTTCCTGGCTCTTTAGTGAAAAATTGACATTTCTGTTCAGAGTCTTTTGGATCTTTTTCTCCCCACCCTGCACTGTTACTCAGGACTAAACCAACTTTTCACGCTCGATCTCAACTACAAAAAAGACCACACCAGCAAAACAAAGGCCAGGGACACCCTTTTCTTTTCATAATCCATTTTTTCGACGTGCATTCTAATCGCCAGTCCTTGAATTTTAAAGTGGGTTTTCTGCTCCCCGCTAATTAGACAAGCTTCCGCTGCCTCTTCAGCACACTCTAATTAGATCTTTAACAACAAACAAGAGTCGACCTCTACACAGACTCCTCCATTTGTTAAATGGCTGAGCAGGGCGTGGGTTGGCGAACGTGCAACATCCCCCCCTCCCACGATGTCTTCGTGGAACCGTGCCGCACACATTCCACAAGTCACAGATGCCAGGACACCACAATGGCGGCTTCCTGTTCCATCTGCCTAATTCTGCCGATTACAGGATACTGGGAGAGGCAGTACACAAAGCCGACATTCACACACACAACGGATGTACAAAGCTGCTTTGTTTATGCTGACACGGACAATTAGCCCTCAGCTGCACAAGGCGCTCAGTTGGGAAGGTCTTATCTAATAAAGGCAGGGAAAATTACCTTTATTGTTCAGGTAGATTGCCTCTAATGATAGTGCCATCAGTGTAAAAGGATATGAATAAAATGAGGCTGAAAAGAGCTCTCCAGTTGGATGGCAAGACAGCAGAAGCAACCATCTGGGAGTGAGCCGCTGCCTGATTATCTTCTTCAGCTCATTTTCTTTTCAGAGCATACAAATGATTTACTTTCACTTGAGCAAAGGTGAGAAACCGAGCGGGATCGGACAACGCTGCTCTGACATCAAAGTTAGAGAAATAATAGCTTTCCTCTGATCTTTCTAAAACAACACATGTTCTCTTGCAGCATGTTCGAGAGGCAGCGAGCGTCTCCTCTTGGGGCGGGGCGATGTGGGTGTCTGCCGCAGAAATGTTTTTAGTCCGTGTGGCACAATATGTGTGCAAATTAACGGTCTGCTAATGAACACCAGTCGAATGCCGTTTTAGTTGTATGGACATCTGCTGTAGCGCTTCATCAATAACACAATATTCCAGCACATCACCAGAGCTTGATAATTCAGCTGGCAGCATGCTAAAGCTGCAGATCTCTGTTACAGCAGTCTGGGCATATGGGTTAATGAGAACAGTAATACCACTGCATGAGCCACAAATGTGCATTCCAGTTTTAAAAAGCAGAAAAAAAACAAGGTGACTGACCTTGACTTTATGGTCTTTAGATAAATTAACAATTTTGTTTTGAGTTAATATTGCAAATTTTCTTACTGCAGAAAACTTAATTTTGAAGAAAAATTAATTAAAATGAATAGAATGCCACCATGACTTTATTGAAGTAACCTGGGGTTAAGTGCTCACTGAATGGCTCGATTGAACCAGCAATCTTCTGGTCACCAGTCCTGACCACTATATTACAGTACTTTATGGACAGTACAGCAAAGAGTCTGAGGCCTGATGGGGCACTTGCATTGAAATCCCATACTGATGTCAACATCTAACAGCAAAATTCCATGGCAACCATAAACAGGAGAACGAGCGAGTGTGGGAGAGTGTGTGTGTGTGTGGAGGTGAGGCTCTCAGGTGTGAACTGCTGAAGACTTCAGATCAGCTCCTAGTTGCAGTATCACTGTCGATCAGATCTTCAGCCCAATTATTAATATTCCAGCTATCAGCGTGAAACAAAAGACCCCTTATTCCATCTGTTTCTCTTTTTTCACTCTCTCTGTAGTCTAATTGGATGTAATTACTCATCTGCAAAACAAATGAGTGGGTCGGCGTTGCCGTGGCGACCGGATCAGCGGGCCCAGCAGTGTGAATCGTTCGCCGAGCCTCATTTCTGAAGATAATTACCCCTCTTTCCTCTCTTTCACTCTCGCCATCTCTCTCCTGAATAACAGAAAGGACTCTTACGAAGTTACAACTCCAGTATTCACTGTTCTACTTGTTTTCTTCCTCCCTTTTTTCCTCTGTCTCTTTGCATGTAGTCAGCAGAGGGGCGGCTCTCTGAGTGGATAACGGCTCCCTTCGCTTCCATTTTACCAGATC
The DNA here is from genome assembly GCF_001515605.1 of Sinocyclocheilus anshuiensis. Lineage (NCBI taxonomy): Eukaryota > Metazoa > Chordata > Actinopteri > Cypriniformes > Cyprinidae > Sinocyclocheilus > Sinocyclocheilus anshuiensis. The sequence goes on along the minus strand of NW_015558613.1, from coordinate 54,569 downwards.
ACAGAAGTGACCTCAAACTGCTGCTCTCGCTCACTAACACACACACGTCAAACAGTCTAAGAGCTTTCGATCACATTCACAATAAAACACAGGCCAGTGTCTCTCCTCTGCCACTTACGCCGCTGAGCTGGTTAAGAGTGCATCGGTGATTATCCATTATCCATACTCACACACACACTACTCCCACTCAAATCCCTGGTGGCCATTCCAACAAGCCACTTCAGAACGGTTGTCAGTTAGCCCGTCATATTGGCCCCCAAATTAGCTTTGAATTTCAGAGCAGCTGTAATTAGCCTCTTCATTTCCACCTAAAGTCAATTTTGCAGGGGTGGGGGAAGGACCACCCGTGCCTGGATTTAGCTTTCACTTTCCATTTAAAATAGTCCTTTTTGACCGAACGGCTGGCTAATTAACATCACTAGACCCCCTTTTCCGTAAGTGCCGACATTTAATAAATAATACATATTTAATGTCTTGTCATATTGGTGCTCAGAAAGGCTTTGCTAATGAATTTTAACACATGATTTATTCAGGCATTTTCTGGCATGCTCTCAGGTCTCTCTCAGCGCTTTTCTTTGGTTGAATGACAAAGTAACTTCACAAATCCAGGACAGTAGATCTAAATTAGTGACGGCTCAGTTACAAAGCTTTTGACACGGAGCGTTATGAATTGTAGATGCACACAGCAGGAAGACGCCCATTACGCACCTCATGTTTTTGTTTTTTTAAGTGACAAAGATACTGAAGTCTTCTTGCTGATCGAACTGAAAGTTGAGTTATCTAGAGCTCAGCTTCATCGGGCTATGTGTTTTCTGTTCTCTTAAAGTGTTCTAAAGTCATACATTTTAAACAATTAGAATGTTACATAATTTTAAAAATAAATATTACACTACACAGATAGAATATGATATACCAATAAACATTTTTAAATATTTATTTTGAATTTATTAAATTTAAATACATATAAAAATTTAATATTCTTGAAACAATTTAAAAATAAATATTACAGATAAAAACAATATTTTTAATACATTTAAAATAATATTACATTTACATTTTAAAATAAATATTAAACAAAAGGAAAAACTAAAATTAAAATGTATATATTAAATGACACAATTATACTTTTACATTGTATTAATTTAAATTATGAATACATTCATAGTCTAGACTTTTTAAATTGGTGACAAAATGCAGAAGGCTCTGGTACTACTGCTGTTTACCACTGTAGAATGTATCAAAAACATTAAAAGAGAAGTAAAAGAAAGCAAACTGAAAAATAAAAAAGTTAACTTGGGTATGATTCCTTCATACAAACCACACAAATGGACTCGAGCTCTAATGTGAAAACACAGTGGCTTCAGCTTTGCGGATCTCAGCAGAGCGACTCATTCTGGGACTGTTGATGGGGGGCTTTGCTGCTGTAAATTCAGGTGCATTTTTTATTAACATTTCTAGGGGATTTACATCACATGCAGTCCAGCAGGAGCTAAAGCAATGGGCAACCAGGGCCTGTAGTTTAATCTCACCTCATATACACGAGCCAAAACAGCACTCCACAGAGATGCTTTTCAAGGCTCACAGAGCTTGGGATAAAATGGATAATGATCTCAGATAATGTGAGGTAGTTTGCCAAACAGGAGCATCTTCATGCTCGGGCGAGTGGGCAGGTGGCCCACTGTAGCAGAGCAGAACGTAACACAACATCTCATCTGCTCCCTCAAATACAACCTTGTAATACTATCATGCTTCTATCTGTTAATTAACACAAATGGACCTGAACCCATGCTGCGTTTTGTTTCACAGTACCAATAGTTCTGTGGGAAAAAAAAATGAAGACCAGCACATTTCGTAGGACTCTGGGGTTAAATGCAGCAACCGCTGGCCATTGAAAAAGCACTGACACAGGACTGCTTATTCAAGAGAACATAGCTCAACACTGCACACTCCCACAATACACCAGGGCACAGGAAACTGCCTCCACTGCACTCCATCTGCTGAGCAAACTCATCCCTTTCCAATGATCTGTTAGCGTCTTACGACAACTACCTACTCACTGGGGAAAGAGGAGATAAAGACAGGAGGGGAGATGGAAATAGAAGATGGGGGGATGAAAAGGCGAGAAAAGAAAATCTGCACATGAGGTGAACCAAAAGAGAGAAGAGAGACACACACACACACACACACATGCGAGTCCTTTCTGCCTTAATGATCAGGAATGGGTCGATTCGCATATGGCAACCTCTAGAAAAACAAGCAGAGCATTGCTCTGAAAGGGACAGAGAGATCCAGAGGGAGATGTCTCAGCAAAGCAGGAAAGGACGAGGCACATCAGTTGGAGACACATGCCTCCACTGCCATGCGCTAGGGAGATCGGCCTCCAGAAGGCTGTGAGCCTCCCGTGGAGCAGGCCCCTGTGGAGCCAACAGTCTCTCCCATCGCTCTGTCAGGTCCAGGGAGACAGACCTCCACCTGAATCACTGAAACTCTCACTTTAAAAGGGAACAGCCGTAAAAAAGGGCACTGCAAAATTTAGATGAGAGTATGAGTACATTCGTGAAAGCAATTCACCAAGACAATTTCCTCTTAGGGTGCTTTCACACCTGGCCCGTTGTTTCGGAAACCTGGCGTTTCCTCTCTTAGCTCGGTTCGTTTGGGCATATGTGAACACGGCAATCGCGCTCGGATCCGCACCAAAACAATTGGTCCGAGATCGCCTGAACGAGGTGGTCTCGGCTCGATTGAAAACGAACTCTGGAGCAGTTCGGTTGTAGTGAGAAAGCAATCCGATCTAACGGACCAACGAACCAGGCTATATCACAATGTATAATGGGTGATTACGTAAGTTCCGTGAAAAGCATTAGCTTTGTTGTTTAGCTAATACTTCAAAATGAACCTGTGAATGTCTGCGGGTGAGCACGTCTTCGCCATTCAAAATCAAAGCGCATTTTTCATTTTATAATGCCGTCTTATTGCTCTTCTTCCTAGTATGTGCATTTTAAAAATGTTTTCCCCATGAATCCTGGACTCCTGCTCAAAGTGATAAATTAATATAACTACATCTACAAAAAACAACAACAACAAGCCCGCGAAGCTGTTGTCGTTCCATCCTGACAGATGACAGCTGTGACAGCTAGTGGAATCCCGGAAAATAAACCGTGAAACTCTGACCAATGAGAGAACAGTTTAATAGCACGTGACTTGTATTAACAAATTTGGTCCGTTTAGAAACATTGCCGTGTGAAAGCGAACCGCACCAAGAATAAAAAGCAACATTGTAATAATTTTAATCCCTGTTTTGGAACAAAGCAATCGATCAACAGGTGTGAAAGCACCCTTAAGTGCCGTCGTACTAGGCCAATAAACTCCAACTGAAAGGGAACAACTACAGTTATCAAGTCTTAGAAGTTTAGTTTGTAAGCTGTGGTATCTAGTTCTCACATTAATGTTGGAGCACCATTACTGTTGAGACATGACTCACTTCAACATTCTCCAGTGCTCTGAACTGTATCGAGCGTAGCTGCAGCGCTACCCTGGTACGTGATGTTCAAATTCAACAATTTAAACTTTGGCCATATCTGACCCTTAAAATCAAATCTTATGTGTGTCTTCATACATCATGTTGTACGAAACAATGCTGGAGGAATATCTTGACATTCAGAAAACAAAATGGTGCATGGCAAAAAGTCTTTCATTTGCTTTAATGGACACTTTCCATAATGCTTTTCAAGTGAAAGTCTCGGCAACACACTTATCTTGAGAACAGAGCTGGGCAAATCTCATTTACTCCCTTTCCGTTAAGGAGTGTGAATTTGAATTGAATTGGCCACGAGTCACAGAAAGTGACACGAGTCACAGTAAAAATAATTGAAATTGCAAAGAAATTCAAATTAGGCAAGAACTTAATGTATTAAATATGCTGAAATACATAAACTAAATAAAAATTTCTATAGATGACATTTCAAATATCTATCTGTCCATCCTAAAACATGGGGCTTTTAAACTTTTTTCAAAACTTTCAAACAAGGCTTTTGTCATGCCAACATTTGAAGCTTTTCTAGTTAAAAATTAGTTATTTGAATGTCTTTGAATTAAATTCATTATAATTCCACTTTCTTGTTTTCAGATTAGAACTGCAATTCTGCATCCTGTCTGCTAACTCAATTCAAAATTCTGAACATTGCACACCCCCGGTTCTCAAATCCTCTTCATGTTGACTATATGTTTGACTACCTGTGTTAAACCCATGTACATCACTTCAAACTCTTGACAGAGAGTGGTAAGGATTCTAGATGATCTACTGAGATGGATATACTCCTCTGTATAGTGCTACAGAGTCATTCACATCAGAGGGCACTAAAACGAACACTTCCCAGGCCACGGTAAAGTTTAGGTTCAAGATTGGAACTGATCTCTGCAGTGCCCTCTACTGATTAACCCTGCATTAACCGTGGGAAGGTTTCTAAGCAGAGTACAGTCTTTAGCCAGTCTTAGCAGAGAGATTTATCTTGTTCAACAAAGATGCAATGGAATCTATGAAATGACAGTTTAGGGCACATGACGAGTGAATAATGTGAAACAGGACACTAGTGAAAGTGAGTGTGTGTGTTTTTGGCTGGGGGGAGCAGTGGCCACTCAGAACACAGGCGGTAAAGAGTGTTTACCTGGCCCTGCGTTCTGTGGGTACGCCATGTAGCCGCTTCTTCCCCGGGTCGCCCTACCTGAGCCTCGCGCCACCGCCACTGCTGCTGCCGCCACAGGTCCGTACGCAGTCGCTGGGAAACCTGCCGAGAGAAGAAAATTATTTACTAGTGCTCTTCATCGCAATCAAATTTACAGCCATATGAATGCATCAGAGCTTCAAAGAACAACTCTATTCACACTAATGCAACACACACGAGAGAGATGCTACATCATCTTTCAAATAATTACATATAAATCAAAAGAACTCAAATATAATTAGTCGTTTAAAGTGATGCTAGCAGGACTGATCTACAGCCTCTCTCTCTCTCTTTCCTGGCAACATTTTAATTACAGACAGCACAGGAACACGTGGCCCATGGAAGGACCATCAGCTTTTTCTTTCACATACCGGCTCAGAAAAATGCAACATATTACAGTTCATTTGCACTTACTTTACACAGCTTCAGAAGCTTTCTCATAATGCTCTAATGCGAGGTGAGCAGCACAGAATTATGGGTATTTATAAAAATGATTACTCCATTGGGAGGACAAATGTACTTGTTTGACTGAATGCCACCAGAGGATACAGAAACCATGTGATTTAACACAGCGCCTGTCTTCCCTCATGTGTTAGTAGAGTTGACGGAGATGCATCAGCGCTCAATCCATCAGTGTGATCATTTGTATGGTGGACATGGAGCGTGAGCGGACAGAGTAGAGCTGAGAGCAGAGGATTGTGGGATTAATTGCTTGCAACATAGTGCCTATTATCTCATTCAGAAGCATCAGAGGACATGTGGTACTCTTTAAGGTCCATAATGGCAGGTAATAATGAGTGTGTATGTGTCCTCATACAGCTCATCTAAATGTGCTTCTTGGAAGTTTATGAAAAAAAATTAATCAACCGCTGATGATTTCTACTCAGCTTAATACTGAACAACAAGCCAAACTCTGTTGAATGACATTGTGCTTCACAGAATGCAATTTGTTTGTGGTAAACCGAGACCGCTGAAGAATCTACATATTTAACAACAGTCACTAGTTCAGTGTTCAAACATTGTAATCAAACATAATCATCATCATTGTAGAAGCCAACTAAAAAAGCCACCAGTCCAGAGTATCTACGGCTGCATTATTTCATAACAAATGTAATTACAGTCCCGGCACTTTAATGAAGGTGTGAATCTGCGTTTGACAGCTGCTCATCAGAGCAGTAAAGACTTACAAGGGGGTCTTACGCCCATCTACAGCATGTCATTACACCAGACTGTAAACTCACAACTCAGAAGGTGGAGTGGCTTAGGAGGTAAAGATTTGAGATGGGCAACCCAATGTTTGTAGGTTAGATGGGGTGATCCCTCAACTATCACCATTATAACCTTAAGCAGGGCATTTAACACTCTGGTTACTCCAGAGGGACTGTTCCTATATTGCACTGCAAATCACATCTAACAGCAAAAAATAAAAGAAAGGAGGAGGAGAAAAAAAAAAAAGATTAGTGTTAGAGATAATTTGCCATATGGCCACTCAATAAAAATGAAAATATAAAAGCAAAATTAAATAAATAAAAAAAAAATCAAAAATACTTCCCATATGGCTACTCAAAAAAAAAAAAAAAAAGAAACATTTTTCTAAATTTAAATAAACATTTTTAAAAATTACATATATTACATTAAAACATTAAAAAAAGAATCAAAATTAATAGAAATGTGAAAATTGAATATAAAAGAAAAAAAATCATGAAAAAAAGAAAAACTATATAATAATTAATCAAATTAAGAGAAAATTTGCCTAGGTATTGAAAAATTAAAAACTGAAAAAAAGTAAAATATTTGACATATGGCTAACCTTAATAAAAAGAGCAAATAAATAAAAAACAAATTTAAAAAGAGAAAACTGTCATATGGATACTCAATTAAAAAAAAAAAAGAAAGAAAAAAAAAAAAAATCATGATGTAGGCATGTATATAATAGCTTAGTTTGTGGAGCAAAAAAAAAAATTAAAAAAAAAAGCCGTAAAAAGAGTAAAAATAATACAGGACCAGATTAAAGACGGTTATAGATAATACCAAACCTCTGTGGTCTCTCTGGTTTAAATTACGCATGTCATTTCCTGTTTCTTTCCCCAGCTCATTAATCTCTTCACAAACCACAAATCAGTATGCTAATGCTAATGCTAATGGAGGTCACGCGTCCCTGCCTCTCTTTCGCTCTGCTCGCTGTTGCCGAGCACAAGTGTCCTTCACCAAAGTGTCACAAGTCATTTGTGCTGCTTTTCCCCCCTCGTCTCTTCCTCTGCACAGCATCTTCTGTCCCCCAGCGGTCTCTCTCCCTTCGTCAAAGTTAACGCTGGAACAAAGTTCTTGTGAGAGATTAACTTTGCCGGATTAGGTGGGTTAATTATTAGATCTCGGAGGCTCATTGTTTTGTGTTTCTGCCGTGAAAGGCTGCTTGAGAGAGGCGCTGCAGCATTAAATCAATTTCATGGGCTTTTCATTACGGACGAGATAACGCCAACATTTAGCATTCAGTTTTATGGCGTTATTTGAATCTGCTCCAGCGAATGGGCTGATGGGAGAGAAAAACCCTACTGAGAGGGCACAAGGACACATTGCTCTCCCCTGGGCACCATAAAACCGCACAAATGGACCCTGAGGGAGCGCAGAAGGGGTCTACGACACTGAAAGAGAGAGGAAGAGGGACATGGACAGGAGGAAGAAGAAGAGAAAGAAGGAAAGAGAAGGAATTTTGAATGCTATACGAGGCCTGAAGAACACTGACTGCTGCAGATGACAGGTTCACACAGAACACCCTAGAAATCAGCCAGCAATGCCCTAAAAACAGATTGTTCTTACAGAAAAATTAACAAATCTATTTCTTACAAGTAAGCACTAGCCTCATTATCATAGATGGTACGGAGAGAGAAAGATGTCCTTTCAGTCTGACTACGCTAGAGCTACCCTGCTTTAGGAAACAGCTGCTGAAAAGAGCCACATGTCCTGAAATTAGGCTATAAATACATCTGATGTGAGCCCACACACACGGTTTGTGTCCTATCAAACAACACGGAGCTGTGAAATGACAAAATCTGCGCCTTCATTGCCCACTTTGAAAGGAAAATAAAAACAATGAAAGCTACCATAATAAGAGCTGGAAAAGGCAGCAGCCTTGACTATCTTTTCATCTGTGCAGCGAGTGACCTGTTGTTGCTGCATATGGGAAAAAAATGATATGCTGTTTGTAGTTTTGTGAAAGCTTTTCATGCGATATCAAAGGTGGATCTCAGGAGCCTTTGGTACAGGTGGTGTCTATATGAAGAACACAACATGCATACATATAAACACTTCTTTGCTTCCTACACAACAGTATAAAAACCCAGAAAAGCCATTATGAAAGGGTTTTTGTGCACAGGTGTCTAAACTAAGATCAGTTTTCATATGTGAGAGGTTTTGCCCAAAATGAATGAGCTGGATCTTCATTGAGAGTCTTCTGATGTTTGATTAGGGGACAAAAAGTCATTTTGCCAGGCAGATTAAAGGGTTCAATCTTTTTTTATCTCTTTCATACACCATTAAACTTAACGATGAAGGAGGGAGTAGAAATCTCCAGAAAGATCCCTGGACAACGCAAAACCTTCAAACGTCACCAGCCAGCCATGAGTTTCACCCCACACCATAATGAGAGACAATTTTATGGGCAGGAGGACAGCCGTGACTGCGCAACTCCAAAAAGAGTATACGATCTCATCTCACCGATCTTTCTGTTTTTGAAACAAATGGGCCATGAATCACGTGTGTAAGTGTGTGTGCAATGGAAGGAAGCATTGATGCACCACTCTGAAGCAGATATCATGGAGGTGACACGCATTTCCATTCCATAAAACAAAACCATCTCTCTGTGTCTTTCGACAGATCAGGCGCTTGTGCCAGAACACGATAAAGCAGGCCGAAATTTGTTGTCGAAAATAAATCATTCCCTGCCCAGGCACAAAAGAGTCGAAGCGCTTGGCCTGTTTCTAATGGAAATGTTTCCAGAATGATGGTTTCTGCTGAAATGTGTAAAGTATAGCTAAGAAAAAAACAACGTAAGAATTTATGAGAAATATGACAAAAATCCTGGGTGACAGGTGTGAGTGTTGATTATGCATTTTAATGGCCTTCACCAAACACTTAAGAAACATCTTTAGGCATTTAAAAAGACCCCAACAACTCCAGACAGTTAGGAAAGACATTGACTGCTAGAGCAATTTGTGGGTTACTTGAGAACATCTGAAGAGCTTTTATGATGAGAACAAGTAAAAGAACCCTGCAAGTCACCTGCAAAATCTAGGCCTCAGGTGTCTATCCTTGATCGATCTATCGATCTATCTATCTATATAGATGATCTATAAATAATTTATAAATTACATTAAATAAATATATATACACAGTATATGAATTACATTTTGGTGGTAAAGTACTACACTACATCAAAAATGAGAGAAAATCCATATTTCATTCTCTTTCTTTTATGTGCCATTCAAAAACAGGAAGCATTTTAAAAAGACTCCAAAACAACAACTATAGCCAATAGATGCACATCTGTAAGTGTGGGAATGCAAGAAACACAAACGCCAGATTCAAAATTCAATGCACATTCGAGATGATACAAAGACAGAGCATTAAAAAATCAATAGGGGCACAACGGCTCTCCCAAAGTCTCCTTACAAATGGCTGATTTCCATAATGACAGCTGAGAAGGAGAGATCTCTCGGTTTGTCAGTAGCTCATTCATGATCTCACACGGATTCAGACAGTTTTGTGTGAGAGAGAATTCCTGGCTTTACGCTCTGTGTGTGTGTGTGTGTGTGTCACTGCTGTCCCATTTCAGGGTTCATTTCTAGTTTCAGTACTAAAGAAACAGCAAGAGAAAGACAGATGTTCTTGTAGTTTGATTTTATGGTATGGTGCCGTCACATAAAGATGAGTAACTGTGCAAGAGTTTGAGGCTCACCACAGATCAGAGCACAGAGAGATTGTGTGTGTTTATGTGAATGGGACTGTCAGTTTGTGTGTTCTTGTGTGTATGTGTATCTTTTTATGAGTTAACCCTGTTAAATATAATTTATTACTATTCTGAACAGAAATGTTTGAAAAACTACTAAGCCCTGTGAGAAAGAGAAAATATGGGTCTCATAAACCCTTTTGATGTGTTGCTATCATTAACTAAAACAAAGACAAAAATAGCAAATTATTTTTTTCTTTAAAACTTGACAAAAATGTTTGCAACAGAACAAATCTACACTGAAACTACAAATGTGCACTACAGTATGAACAAACATGTTGGGGAAAGATCAACGTCACACCCACAGAAGAAAAATCCATTAGCTCTGCTCATGATATCAGCAGGCAGGTGGCCATCCACAGGACACTCATATCAACACTAATATCTGCCACCAGCAGCAGAAAAATGCGCTCACCTTCACACCTCTAACAAACACACACACACCTTTCACTGACATGCACACGTGTGCATGTAACAAGCTCCCAAAATGATGCTGAATTACATGACAGTTTGCAGTTTCATAACGAGTGAGGTACACAGACAGACAGACTCACCTGGAAACTGGTAACTGTAGCTAGGAGAAAATCCTGTGTATCCACGACCATACGTTGCCACAATGTTTGGATAACCTACAAACGCACATATAGACAGAAACAACATCAGCCCGGTGGGATAAAATCATGCTTAACCCTTAACCTTGGTCAATCAGTAACTAGTAATTACTAGATATATCTGGATGAGGCTGTGTATATGTAACACTGTCACAAGAGCAGCAGCACTTGAAAAGGAGGATGAATATCACAACAGTATGTTCAAGCACATAAGCACTTTAAACGAAGTGGCAACTACAGTGAATTTCACTGCCATCTGTTTTCTCTGATGCTACTCTGCCGAGTGAAAGAGACAGTGATTCTGATGTGTTATTCTTGGCCTTATTTTCTCATGTTTTCTCTTTGAAATTTACATGCTGTATTAATTTCATGTTTTTCCCAAAACAAGAACGTGAAACAGCAGTCACCACTGCTCAGTAATAAATCACGACACAGATTTCAGAAAAATCACTCCAAACACCTTCGTGCAGAGTTGGCATATGTGCACTTAAGACTTCCCAAACCTGTCATGAGTCACTCAATATCAGTTGACAGCAATGAAAACACTTTTGACAGCTCTCATAGAATACACTGCCTAAAAAAAGGTTCTTCCAGGGAGGATGTGCTCACACAAGTTTGTGTGTGATGTGTCTAAACAAAAGTTGTATTCTTGAAGAGAAAACTGAGGAGAATCATCAGAAGAAAACAGTTGAGAAGAGACAAAATGAGATAAGATGAGACAAATGAAAATAGACAAGAAAAGATTAGAAGAGACCAAAAGAGAAAAGATGAGATGAGAATAGAAGATATGAGAAAAGACAGGACAAGACCAGAAGAAAAGAGGCAAGATAAGATTCAATGAGATGCAAGATGAAGAAAAAAAACATGAGAAAAATGAGAACAAAAAGAAGGTGAAGAAATTAGACAAGAACAAAATAAAACAGAAGAAATGAGACAAGCAAGTAATACAAAGAAACAGCAGAATGAGATGAGATGAGACAAGAACTGAAGAGAAACGATATAAAGACAAAAAAATCTGAACTTATTTAAAAGTTAAGCCAAGAAAACAGAAGAGACAAAATGAGAAGAAACAAGAATAGGCAAGAAGAGGAAAAAAAATTAGAATAGAAAGCTGAGATGAGAAGAAATTAAACAAAATGAGAAGAGAACAGAAGATATCAGAAAGCCCAAAATAGAAGAGATTAGACTTGAATCGAACAGAAGACATGAGACCAGATGAGAAGAGACAAGACAAGACCAGAAGAGAAGAGGCAAGCCCAGAAAAAAAATTGATCAGGCAAGACAAAAACGAGGGAAAAAATAATAATTATGAGAAAAGGGGAAGTTGAAATGAGAAAGAAACAAAACAGCTTATTTTGACGAGAAATTATAGGAGAATATAAGAGAAGAAATGAGAAAAAAGTAGAGTAGTAAATGAGACTAGATGAGAAAAAAAAAACAAGAGAACAGAAGAGACTAAATGAAAAAAAAAAAACATGAGACTAGAAGAGAAAAAAATTTAACTGGATGAGAGGCTGGTATAAGCTGAGCTGAGCTAACTGTCTACCTCAGTGCATTGTGGGTAAAAAGGCTGGGTCCTCCCCTGGCAGCTGCTATCTCAGGCACTGATTTGCATTATTAATGTTCAAGCTAATATACCTATTTTATGGCTCAACAGCTCAGATTCACTTTAAAATCAATTATACATCTGCAGCAGCTGAAGCAGGCAGCAGCTCAAATGTGTATTAATCTCAGCAAACATACACGCAGCGCCCGACTATAAAGATAAATGACACGATTAGCTGCAGTAAACAAAAGTGTGAACGCAGCAGCTTTAATGAGATTTGGCGTATAAGAAACTTACAGTTCCTTAAATAATGAGCCTTGATCTGCAGCTTTTTTTTCATATGCAAATTGTACCAAGTTCTGTCTGGTCGTCCTGTTCACTCCAGTTTCATTTAGATAAGACCAGAGTTAATATTTTCACATGAGTGCTTCACGCTCTCGTTCTCTCTCTCTCTCTCCCATTCCTCCTCTCTTCACCCTCCTCCACAGCAGTAATCCATGAGAACTTCTAGAAAGTTCACGCCTTGTTAAAAGTTGACTATAAGGGATGCGTGTATCTCCTTATTTCAGTTTCAGTTTATATTTGACAAAATAAATAAATTATAT
>NW_015558613.1:12412-41936 GCF_001515605.1 Sinocyclocheilus anshuiensis | reverse complement strand
GCTGCAATATAACAAAGAGTGAAAAATTTAAGGGGGTCTGAATACTTTCCGTACCCACTGTATATATATATATACGCACACATACATACATATACATACTCAATATGGTAACATTTAAATAATTATATAATTTAATATTTTGAAATATCATTAATCAAAGTTATTTGAAGCTTATACTGTATATTATAGAAGTTTATACATTATCTGCGCTACGTAAGTTGAGTGTAATGAATCTGTTTATCACCTTATTTCAGTTAAATTATAAAAAAAACATCTAAAATTAAAAACAATATGATAAATTAAATGAAATATTACGTAATTTAATATATTTGATATTATCAGTTATCTGAAACATTATCAAAAAAAATTTGAACTTTACCCTTTGGGTAGCTATAACGGGTTCATTTAGAAAAGAGGCATGTCCAAATACACCCAAAAGCCTATAAATCCCAAACGATTACACAAAACTTCGCGAAACTAGGTGAGCACATGCGACAGGTGATTCTAAACAAACATGGAACATTTTATGTAGATTGGACCGTAGGTAGCGCTATAACAGTTTTAAAAAACGCTTCAAAAACACTATATTTCTATGGTAAATGACATCAATTAGCAGAAAATGTTAATATATTCACGCACACACTAGATCTTTACATCGTACGATCAATCTCCTCATTCTGAACAAATTTGCCTGTAGGACCACTGCTGTCAATCAAATTGTTCTTTAAATATTTGACATTATTTAAAAAAACTCCTTTTGCAAACTCCTCCAATCAGACCATAGGTGGCACTATAACAGTAAAAAAATTAAAAATCATCATATTTCTCAGGTAAATCATCTGGATTTGCCAAAAATGCTTTTTTAATCATTAATTTAGGTGTTTACATGCTTGCTAAATAATACGTAATATCTTTTTTCATATGTGCTAGAACCCCGATAATAGGACCTTGCAGCTATATTTATTATATATCTGTGTTATGAATGAATAACAGTACTGATCTTGGCAACAGGTTTGTCTCCCATAGCCGATGTGTTCTTCTCATTTAGTGCCACTGTCATTAGCAAGGGCAGAGGTCAGGCAGATGGCTGCACTGAATAAGGCACATTAGGCCTAATTTTGCTCTTCATTTGAGCCATTAATACAAACATTTTTCTGCTCGTCAGGTCTGAGGGATCCTATAGCACCTGAGCTGAACTAACCAGACACGTTCACAGACACACCTTTATCTCGTCTAGCAGCAAATCAGAATTCATCATCTTAAGCCTGATGATGCTACCCCTCAGTGAATCAGTGTGTGTGTGTGTGTTCATGTGAGACTCACTCAACATGCCCATGCCCAGCATGAAAGCATCCATGGTGTACGGAAGACTTCTCGCCCTCCCCCTCGTGCCTGGAGGAAACATCACCTCTTTTGGTTGGGCTTTCTTACATTCTACCTGTGGACAGACAGACACAGAAGGAAACACAAAGAGAAGAGCTAAGTGACAAAATTGTTGCTGGTTTTAACATGTCACTAAATTTGCAATATGATAAAACTAAATAGCACATGCAAAGTCTAGGGCCCTATGAAAGCTTTTTATTGTTTTCCAAATCCTGTGTTTTATTTTTTAATTTTTCCTGGATTCCATTTGAATGGTTTAATACAATTGTAATAATCAAAAACATGTCTAACAAATTTAATTCATAATACTTAACATCTTGAGGAAAAGTTGAAATCATAGGCTCCTAATAGTCCAAGTTTAAGTAGATGGAACTATTTTTTATCAATAATTTATTTTTTTATTTTTTTGCACTAAGCTTGTCACACTTCATTCTATGATTGCCTTATGATGATTGAAGTTGGCCAACACAAAATGTCAAACAAGGCAGCATAATTACGCATCTCTCAAAAAACATGTTAAGAACACATTTAATTTTTGTTTTTAAATTACATTCTCCATGAATTCAAAGCAGTACAGAAAATACCACCATGATGACAAAACACTTCACAATTTGCAAGGATGGAATAAATTGGGATTATTTTGAACTTTCTCCTCATGAAGCAATACAACTTAAATACAAGGACAGCTTCATCCATAGGCGTGTTCTACTGTTAGTGTTATCTGTATGCACCAAGGGTCTGAGAGTAAGGCAATTTCAATTCTCTGTGTGTATGTGCTGTACATGTGGAAGAATTGACAATAAAGCAGACTTCACTTGACTTGAACTGTTTACAACAAATAATAAGAAATGTTTCTTGAGCAGTACATTAGTATATTACAATAATTTCTGAAGGATCACATGAACTGAAGACTGGAGTAATGGCTGCTGAAAATTCAGCTTTTACATCACAGGAATAAGTTATATTTTAAATATCTTAAGTTATTTTAAATTGCAATAATATTTCAGAATATTACTGTTTTATTGTATTTTTGATCAAATAAATTCAGCATTTGTTGAGCTTCGATGAGACTTTTTAAAGATATTCATTAAAAAAAATATAGAGAGCTTCATTTTGTATATGCTAAATAAAATGTATAATTTTTTTCTTTTGGTTTTTGGATGAAATATAGATTGTCTTGTTCATGTTCTTGACAGGTATCATGAACTTCGCCCACCCATTATTTGGAAGAGTCACTGGACCGTAAATATGATGCCTAAAAATAGGAATGTTTTTGAACAGACCTTGAGTCATATCTCAAGCTATGTCAGTTAGATTTTTGTGCACATTATTGGCATAACAAACAGCGATACATTTGTGTATCCAAAGCATTTTTCAGACAAAAAACTAATGCAAAAATAAACTAAAAGTCTCTCCGTCTTTCTGATTCCACCTGTGATCTCCCCAGCACCCCCTTCCCTCATCCTCACGTTCTCACTCTCTGATTGACATTTTAACCTATGGAGCTGAGCACATGAGCGGACAGCAGACAGCAGTCCCTGCCTGAGAGACAGAGGAATATTCCTCCAGAGAGCTAGGAGAGGGAAGACAACATGTCTCTAGCAAAGGGGAGAAATAAACAAACACACACGCAGAAAACATCAAACCCAAACAAACACACAGACATTCGCTCTCTATGGTGATATAAGCATAACCGGGTCAGACGAGTAAAGACTTTCCTCCTGACAGGCCTAGCAGGCAAAGGATCCTATTTACCAAGCACATCTGCATGCTTACAGGAGTGTGAGTGTGTGTGCGCTGACAGCGCCTCTACAGTAAGAACACGATGCATTTGCACTTGGCTGAATCTGTCCTCTGCATTGATCGACTCGTCTGCCTGCCCAGGGCCCGTCCATCTGTGTGTGAGTGTGTGCGCTGCTCGGCCTTTCACCACACACACACACACACACACTGCAGATCATCTCCCACTGAGACTCACGCAGATGCTGCTCGGCACAGCTGGACACACACACACATGGACGGACGGTTCTGCTGAAGTTCAACTTTGCTCTGAATACATGAGATATTTCTGGATTTGGCCAGTGACGGATATTTAATATTCATTCTAAATTAATGAAATCTAAAAAGGTTTGGTTCACACTCAGAGCCCTGAGGATGCAGCGTGGGAGATATTATAACATGTAAATGTATTATAATTACTACAGAAGGAGGTGTTAAGGCCGGGACACACCAAGCCAACTTCAAAGAACTAGCGGCGACGAAAAACGATGGTGTTGTCGCCTCACATCGGCAGCGTCGGACCAAAAAGCTGCGCTCCAACACACCGCACAGACTACAGCCGACGGCAAACTAAGATGTGCGTTCTGCGCATGCGTGAGAGGAATTAATGGTCTATATCAGCAGCTATCAATAGTATATATTCGTCATTCAAAAGGAGAAACCGAAACAAAGATATACGAGATAAACGCGGATATACGAAACATAAACAAAGCAGCGGTTGCTTACCATTTTGAATATCAGTAACGTTGATAACTTTAATAATTGAATATCAGTAACGTTGATAACTTCAATCATTTTAAGCGGCTCATGTTGTTATGAAAACATTCGCATATAAGAATGATTGGGAAAGATCACGTAACATTTAAACAGCCTTCTGTCTGTACCACCTTCATTTACGTGCTTGTTCTCATCACTTTCGCTCTAATTCTCGGGCACTTGACTCGTTCGCTAAACTGAACATCCAATCAGAGCTCTCACTCGCACCGACAGTCCAGACGCCGATTCAACATGTTGAATCGGGCAAACTGCCGCCGACGTGAGCCCTACGAGAGCCGACGAGTGGAACAAACCAAACAACCTACATTGGCCAACGCTTCCGCGTTCGTCACTTCTGAGCGGCGCATGCGCAACGCCGACCTCGTACGTCATCCGCCCAGAGCTGCTTCCATGTACAACTGTTGGCGCAGGCTACAGTGATTATTATGATTAGTGATTATTACGTTTTGAATATGGATATTTTTCTTACAAAAACGCATCGATTCGCTACAGGAGGCTTTTGTTCACCCCCCGGAGCCATGTGAGACACTTTTTTTTTTATTCGGGGTGAGCAAAACACAGCCTAATTTTCATTTTTGGGTGAACTAACCCTTTAATTCAAGAGCTGAGAGAGATGTATTGATGTGTTCGTAGACGGGTGTTTTGGACAACCTGTTGTACAGCATGTCCATAATAACAGGTCTAATTCTGGACCGCAAACACTCATCTAGACAGACATCATCTAGGAGATAAACATCACGGGCCATTATCTGCTCACACACAGGCACTGCTGCTGTCTGAAAAGGGTTTCTCAAACTCATTTTAACTCAAGGACCTCCTTCATAAGCCCAAACTTCATACCCTAAAACGAAGACTTATAGGTGGCTTCAAAAAAAAAAAATATCACTACAAAAAAAAAAATAAAAAAAATACAAATAAAAATAAATCCACCAGTCAAGAATCAAGAATCAGACACATAATGCCTCAGAATCACACATTTAAGAACAAAGTGAGGAAAAAGAAAGCATTTGTCCTCAAAGAAGTGAATTATGCTCCTCTCTGTGCTGTAATTGGTCCGCAGCTGCCTGAACAAAATAGATAAGTCAGATAAAATTTGTGCCTCATTTTCCACTATAAAACAAGATAAAAAATTACACACGTTGGGTAATAAAATCTACAAGCACTTCTGTCAAACCAGTATGAGTCCATTTATATGCACTACTGGTTCCTTTGATCTACTGAAACAGAAGTAGCACAGTGGAGTTGTTCAGTTTTCTGTGTGATGCTCTATTATTGCAAAATCAAATTTCAGATTTACCTGCCCCTAATGGCCAGTTCACATAAGGGATGATAATTATAATGATAATAACTAAGTTTTAATATTTATTGTAATTCTACAAGAATAGGGATATCCACACCACAACTATAATAATAATGACACAGAGGAACGATATCATTGGAATCACTTTCAGAACAAATTTCTTCCAGCTGAACCATAAAAACATTGACAGCCAATCAGAATCGGTCCTGCTTTAAAGAGCTCGTGCATTTAAAGCGGCAGGCAAAATAACTCAGCTAACGCTTATAATAAACAGAGCATTATCATGTGATGATATGGACACTAATGTAGTTATCATAATCTTTATAGTTATGGTTATAGTTATAGTTATGTGAACGGACCTTAAATGTCTTATCAGACTCGACAATCTCCAAAACAAGTATAATTTGGCTGCTGTTGGCTGGCATGTCAGAAAGTTATGGACTGCAGGAAAGAGAGAAGAAACTCCTGATGTCCTGAAAAGAGACAGCAGGACTAATCACTTAAAAAGCAGGTGAATTGATGGAAAAACCTCATCTTGTTCACCCCTTCCTCTCTCTTTCTGAGATCTCTCAGTCTGTGTGTTGTAAATGGACACCCAGTGCGATGTTCAGCCAGGCAAAAAGGTTCACCACCACATGGTGTGTGTGCTGTGGTAGACACGAGGTTTCTCTGGATCAGGGAGAAGTTCACATCTCTTGTTCTCTTCAACAGGCTGTAAATAACATCTAGTTATTGGAAAGTAAATCTGAACAGGAAGCTTGAATTACTGTGGTGGTAGTTTTTCAATAAATTAATAACAATAATAATAGAAAATGTAGGCATCACAACACAACAGATATTCATTTAAAAAGAATACATTTAACAGTATTATTAAATTAGTGTTGTAAAAGATTAAATTAAAGGCACAATATGCAGTATTCAAAATAAACAAATGAACACTGTTCTAGTGGTTTTTGGATATTTTAATAAAAAAATCTTACATATTGTGCCTTTAAAGGTATTCTAAATGTAAAAATGGGAAATGAGCATGCACAATAAAATATCCAATATCTTGTGATAATCATTCAGTTTAAAAAATCTTGTCCAATATGATACTGATATATTGTGCATCCCTACAAGTAGTATAAAACAAAAAGTAATTATTTGTTTATAACCAAGTTAATATTCACAAACAATGGCTTTGCCATTTCATAACGTCACAACTAGTCTATGTGTGTGATTATAAATATGTGCCAAACAAAAGAGACTGATATTTTTTTATCCTAGTTTTGAAATGACTCAAACCGTGATATAAGATTTTGATCATACCGCTCACCTTATGGCAGTGTACTCTGGTTCAGACCAAAAAATCAAACCAAGTGTGAAAACAGCCTCAATCTCATGTGTAGCTCCACTGGTCAGCAAAAGTGCAAAGCTAGAAAGCAATCAGGTCTCATCATTTCCCATAAACAAACAGCCTATTCTACCATTACAATTATTTACCGTATATTAATGGTCTGCGCCGGTCTTATAAAGTGACAGTGAATGGATGGCAGGAGAGATAATCAGAACAGAAATGAGAGGTCGTGCAGCCCTTTGAACAACAGAACCACATGATGGACTATCACAGAAAAATCGATTGCATGGCTCCGCGCTCACGGATTTGTCTCTGGGCTCAGGAACAACCTGTCTGTGATGGAAAAAGATCTTGAGGGGTTTGATCCTCTGCTCGTGATATTCTGTGCTACCCCACGTCTGTCCCATGAGCCTAGGGTATATGCATAGACAGCGTGCAGGGACGAGTATCAGTGTGAGAGAGATCCTCAGAGGAGACCCCATCCAAACCAATGCTTTCCACCACACCCCTCCTGTCAACCACAGCAGAGAGCCCAGCAGGGGCAGTTTCTCTAATATTCTCTATATGTAAAACATCCTCCCATCAACTCGTGCTTCTGCTAAGGCAGGCATATATTTGTACAAACCATTCTTCTCACATGATCCTTCAGAAATCATTCTAAAATGCTGATTTGCTGCTCAACCTGCAGTAGTGCTGCTTAATATTTAAGTGGAAACAGTGATGAACTTTTTTTCAGGATTGTTTGATGAATAGAAAATTACAAAACAGCATTTATTTAAAATAGAAACCTTTTAGAATATTATATGCCTTTACTGTCCCCTCAGTCCTTGCTGAATAATTCAATTCAATTAAAGTTTATTTGTATAGCGCTTTTTACGATACAAATCGTTGCAAAGCAACTTTACAGAAAATTAAGTTTCTACAATATTTAGTAGTAGCTTATCAGTGGTGACTGTCAGTTTGTGTACAAGAATTAATTTATTATTTATGAATAAAATAATAAATATTACTGACCTCAAACTTTTGAACGGTAGTATATTTACAATAATTATAAAATATAAAAAATATTTGAACAATCATTTTGAGTTTAATAATAGATAATAATAAATTTAATAATAATGTATTATTTAATAATAAACCATATTACAAAAGTTCAAATAGCTTCACATAGCCAGGACTACTGCGTCCAAAAATTGCCCATCTAGACAGGAAGGCTCTGTCCTAAAATGTCATTTTCTGTGATATTTAAGGTGGGTAAATGTCAAACTCTTTATAGGAGTATATAAAAATACTGGCTATTTAGAGTTTGTTTTTTTTTTTAAATGCTTGAATCTCTTTCAAATTTGAACCTGACATTAACCTGGCAAACTTTGACAACAGTGACTATGCAACACACATCAGACGTTGCATATACAGTCTGTGGTTGGCCCATATGAGGCTAAGACTAGGTCTTTCTAATTTCAAGGGAAAACATTTATTTGCAAGCTGAAAGCTAACACTGGCAGCCCATCTGCTGGTTCTGCCTGATACTGGGGGGCCGTGGGGTGATAATCCTGATTTAATGAACTCAACGTGTGCCAGTTACTTTTCATCCTCTCTCTCTTTTTAGCCCCGTAAGTCATGATGCAGGCATTTATAAATGAAGGGGAGAGGGGAAAGTTTCTGACTCTTGTTGACTGATCAAAATGTTTTCACACACAATTTCACGCTTTCTGGCCACTGCCCAACACTTTACACACTCACAGCGCTTACAACTGCATGCTGTTAGGATTGTGCTAAATGGGAAATAAAATATTAATCCCTCAATCACCTTCAGAAATTGAAAATGGGCAAACTTACCATTTTATTATTGATTTCGTGAAAATGAATTTCACAGACTTTCTCTACAATGTCTTCATTCTCAAACGTTACGAAGCCGAAGCCTGTGGAAAGAGAGACAGAAACAGAGGAAGAGTCAGTCGTGTACCTTTTGAACTCAAACTCCGACAGATTTCGGCCTCCGTCAGAGGAGAGAGCGTGGGGAGTGCAGATCTGAACAGACATTGTCTTTTTGAAAGCCGCTGATGAAATCTCTCTCACGACTGGGCAGACAAGGGGGAAATCGGACAGCAGAAAAGCACAAAGACTGTTAATGAGATTCATAGAGCCACATCTGAATTTCATTAAATGTGTTCTGCGGTGCCTTCATTGAAATTTCACCTTATAACAAGCTCCCGTTTTAATGTAAATGTGGGGCTGGAGATCCCTGAATCAGTCTCTGACCGTGGGATTGTCTTTTTTCATATTTTAGTTTAACCCTTTCAGTTCATCCAGGCTTAACAAGGATTTGTCTGTGCTTTTATTATAATGAGAGAAAGAGTAATGCTTTTCTCTGCCGCCGAATCTGCGACTCACTAGGGGAAATGATTTTCTATTCCTAGGTGTTAAGAGGAGGCCAACGGTGAGAACACAAAGGAAAACAACTAGAGAGGACGATAAACACTTTACTCACTGTTTGTTTATAAAGACAGGATGCTCTTTCAGTCGCACAACACACACAAACACCATTCTGATCATTTCACAAGAGCTGTGTGCTTGAGAAAAGTGGAGGATCGATTGAATGAGAGACTGCATAAAGTGTGTTCAGATGCTGCTAATGGCTGGTGTTTGTGTATTGGTGTAGTCTAGCAGAGATCAGGCAGACCTTTAATGAGTCATGTGCTTTCTACATACTGTACACACTCACACCTACACAACTGTTACCAGTTATGAAACATGCTATTTCTAAACTGACTGATGAGGAAGGGGAAAAGCACAAATGACTACACATAAAAATGTTGAATAAAAGTTAAATAATAAATACTTTTATTTTTTTTTAAATCCAATTACTTTATAGAAATGTTTCAAAATTGTTTCAATGTTTTTCCTGAAATTCATTAAATGAAATGTTACTGAGCAATACATTAAATATGATGTGCTATGAAAAGTATCCTCTGAGCAATAAAATGTTTTTTAGTTTCTGAGAAACAGAACTGTTTTGTATGTCCTGCACATAGAGAAGGAAACAACCGCAAAAGTCTTGCCTTCCACACGAGAAAACTACTGGAGTCATTTTTCAAAGGCAGTGCTGTATTTTGTCCTGACCCTAATTCTTATCTCCACCTTTTAAAAGATGAAAGATCTACGCAGGGCTATTCTATCCTCCAGTGGTCAGCTGGGCGTCAGAATAAAAGCGTGAGGTCAAAGGTCAAGCACAGCAGACTGTAGCAGCATGTGGATGCTCCAGTGATATGAGGAGATAACAGACCATATGACACAAACACACATTACTCTGAGAGAAAGAGAGGACACACTCATAACACAGCACTGTACAGTGTTTGATGATCATTCACAGCCCATTTCATATGCAAAGAGATTAGCCAATCGTAGCAGACCTCATTTGCAAACATAAGTGGCAAGTTGTATTTATTCACATTGACAATGATCACTTGAAGCTGTACTGTTGGTTGCACTGCAGTATGCAGCTTTAAAGGAAACAGATCATACACGTCATTGCTCATTTGCATAAAGTTGAACTTTCGCTCATGTCACTTCAAATCTCCAACTGTCACAGAAAATGTAAATTGCTTTTGGTCTGAACATCTATCTCTCTGTTCTTTCTCTGCTCTTGTAGAAGCAGCTTTTGTCACTTTGCAAATATTGAGAGCAGAAGTGTATGTGTGTGTGTTTGTTGCCTGGAGGGTGATCTTGAAAACCCAGAAGAAAAGACCGCCGACAAATCAGCCATCAGGAACCATTTGTCACGGCAGATTTCAGACGGAGAATCACACATACACCTGCGCTCTCTAGAGAACTCTTACGTCACGGTGTGACCACAACACCCAGGCGCTGCTAAATCTGGACAAGGTCCCGGGCTTCAAGGCATCATGTGATTCCATCAGGAGTCTGAAGGGGGCAGTGCTGTGATAACTAGTCTCTGGCTCTGGGACAGTCTGACCTCTGTGTTAACAAAACACCCACTCGCTTTCATACATCCACGATCACGCACACACACACACCACAGAGAGTCGTCTAAGTCTCAGCACACCCTGAAGGGCCAACACTTTAGAGAAGAAACATATGCTCATCTCAGCTGAGTGTGGCATTCGCTCAGTTCCCTGGTGTGGCGGCTCCCAGAGCTTCATTCGCTCAGACAGATGTGAGAGAATCTGGAAAAGAATTGAGGCTGATGTCTCTGTTTTACTTAATGATGATGCAAACTCATCCTGCTACGGAACGAAACAAGACAAGTCTCTCTGGTGTCAAACATGCAGACACTAGTCTCAGCTTCAGATTTGGACTGTCTGATGCATTTTGTGCACAAAAAACTGTTTAAAAACTAATTGGCTGGCTTTATTTCAAGGAGTAAGGTGCACAGGTTTTCACTGGTCTACTGGAAAAACAAAACTATGTGTACATGGCTGCTATAAGGGCTTCCAACACCAAATATCATTAAAATGTCAAGAGTGTTGATGTGCACAAAAGCAAGTAAACAGGACATACCTAAGCTAAATTGAGTTTATAAAATAATTCTCACTTTAGAAAGGAAATTGTGACCCCATGTCTACAAGCATTTTCCAATAATGTCTTTGCCGTAGTTTATAGATATTTATGATATATAACCTTCATGATTATTTGGTGATATAAATTTTTTTTAATTTACTGTAGCAGACAGTAATGGATTTACATTAGCCAGTATCAGATATATAATTATTCATACTCATTTCAATTTTCATTTCAATGTTAATTTATCCTTTTATATATATATTTTTTTTATTTCTATATTTAGCTTTAAATTTATATTTTAGTAATTTTAAGCGTTTGTGTGTGTGTGTGTGTGTGTGTGTATGTATGTATATATATATATATATATATATATATATATCCACACATACACATAAGTATATACATACATACATGCACAAAATGCATCATACACACAAAATAAACACTGGTGCATTTCACCCAATTTTACTTTTAGATTACCTTTGCTAACTCAAAACAACAAACACAACAAAAATTAACAAAACACTAATAATTTAATAACATAATCTTTAGCAAATAGTTAAAAAAAAAAGTTTTTATTGTATTATTATTTTATTTTTTTGGACAAATTGTATAGTATTGTAATATCTGTGATTCACACATAATTAATTAGCAATGTATCAGACCGGTATCAGACATGCCTCCTGAAACAACAGAGTAGTTTAACTGCTATAACTTCATCTCTGACTGTGGTCATTTTGGCTTAAGTAGCTCTCCTTACAGGACAGAGGACACGGCCCACCACATGTTTCCAACAGGATGCAAATGATTTCTCCACATGCAGTGTAATATAAGACGGATCGTCCTGTGTGTGTAATGGATCTCCATACCTCCATACCAGTGTTTATTAGATTTCTCTCCCCCATCTGACTATACTTAAACTAAACTCCTGCTATTAGCCGTGTCGAGTGTGTGTTTTTGAGCGTTACTCTGATGTGCTTCAACAGATGTCAGCTTTTCCATATCTTAATGAGCACACTGGCCAACTTATGTGTGTTTCCGTAAATGTGCTTGGGGGGCTGTTTAGCATTTAGCTCAATTTAAAAATCCCCAGATGAGGGAGAGAGAGAGAGTCAACGTTTTCAAATGGAGTCTGACAGCGCATGAACTTTAACTGCTGCCACTTTCCCTCTGCCTCATCTTATGCGAGCAAATTATGGTCTTCTAGAACTTTCTCTCTGATGTGCTCTACTTTAAATACGTCTAACCGCTACCAGCACAGTCTGCTTTTATGCAAAGATCACTTAATGTCTCATTGATTTCACATTTTAATGGATTTAGCGCTGTGTGGCGAGGAGGAAACCTGGTAACCCGCGAGAGAAAGATGAACGTGGGCTGATTACTCTCGGATAGCAAGTGTGAGATGCATTTTTGTCAGAGCAGCGCTCTGAAAACGGCTGCTAACAACTCTTACCACCTGCGCCAGTGGACACAAGAGTGCTGGAGTCAAAGCAGATTGTCTAAGGTGAAGAGAAAGTTGTGAAGGGAAAGAGAGAGAGAGGTGTTGATTGTCCTCAGAGCCACAGGGACGCTGTTGGTCTTAATAACCGTGGATGGCTGGTGCTTTAGCCATCTGCTGTGCTGAAGAGGCCCTGGGGGGTGAGCGCAGCAGGAATCATGGAGGTCATACTGCAGGACTGAGGGGTCAACAGCACTGAGGACAGAGCAGAACTGGTGTTGGGTTTCGTTTCGAACCACACACACTAATGCAAGAGGACATTTGAGATACTGTATGCATAGTCTTATAAAGCCAGACTCAGTGGACCAAGTCTGGTCCACTTTGCCGCTCCTTCTGACCAAGAACCATATGTAAAATGACAGACTGCTGTTTGTTATTAAAAATTGTCTAAATAAATTAAAAATGAAACAATTAATTTAAATGCTAAGAGTGAATTTAAACATCACAACATTATAATGTCAAGTATTCAACCTTTTGGTCCAGTCCTTGAATATGATTGGTCCGTTTTTGTGTATTTGTGCAGTTTCTGATGGTTGCATTGTTATACCAGTAGGTGGCGACAAGTAACTGTGTTTATCAGTGAGTCATTAAGTCATTTATTCAAGCAATTCACTCAAAAACACTGATTTATTTATGAATTAAATAAGTGACTGTCTTTATGAGTGAGTCACTGAATCATTTACACAAATGATTTGTTCACAAACACTGATTCATTGAGGAACGAAACGAGTGACTACTTATGAGTGAGTCACTGAATCACTCAAGCAAATGATTCATTAAAACTAGGGCTGCACGATAAATTGCATGCGATATTTAACGCGCATCTTGTCAGAAAGCCGGTCCTGTAATCAGCGGTAAATCTCCATCACGTGCGTACTTTCACATGGAGCAGCATTTACTACAGAGCAGTTGTTCACTGACAAGCTGCGCAAAACCACGTTTATATATGATCGTGGTTTTGTGCAGCTTGTCATTGAACAAAGGCTCTGTGTAGTAAATGCTGCTCCATGTGAAAGTACGCATGTGATGGAGATTTACCGCCAATTACAGAACCGGCTTTACTGACAAGATGCGCATTAAATATCGCATGCGATTTATCGTGCAGCCCGATTAAAAACATCTATAAGGAACAAAACATGTGACTGTCTTGTGAGTCATTGAATCATTCACACAAACAAATCATTGAAACTAGGGCTGCACGATAAATCGCATGCTATATTTAACGCGCATCTTGTCAGAAAGCCGGTCCTGTAATCAGCGGTAAATCTCCATCACGTGCGTGCTTTCACATTGAGCAGCATTAACTACACAGAGCCGTTGTTCACTGACGAGCTGCGCAAAAAATCACGCGAATATGAACAAGGTTTAGCGCAGCTCGTCAGCGAACAATGGCTCTGTGTAGTTAATGCTGCTCAATGTGAAAGCCCGCAGGTGATGGAGATTTGCATGGAGATGCGCGTTAAATATCGCATGCGATTTATCGTGCAGCCCTAATTGAAACACTGATTCATTCAAGAAATAAACAAGTGGCCATCTTTAAGAATAAATCATTGAAACACTCACTCATCCAATTCGTCAAAAAACACAGACTCATTCAAGAACTGCAAGTGACTGCCTAAATCACATACGTTGGGTAGGTACTTTTAAAAATAAGTAACTCCTCAGATTTGTTCAAAAACAGTGATTCATTCAGGAACAAAACAAGTTATTGTCTTTATGAAAAAATCAATTAATCAGTTTCTCAACTGATTCACCGAGGAACAACTACTGTCTTGTGCCTACAGACCAAATAACATTCATGCTAATATTCAGACATTCATAATTCATGTTTGTGTGATATAACTTGAGTATGAAAAATGCATAATATTTGAGACTTGCTAAAGATAACATTTTATAGTATTTTTAAAGATTATCTTAGCAGTCATCTAAAACTCACTTAAAGTAATATAAATCTAAACATAGGTGAAATTAGCATGCACTATGTACAGATAAACCTTTAAGACCTATTCACACAAATAGCCCACTATACAACCTATCAGAGAAAGACTGGTCTTAATCCTGTCCTGAATTTAGAAATAGCAAGCAGTGATGGTCACCTTGCAGATCAGAATGTACATGACCTACAGGTGTATCAGATTGACATGTGCTGCTAAATAACACCCATGACCCTCTCTGTCAATGTAATGCAGAAGACAGGCACTCACAGCACTGAAGGAAATGGCTTAGACAAAAACAGAGTGAACATCTTCTGAGGAGGAGCAGAAAACAGCAGCAGATATAAATTAATAATGTGGCCGCAGACAGCTCCATTCAGAACAAAACGCTGACGTAACGAGTGTTTTGTCTGAGGATGTCGAAAGAGACCAATTACTACAAGAAAGAGAGAGTCAGATGATTTATCAGTGTTGTTACTCTGGCATGTAACGACTGTTTCATTAATAAAAACAAAAGCACAAATCAAAGCAATGGGGCTCAAATAAATCCCTGCAATGTTTTCCGAGGAATCCTCTGCGATGAGCTCCTCTAACCCCTCACAGCCTGAAAGTATTAACTGCGCTTTTGGCCGTCGGCTCCATTGACTTCATCAAAATCAGACCTGTGGCCCTTATAGCTAATTAAAAGCAGAGAGAGAGACAGAGCGAGAGAGAAAGCCTTGAGTGCTTTTTCACCTGAAAACCCTCCAGTGAATCCAAGCCATTAAAAGAGGATAGCTACATCAGCTCAGATCAGAACATAGATAAATAACGGCTTCCAAAGACGTTTACTCAACACACACACACACCCATGAACAAGACATGGTCCTGTTTCACACCGATGCCTGTTTTGAGCAGTGTTTCAGATTGTCAGTGTATAATGTTAAAAAATCAATGTGAAATGTCATTTATGGGATTAACTACTGTATTTTTTGTATATGCAGATGCGTGTTTGTGTGCATCTAGTGTGGTGGAGGACAAAAAAGTAAAATCTTGCTGCTTTACCTGTTTTATTTACTGTATGCCTTGCTTTCAGGAAATGTGTGCTTGTGTGCGTGGCCTTCTGCTTGCAAATTCCCTATTAATTTAATGAATACTTCAGGTCATCTTGGCTTTCCATACTGTCAGTTTGAATCAGTATGTTCTAGACTTCTCAGTGAAGGCTACATGGTTGAAAGCGACAGCTTTTCCTTCCATGTTTTTGTGCTTTTACACAAACGTTTCAGGGGTCTAAAAGTGTAACATAAATGAGTGCTGCAAATTAATTTTAAAGTGAATCGAACTCGGAACATCTTAAAAGGTGGCCTGAGCTCAGTTTGCTTTACAATGTGCAGTGTGAATGTGCAACAATGTAGTTTCACATTCAAATGCCAAATATTTAGGCCTGTTAACATGAATAACGTATAGTTGTAGGAAGATAATAATGACACACAGGAAAGGAAATGAGCCACTTATTCTGTCTATGGAGATGACAGAATGAGCATATTAAAAACACTTTCAAAGGTCCTCCTTCAGTGCTCTGTGCAAATGAAGGCTTAAGGGTTTAACCAGACCACCTTGCAATACCATGTGAAAGTTATGAAATGTACAGATATAACACTAGCATATATAAATGGATGTAACTCTCTAGGCTGAGAGTAGATTAATTTGTGTTAAAAAAAAAAAAGATTTTTTTTTTAAAAACACAATTAATCTAACACAATTAGTTGATATTTGCCTCCAAAGAATAGTTTAATTTTAAAATGTAGAGGTCAACAATATTCAAGATTCATCAAGGGGAAAAAACAACAACAAAGTGGACCAAAAAGATATCTAAGCCAATTTTCAAGCTAAAGCAAAGATAAATTGTTGTTTTTTTCACTCACAACACTGTTTGGTCCACTTGATTGGTCTGAGCTTGATTATATTATAGAGGTTTCAAGTAAGTTTTAACTACAGTATGCTACTGCTTTTCATATTTAGTAGTCTAACATCCTTTTATAGCCATAATAAACAATTCAGTGAAGCATATTTACACCAAATGCAAAAGAAATATTCATTATACAAAATGAAAATCAAACGCATTTGCCATGCAATAGGTGTTGTATATATGTGTGTGTGCGTGTGTATAGGTGTGCATAGGTTTTGAATCAGTTTGCTAAAAAGCATCTGTAAGGGCCATAAATGCAAAAGCAAAATGCAAATGTGTGTATGTTCTGCAGGTGAGGTGCCTCACAGAATGCTGGGAAACTATTTTGTCTGTCTCAATGTAGGTCAGCTAACAGCACAGGCCATCCATTCCTGTGTCCTACTTCCAGACACACACTGCCCTACCTCTCATTTGAACGAGCCCCCTTCCCAAGAGCATGAGCGTAAAAGAAAAAGGAAATGAAAACGAGAGAAAGTAGCAGAAATCATATAAGAGCAGCTTTGTTAACTGTATATTCTATATTTACTAATGGTTTAGAGTTCTATCTATTTAATAAATAGAGATTAAAAGCAAATGTTTAAATGTGAATGTAAGGTAGAAAGTGATGTTCTGTGAATATGTGAATGTGTCTGCTCTTAGACTAGCTCACAGTCAAACATATGTTTATGAAAATGCCATTTCCCCTGCTGCATGATATGCCTTTGATTTCCAACTCCATTTCTACAAGATTGACTCTCCTAAGAGCAAAACCCCCTGCCACACATGTCCCAGACCCCACAGATTCCACATCTGACATTGCCGTTCCTCCACATCACAGATACGAAGATGGGCATCATTAAAGGACCGTGGGATGGTCGGGCTCCTTGCCAAATGCACATTCACAGTTCTGATGAGGTTCTTTTGGGCTGGAGTCTCTTTTGAATGCACAGCTTTTGTGAAGGTCACCGGCAGCTACAGATATCCAACATTTTTATTCATCTGAGAAGAGAGGCTGATTTAAATAGAACACAATATGTAATAAAATAACGCTTGAATAGAAGGGAGATGATGAACAGAAAGAGGATTGACTCCGGATTACAGAAACAGACCATTTGGGGATAGTTTATAGTTTAGAAGAGAGTAGAAAGCATAACAGAGAGAGAGAATGACAGGAGACTTACATGAGAGGAAATTAGATGAGAGAATGAGGGGAGAGGAGAGAGGAAAGTGAAGGAGAAAATGAGAAAAGAGGAGATGAGAACAAGAGGATAAGCGAAGGGAGGAGACAAGAAGAGCAGATGAAGAGCACAGAATGAGAGTGAGAGGAGACAAGAGGAAATTAGAAGAGAAGTGAGGAGAAATTGAGAAGATTGGAGACAATAGAATGAAACAAGGGGAGAAGAGATGCAAATAAAAAGAGAAAGAAGTGGGGAAAAAAGAAAGAAGATAGTGAGAAGAATGAGAGTGAGAGGAGAAGAGAAGGAGGGAAGAGAGGAGACGAGATAATGAGATGAGGGGAGAGGAGAAATTAAAACAGAGGAGACAATAAAAAGAATAGAGAAGAAAATGAGAACGAGAATGATTTGAGATAAAATGAGACAAAAAGAAGGGGATATGAGACAGTAAGAGGAGACAGCTGAGAAAAGAAGCGAGGAGAAAATGAGAGACGAAAAGGAAAGGTTGAGACAAGTGGAGAAGAGATGAGAATAAAACGAGGAAGTGGACAAAATAGGAGAGGAGAAAATAAGGAAGAGCAGAATACTCCATCTGTGCATTCAGTCTTTCTGTAATTGCATTAGAATTTCAATGGTGCTTTTGAAAAGCACCGAGCGGGAGCCGCCCTTCAGATGAATCAGACGGCGCTGAACATTTAAAGTGAGCCCAACATAAAGTAGCATTGATTAAACTCAATTAGGCTTTTGGTGGGCACTCAGACTACACTCTGTGTGTGTGCTCTGCCGTTTTTAAAAAGGCACACAATGGATCAGTTCATCTGTAATGAAGAATATTGGCGCTGGCACACATGTTTGTTCGAGGGAGACGCCGAGATGAACCTCTGACACAGATAAAAGGAAGTGAAAGTATTTAAGAGTCGTTAGTTTACATGAGTCTGTCTCGTCTTAAACAATACCAACGATTAGAGCAAGAAAATCAAAATGAATTCCATTTCGGATGACCAGAGCTGAGCAGAACCAGCCTAGGAGACTGATGGGACGCCACCGGTTGTTTGAATTCACAGCTCACTGGATTTGTTCGGATCCCCAGTGGAGTGTAATTGGTATAATTCGTTGGATTAATCAAAATGCGGAGGCCCGGAATTGGGAGGTGCTCCAGCATGCCGCTCAGCAGAGCGTCTGGGATGCGGCCAGGAGGAATTAACTCCACCGCAAAGCTCCGTCTCTCTTACATAAAGTCTGGATTACAGAAACAGACCATTTGGGGATAGTTTATAGTTTAGAAGAGAGTAGAAAGCATAACAGAGAGAGAGAATGACAGGAGACTTACATGAGAGGAAATTAGATGAGAGAATGAGGGGAGAGGAGAGAGGAAAGTGAAGGAGAAAATGAGAAAAGAGGAGATGAGAACAAGAGGATAAGCGAAGGGAGGAGACAAGAAGAGCAGATGAAGAGCACAGAATGAGAGTGAGAGGAGACAAGAGGAAATTAGAAGAGAAGTGAGGAGAAATTGAGAAGATTGGAGACAATAGAATGAAACAAGGGGAGAAGAGATGCAAATAAAAAGAGAAAGAAGTGGGGAAAAAAGAAAGAAGATAGTGAGAAGAATGAGAGTGAGAGGAGAAGAGAAGGAGGGAAGAGAGGAGACGAGATAATGAGATGAGGGGAGAGGAGAAATTAAAACAGAGGAGACAATAAAAAGAATAGAGAAGAAAATGAGAACGAGAATGATTTGAGATAAAATGAGACAAAAAGAAGGGGATATGAGACAGTAAGAGGAGACAGCTGAGAAAAGAAGCGAGGAGAAAATGAGAGACGAAAAGGAAAGGTTGAGACAAGTGGAGAAGAGATGAGAATAAAACGAGGAAGTGGACAAAATAGGAGAGGAGAAAATAAGGAAGAGCAGAATACTCCATCTGTGCATTCAGTCTTTCTGTAATTGCATTAGAATTTCAATGGTGCTTTTGAAAAGCACCGAGCGGGAGCCGCCCTTCAGATGAATCAGACGGCGCTGAACATTTAAAGTGAGCCCAACATAAAGTAGCATTGATTAAACTCAATTAGGCTTTTGGTGGGCACTCAGACTACACTCTGTGTGTGTGCTCTGCCGTTTTTAAAAAGGCACACAATGGATCAGTTCATCTGTAATGAAGAATATTGGCGCTGGCACACATGTTTGTTCGAGGGAGACGCCGAGATGAACCTCTGACACAGATAAAAGGAAGTGAAAGTATTTAAGAGTCGTTAGT
Organism: Sinocyclocheilus anshuiensis; assembly: GCF_001515605.1. Classification (NCBI taxonomy): domain Eukaryota; kingdom Metazoa; phylum Chordata; class Actinopteri; order Cypriniformes; family Cyprinidae; genus Sinocyclocheilus; species Sinocyclocheilus anshuiensis. The sequence goes on along the minus strand of NW_015558613.1, from coordinate 22,054 downwards.
TTACATGAGTCTGTCTCGTCTTAAACAATACCAACGATTAGAGCAAGAAAATCAAAATGAATTCCATTTCGGATGACCAGAGCTGAGCAGAACCAGCCTAGGAGACTGATGGGACGCCACCGGTTGTTTGAATTCACAGCTCACTGGATTTGTTCGGATCCCCAGTGGAGTGTAATTGGTATAATTCGTTGGATTAATCAAAATGCGGAGGCCCGGAATTGGGAGGTGCTCCAGCATGCCGCTCAGCAGAGCGTCTGGGATGCGGCCAGGAGGAATTAACTCCACCGCAAAGCTCCGTCTCTCTTACATAAAGTCTTTTTTTTTTTTTCATTTAAACTGATCTGCCTCTCATACAGCGAGATTAGTCAGCACATCACACATATGCACACATTACGGCCTCCGAATTACACACAGGATGTGTTTCATGTGTAAACAATACGAGGGCCAAACAATACAATGTTTTCTCATAATCATCAGGAGTGATGAAATCTCTATGACGTACGTGAGGCTCAGATATTCATGTTCAGTCTGAGAGTTTCCTGCAGTCTCTTATGAAGCACATTACTGACAGTGAGAGATCAGCGGTGTGAGAGATGGAAATGTGAGATCACTCGAGTGTCTTCATTGCTGGTGTGTGTGTGTGGGCTTTAAATGTCAGCTCTGTCAGGGATCACATTCTTTTCTTCACTGGAAGAGAAGACAGGAATAAATAAATAAATCTTTCACTGGTCTATTGCACACCGCCATTGGAGATTCAACGGGCCCATGTTTCTCAAACGAGTGTTAAAAATACAGTAAAAAATATAGCTGCAAGCAGCAATCACGGGGCCAAGCACTCCAGAGGCAAATTGAGAAGCTAAGCATGGCATGGAGCATCAGACCAAATGCAACAATGAGTAATAAAAGCAATTTTAGGATGATTGTAATTGAAATGGCTGAAAAATCATGCATACAACCACTAGTAATATGATTAAATGGCTTATCACTTTTGACCAACAGGTGTCGCTGCAATCAAATCGTTTTGGTCTGTTCTGTGTGAGCAAATTGAGAAGCTAAGCATGGTATGGAGCATTAGACCAAATTCAACAATATGTAATAAAAGCAATTTTAGGATGATTGTAATTGAAATGGCTGAAAAAATCATAAATACAACCCCTAGTAATATGATTAAATGGCTTATCACTTTTGACCAACAGGTGGCGCTGTAATCAAATGATTTTGGTGTGTTCTGTGTGAAGTGACAATGGCACACACAAAGTTTGTTGTCATTATGTCAAAGCTTTGCATAGATATAGCTTTAGAGTCATTTTGGCACCATGTCTAAAATTTGTAGCGGCACTGTACGAAAACGGTTTCGTCTATCGACACGAAATCCATATATTTTTGTCAGCACAGTCTGAATATGATCTGACTCGATTTTGGAGAAAATCGGAAAAACGAGTGACGGGGAGTTAAAAAAAGTATGTTTTCAACATAAATCAAAATGGCGGACAGGAAGTTCAGCATACTCTGGCATATTTGGTATGTATGTTGTCGGCATGACCCATGGAATATTTTGAGACCAGTTTCATTGCAATAGGCTAATGCAATAAAAAGTTATTAGCATTTTTGTCCTCTTTTGGAAGGCCAAACAAAGTAATTTCGCTTTCACAACTAAACACACAGCATCTCCACGACATGGCAGCAGCGGCAGCAACAATACTACAGCGAGAGTCAAAGTTACTTCTTTCTTTGCGTGAACATTTGGCCGGTGTTATGCAAATCTTCCCACATAGTGAGGTAGATATGTGGGGGCGTGTTTTAATGAGGAATTTTTGGAAGGTGTGGAAGAGTCTTAACTTTTAGAAAGAATATCTCTTTGGGTTTGAGACTTTAATCTTTGCGACTTTATGGATCTTATCTATGCACGAACAGCTTGTAACACCCCAAAGAGAAAGGAAAACATGAAATCACATCATATGACCCCTTTAAAGGTGTAACACTCCAAAGAGAAAGGAAAACTTGAAATCGCATCATATGACCCCTTTCATAATAATGATATATACCACCGTTCAAAAGATTTATTGTTTTTTTACATCTTATGCTCACCAAAGCTACATTTATTTGATGAAATACAGCAATAGTTACAGTCAAAATAACTTATATTTTAATATATTTAAAACATTTATTTATTTCTATGATGACAAGGATCAATTGTAAGCTTTTTTATTTTTCACAATTTTTTCTAATATGCTGTTTTGGCATTCAAAAATTTTTTATTAATATCATCAATGTTAAAACATTTGCAATGCTTAATATTTGTGTGGTACCCATTTTTCAGGATTACTTGATAGAAGAATAGAAAGTTCAAAATAACAATTTATTTAAAATGAAAATCTTTTGCAACATTTTAAATGTATTTACTGTCATTAACGAACAATTTAGTGCACCTTTGTTGAACAAAAATATTAATTTGTTTAAAATCTTACCGACTTGAAAGTTTTATTAGACTGTTTATTAGACTTTTTTGTCCAGCCTGTTTGTAATCAAAAACCTGTAAGTCGGTACTGACACTGCAAAAACTGTGTTATTTTAAGATGTGCGTGTTATTTTGATCTCTGGTCGATGAATAAATCTGCAGATGAATAAATCTCCACACTTTTTATTTATGCTTCTGGGCCGCTGAGATAAAAAAACAAAAAAAAAACGAAACTGACAAATAAAGGTGTTGGATTCTTCAGAGAAATATAAAGAAAACAAACCTGCGAGGATCCTGTCCTGAGATCCTCACACACACACTGAGCACTCTGAGCTAAATTACAGCCAGGTGAAAAAGCTGAACAAGTCCAGAGCTGCACGCTGTCTCTCAGGTTCAACAATTAGCACTCAAGACATTTCTGCTAATTAATTCTGAATGTATAATTAGTGAGAGAAACAGGGAATTTGGAAGAGGTGAGAGAGGTGTGTTGATGTGTAATACAGCCGGCATTAACTAATTCATCTCATTTTATTATTTTCGGTTTTTATTTGGAACTTGATAAATGCAAAGCAACACATACATTTAATAAGAAATGTAATTAAAAAAGCTTGCCATTGGTCCAAAGAGAGCTTCGCATTGTGAATTAGATGAGGTAAATACTCAAATACTCAAACTAACAGTAAAAGCTATACTTAATATGAGACTACAGAGGCAATAACAGCGAATGGATTGCAATAACGTCACACCATTAACTTTAGCCCTGTGAAATCATCCTGATACTCGTAAAACTCTGTCTCCACCTCTTGTTTCAGATGGGTTTGTGTGTAAAAGCCCTAATCATCTCCTCTCCTGTTAACGAGGCTCTTCATTAGCCCGACCTGCTGACTTTCTTAAATGCACACATATATAAACTAGGGTTGGGTATCGATTGGGTTTTTTACAATACCGGTGCTAAATCGATACTTTTAAAACGGTACCGGTGCCTAAACGGTGCCTGAACCGATACTTTAAAAAAAAATGATGGATAACATTAAAGAACATTAAAAATATTAAAAATAAATATATATAGCATTCACATGCTCCTCGAATGCTCGCATTTCCCAAGTTAATAAATGTATTTCACGATCTGGGTCATTATTTAATACAAAACAATATTTAATACAAAACCACACAATGTTTCTACTGTATCTCTGTGAATCACTCTGATATTTAGTTAAAATTAGTGAATTGACTGAGTGCTGTCTGTCACTGTCTTTAATCAGTTCTGTGAATGACTGTATGGTATGCCACATGCACTGTAATATGTTTTATATTAAATATTAAATTTTCAAATGAAAATAGCAACATGATCGTTTTATAAAGTATGTTCATATGTGTTAAAGGGGTCCTATTATGCTCTTTTACAAAGTCAAGATTTTGTTTTGGGGGGTACTAGAACAGGCTCTTATACTAGGTTGTTCGAAAAACACATTATTTTTGACACATTTTACATTATTACAACCCCTCTCTCCCCAGTCTATCAAATGAAGGCCAGCCTTCTGAAATACGAATTGTGCTGTGTTTGGTTAGCTGGGCCAGTGTGTGTTGTGATTGGTTAGCTGGGCCAGTGTGTGTTGTGATTGGTTAGCTGGGCCAGTGTGTGTTGTGATTGGCACCACTCGGCGCCTGGTCGGGAAATGTCATGCCCCTTACCATAGCCGCCTACGAGCTTCAGTGTAAATACTGCGTCAAAATCAAATCAATTGGAACACGATTTAAACCCGGATGATTGTAACCACTCTAAGATTGTCTGCCTTGGGAAAGCTAGCGTGTCTCCGACATAGTGATAACACTCGTTGCCTTCTCTAGTGCAGCTCAACCAGGTCTCGTCCCATTCGTCGGTATTTGTGATATCACAAATCCTGGAAAATATGCGTTGTAGTCCAAATGAGTCGTTCGTTGTAGGTTTTGAAAAGTGATCTCTGTTAAATAAAATATCTCCTTTTGAAGTGGACTTTGAGCTTTGTAAATTTGCAGATCTTTTTTATGCCCAAACAGTAACATTACAGACTAACTAAAGTTGAAAAAGTAAAAAAAGCATAATAGGACCCCTTTAGGGCTAGATTTTCACTGGAGGAAACAGCTGTGGTGTGATGAGGGGTGAACGCAGCGAAAACTTTACAGTAGATGGGAAACCGATTGCTCCCTCGTGACCTTTTGTAAACTGTATTTATGACAAAGAACTGCACAGATACAGATATTATAACAATCTATCGATAAACACACACCTTGTGTCCTCTGTTTCTGTTTGAGTCCGCTTGCTCTGCAAGACCGCCGCGGTCTGCGGATTGAAGAGCGCGCTGAAAGACGGGGAGGAGATGAAGTCTGCCGCCGTTTTCATATGAAATTTAAAGGGGACTGACTCTGAGGCGATCATGAATTTGTGTACAGTTTATGGTGCTAATTGCTATAGCCCTGCTAAAAATGGCCTAGCGACGCCCATGCTTCTTACGTCCATTTTGGAGAACCAGGACAAATATTTCAATCTATCGCTCAGGCATTTAACTGGCACCGAAATGAGGCACCGAAATCTGCGTTCTGATTCAGTTCTAGTACATACCGGTTACATAGGTACCCATTTCGGTACCCAACCCTAATATAAACACACACCCCGTTACCATGCCAACCACATGCTGTTGTCACTCTTGGCTCTGGACATCTTTATCAGCTTCAGCAAGAAAGCTTTTGGCACAGAAAGCCCTGCAATTGACGTCTTATCAGACCAATCCCTCCGTGTAAAAATAGAAACTGTGTATGTGTGAGAGAGAGATCTGCATCCATCTCTCCATGACATTCACGCAGCACAGAAAAATCTCTCAGTGTGTAATGAGCCATCGCTGGTGTGACAGTACAAGGCACACACACTCACACACGTGTTTAGATGTTAATGGTGATTTATTCTATAAGGACAGGTATTCATAAAAAGCATATATTGGTCTTGTAGGTGGAATGTGTATATGTGATGCTCAATCATTTTCAAAAACGTCTACACAGCATCTTTTCTATTTTTTGCTGCAAACGGCATGTTGTCGGCGTCCTAAATATTTCCACTGTATATGCGTTTATTACTTTGAAATCCAATTTGGTCAAAAATGGGTTGATTTCTCATTCCAAGTATGTGTATGTTGATTATAAAGAGACATTTTTAACAACAGGATTTTTTTTACTTATTTAAAAATGCTAAACTATTTAGACAAACTCCAGATTCACACAAAGCTTCCTCAACAGTTCACAAAGAACATTTATAAAAAACCAAGCTGCAAAAAAAATGCTTAAAAATGGCCGTCATGGTTATGACAACAAAACAGCATTTGCAGATTGTAAAAACAAAACTGTGCTCACATCAGTTTTGTAGGTAAATTCTAATCCATCTCAGCTAACAGTGAAGGATCGCAAATATTAAGGTGCATTGAGCCAGGTTTGACATCAATCAAGTCAAACTTCTTGGTTCTCATGTTTGACACATTTCAATATTTAAATACTATTAATCTATTCAGTAATTTGGTCTCTGATGGATGACAACTATACCAGTACTTTGAGGTCTGTACAAAGGTCTTAAGGTACATTAGCAAAAATGGCTTTTTAATTCTAAGGGTCATAGAGAGAGAGAGAGAGGAAAATGGTCCTGAAAATCTAAATTGTGGCTCTTCTGGCAGGAGAACCCTTTATTAACTGGGTAAGATGACAAAAAATTGAAGGATAAAGCATAAAATATGATCCCTTTACAGTAAAATGCTCTGACATACATAAACCATTGAAGACAGTTTCAACTTCACTGAATACTAAAATAATCAGATCTCCTACAGGTGAGCAGAACCTGCCCATGGCTGCAGCTATGTGTGTTTGTGTGTGACAGATCTGTTGAAGAGGAGGATGGAAAGGCAGGTCTTCATCCTTCAGTCCACAAAGATTTGTTTTTATTGTGAATGTACACAAAGGCAAACCTTTTACAATTCCGATTATCTTTAGGACTAAAAGGAGTAGTTGCTTCCACTGTTAGAAGGAAAAAACGCTGGCGCCGCATGCGCGCACAGTTAAGCTTTGCTACCTTGACAATGCAGTTCATTATCATAATAAAATACAGTCAGTCAAACATACTGAAAAAAAACTATGTAGTAAAAAAAAACTATGTAGTAAAATCTGTGCCGTTAAGTGTTATCACCGCACCGCCGTGATGTTATGCAAAACATTTTGTTTTACATGGATATTGGAACGCAAGTGAAGTCTAGCTACATAATAAATAATAATTTGCCATTCAAATACATCGCGAATACGAAAACATTTGATTTTGTGTGTAATGAGAGACCCAACGTTGGTTTCAGTTTCGTTTTAGCCTAAATTAATTTGTGTTGGCTTGTCGTTTATATTGCTATAGCTTCTAATATTTTTAATTCTTGTTCTTTTCTAAATACTGTTAATTAAAAGGATTTGCTGTGGAGTGAGGGGAACTAAAATAGCCTAGCTATGTTTACAGTGTTTATTATAATGTTTGTAAACATTTCGCGTCGGCATTAGGCCTATTTCTGAATTAAAAAATAAAATGAGACTTATATGCGACTTATGTTTTTTCCCCCTAAAAAACAAAGTTTTTTATACGCGTAGCACATTTTAACCATGCAGCAAAACTTTTTCAATATTTTGATAAATTACTGAAAAAATAAATAATTAAATGACTTTTTAAACCATTTAACTGACCGTATTAATCGGTCAAAATTCTTACGGTCAGTTAACCGGTTAAAATGAACATCCCTAATAGATACTGAACAGAGAATGATAGTGTCTTTGAGAGAATGAGAGAATGATATGCAAAAAGATAGAATGATAGAACATGTGATAAACAGACGATCAATAGATAGAATGACTGATAAACCGAACAATAACATAAAACGGAAACAACTGAATGATGAAATAGAGAGAACAGAAAGATATTCTGTACAGAGAATGATAGACTAATATATACTGTGTTCCAAATGATTATGCAAGTGACATATCAATATGATTTCGGTACAATAAAGAGTCAGATTTTTGTTTGTGTTGTTTTTCACATCTTTTTAGATAACTGGTATCAATCTCAGACAGGTTTGTTCAATAGTTTGCCAGGTCTTCTTAGGTAAATGGAAACCCTACTTAAAGAGGTTGTTCCACATTATTAAGCAAGTCACAGTTCTCATGCAATATGGTGAGGAAGAAAGATCTTTCTGAAGATGAAAAGTATGAAACAATGCAATGTCTTGCAAAAGGCATCAAAACAAATAATATTTTGCGAAAAGCAAATAGAGATTATTGAACTGTCAAAAGATTTGTGAGTGGCTTAGAGCACAGAAGATCTTGGTCAGATAAAAATGTATTAAGGAAAGTTTCTGTCAAACAAATGAATTGTATTGTAATGCCAGCAGTAAAAACAGGTGTTTGAAGCTACTGGAGTCTCAAGATCCTCTCCATACAGACTGGCAGTTGTGTATAAAGCTGCGTTTCAGTCACTGCTAACCAAACCTCACAAAGAGAAACCTGCACAGTGGCTGTAAAAACATTTTCAAACGGTTTAGCACCATGGTATTATATTATATACATTATATATCAGGTATTATATACAGTAAATACATCTGTTCTCTTGTCTCCTCTGAGGCTGGGACTCTAAACAGTGTTCTGTGCTCATCAGTGCAGCCAAAGACAGAACATTAGCATTGGAACTGGTACACCGTTGTTGCTTGCAAAATCAAAATGACAGTGCCGTGGGTGGAAACGTACAGATTAAGGGGCGGTAATATTATAATGAGATCCCTTTGCAACGTCACTAGGGTAGCGAAATCAGACGCGCTCGTTTTTTCAGACGCTTGCAGAAAAAGGCTTACCAAAACAAAGTTACTGGGTTAATCTTTTTCAGGTTTCCTTGGTTGGTAGATTCAATGGGGACCTGATTATAACACTTTAAAATAGGGATGCACCGAATGTTCGGCAACCGAAATTATTCGGCCGAAAATAGCAAAAAAATCTCAATGACTACGCGATCAAATAGAGGCACGCACTAATGCAGCAAACATGTCGGCAGTGGGAAAGTATTTAAAACTATCAGAGTAAGACGCAGAAATCATTACAAGCACGAAGCACCGACAGCGAGAGACTGTTTAGTGCTGCATCACATGTCTCCGATGAGATGAAGAGGTGGCTGATGCTGGTGGTTAGGCTACTGTATGATGATTGAAATGGCCTCAAACGATTAGTAAATAAACTGCAGAATGTTATATTTTCTAATACACGAACGAATTGCATGTATTCTGACAGCACTGCACAAGCTTGCGCCAGGGTTCAAAGTCCAAAGCGCGAGAAAAATCTGAGCTGAAACTGTTACTCGTCAGTTGCTCAGTAACATTTTGTGAATTTTTTCAAAGGGTTCGGCAACCGAAATTATTCGGCCGAAAATAGCAAAAAAATCTCAATGACTACGCGATCAAATAGAGGCACGCACTAATGCAGCAAACATGTCGGCAGTGGGAAAGTATTTAAAACTATCAGAGAAAGATGCAGAAATCATTACAAGCACGAAGCACCGACAGCGAGAGACTGTTTAGTGCTGCATCACATGTCTCCGATGAGATGAAGAGGTGGCTGATGCTGGTGGTTAGGCTACTGTATGATGATTGAAATGGCCTCAAACGATTAGTAAATAAACTGCAGAATGTTATATTTTCTAATACACGAACGAATTGCATGTATTCTGACAGCACTGCACAAGCTTGCGCCAGGGTTCAAAGTCCAAAGCGCGAGAAAAATCTGAGCTGAAACTGTTACTCGTCAGTTGCTCAGTAACATTTTGTGAATTTTTTCAAAGGCATGTGACAATGTGATACGTGCGACAAACATCTTCCCAAATTCGTAACGAGAATCATTTATAAATCTGCATACTGTAGTCAACAAAAAGAAGCACTGAGATCTTCCTGAGGGTTTCTGACAAAATAAAAGCCGAGAAAAAGCAACAACTCCATCAACATTCATAAATGTTAGCTTTGTAATTTTACTGTTGTTCTGTAAAATAAAAAAATAAGACAATAATAATGATAATAATTACCCTACAACAGCTCTATTAATACATTTATTATAACATTCACACAGTGTTCAAATTGGGATCTGTAATATATTCTAATGTT
>NW_015558613.1:12042-12266 GCF_001515605.1 Sinocyclocheilus anshuiensis | reverse complement strand
ATAATGACTTGTACTGTCTTTTTACGCATTGCGTTGCATCGTGCCACGTAAACATAAACAAACAACAAATGCTACTCTACACTGCTCAAAACTCGAGTTTGAATTATCAGTGGCAAATTCTTTAAATATGAAAACGTACTTACAGACAGTGAGTCAAGAACAGCCGGCATTGTAATCTACTCTCCCAGGATCAGGAAACAGTCCTCCATAAAATGCGCTGCACA
>NW_015558613.1:0-9878 GCF_001515605.1 Sinocyclocheilus anshuiensis | reverse complement strand
TCTGAATATTTGGGTTGAACTGTTCTGGAACAGTGTTGTAAATACAAATTAACCACTGATTTCTAGTCGTGTCCTCTTTTGGAAGGCCAAACAAAGTATTTTCGCTTGTGCAACGAAACACACAGCGTCTTTACATGGCGGCGGCGGTGGCAGCAACAATAAAGTTACGCCTTCTTTCTTTGCGTGAACATTTGGTCGGCGTTATGCAAATCTTCCCACACAGTGACATAGACATGTGGGGGCATGTTTGAACATGCGTTTTAGGAGGGCGTGGACGAGTCTTAACTTTGCAACTTTAGGGATCTTATCTATTCACGAACAGCTTGTAACACTCGAAAACTTGAAAATCGCATCATATGACCACTTTAATATAAGCTGTAGAAGTATTGTTCCTTGTTAGAGTGCTTTAATTTAAATACCAATGCATTTTTACATTTTAAAGTTGCATCTGTCAACATTATAATGAAATTATCAATTTATAATTAATATTTTTATTCTATTTAAAAAGCATGGTTCAGTATTTATTTATTTTTTTAAGTTCAGCACTATTTTCATTCAATATCCATTTTAAAATCTATTGGTTGATTAATCGGTTATCAGCCAGCGTGGTCTAACCTAGCTATAGGTAAAATCCACTATTAGGTAGGTAGGTAGGTAGGTAGGGATGGATGGATGGATGCCATACCAATAATGTTGAAACAATTTAGAGAGAATTATATAAAAAGAGATACATAGAGAGAACAATATATAAAGAGAAAGGGAGAGCTAAAATTATCAACAGAGAACAGAGGGATATATAGGGAGACAGATCAATATATACCAGTAAGTGAGTGCTTGTGCTTATGTCTTTTGTTTTCAGGTGTGATGTTTCTCACTATGCGCATAAGAAATGAGTCATTCTACATCCGCACACACAAAGGAGGGAAAATGAGTTGCAAATGAATGATGGATGGATGGATGGATGGAGAGAGAAATGAGAACAAAGGAGCAGAGCAGAAAAGACAAAAAATGGTTTTGTAAAGGGACAAAGAAGAGATGTGACATTTACAGAAATAAAAGATAAAACCAGGATGAGGAAAGAGAGTCTCCTGGGAACACTTCTCTAGAAGATATGAGGAGTGGAGCGCTTTGGGGAAAAAGTGTTACAGAGAGGAAAAGAGAATATTGTGTGTGTGCTTGTGTGTTAATGTAGTGCCGATATATATAAAAGCTGTTCCTTCAACTCTGACAGCAGTGAACAGCCCAGCAACCGAGACCTCCCCGCTTTCAAAGACCTCTTCCTCTTCATTCTCACATCACACACGCGTATCAAAGAGTCTCTGTGATCTGCCGTGATTCCTGCCACAGTGAGAGAGACAGAACGTGGGAATGCTCAGAGAGAGACGTGTGGACAAATACACTGAATACTCCTGAACACATGGTAAAACATGCCCTGCTGTTCTGAGATCAGTTTATGAGACAAACTAGCTGATCGTCCTCACCTGAGCAAAGAACTTAATTTAATATTCATGAGAGTATCCGCCTCTCCATCAATGCATACAGTAAAGCCACTTAATAGCTGCTCTGTTTTTCTGTCTGAAAAACAGATGAGTGAAGAGTGTCCTCATCAAAATGTAAATGACAACAATGGGGATCCCAAAGACTACACACGCATATATAAGGCCCGCGAGCCCGTCAATCTAATTAAAAACCCCGAGCATCAGCATGCGACAGACGCAATCGTGCAGGAGAAACCAGATTCACGTTCAGCTCAATTAGCAGCACGTCACCATTGCCATGCCAACAGCAGTCACTGTGCCGATAAGAGATAAAATGTACGAATGATTGACAGCCTATCAGCTCAGCTCATCTTTGCAAAATATTACTGTTATCAACAATAGAGTGAGTTTGAACTCTCTTTCAAAGGAGTCGTACGAGTTTGAAGACACAATTATGGATCCAGAATTGGATTCGTAGGAAAACCAAGACTGTTAAACATTAAATCTAAGTACCTAAGTGAGAAAATCTGTTAGTTAGCAACAGTCTGACGGCTCTGAGCAGCATGGCAGAGCTTTACTTGGAGTGAGCGAAACTCCTGACGTTTGGATTAGGGATGGGCATTCGATTACATTTCGTGGCCGTGTTGTACTTATACACGGCATCGCAATGTTTGCAGTGAACTATTTCGCTTTTTAAATCAAAATGGTCCCACGCCACACTTCGCCGTGACCTCTTCATGATTATTCTTTTGAAATCAAAACGGAAGATCACAGATAACCGAGTATGGTGTCAAATATTGCACCCTGGTGGTAAAATGTTTAATTGCTGCCACACAGTGAAATTCATTTAATTGCTTCAAGACTCAGGCAACCTGCATTAGATTAAAAAAAAATGCATTAGATTAATCGATAACAAATTAACGTGATCGACGAAATTCTTAACGATCAATTATCGATCGTCGATTAATCATGCCCATCCCTAGTTTGGATCTGATCGAAATTGTGGGTCAGAGTTCAGGTCCAGATGAGCTGATGAGTGCTGTCCAATCCTCCTGATTCACATTCATCTGACACGTCTGTCTCACTGAAGACCTCAGCGATCCAGCTCTTTCAGAACTACTCAAAGATTTCCAGTTCCTCTTGTGGGATTGAGATGTGTGTTAAGCATTCATTTATTGTTCCAAGACAGATAAAATAAAAGAGAATTTTCGACTGGACAAACATAAGAGAATTAAAAGTGCTTAAACTAGGGCTGTCAAATTTAGAAGCAACTAAATATATATTTAACATCGATATATTTATTTAATGCAGCTAACACACTTACCTAATTTGGCATTGCGTTCAATACACACACATTAAAATACCATTAATAAAATGATGAGCTAATTCATTTATAAATGAAACGGTTGAAAAAGTTATTTGCAGTCTTTATATGGCAGATTTTAACATACATATATAAATTATAGTGTATACATTAAATATTTGTATGTTTATTTATTTATTATTTATTTTATATATTATTTCTTAGTAATTTATTACTAATTACTAATATTCTTTTTTTTCTGAGGCAAATAAGCAATTTCATTTTTCTATTGACAGCTCTAGTTCAAACTTTAAAACGGCTAAATATATTTGATTTTCATATTTCATCTGGTCAACGTCCATTTATGTGATACTTTGGCATGACTTAAAGTAAAATATTGCCAAAGAAGTCAAGGAATCAGATGTTGAAAGGAGGTGTGTAGTTTCTCACTCCTGGCTGCAGGAGGGAAACAGCTGTTAGTGATGCTCACTGCATTAGAAATTTATAAGATTCGCCGTGAAAAGCTGCCAGCACTAGTTTAATAAGAAAACAGTTCCGCGCAGACTAAATGCACATTTCCACTGCCTAATATTTACAGACTCCTTGATCAACAGACGGACAATAGGTTTGCACTCAAAACAGACAAACACTATTCATAATTTGGCAGCTGTGTAGACCTGGACAATGTCACGACTGCTGTCCCTCCCAATACTGAGGCTGTCCACTTTAGTAGAGAAAGCGTGTTGGACAAAACCTTTCAGAGGACAATCTGTGATCTAAGAGCCACTGGCTTTTCCAAATACAAGTCAAGCTCATGTTGAAGAATAACAGAGCAGAAAGAGGGATCTTTTCCCCTTGAGCAAACATTCCAGGCAGCTCAATGTGAAATTCAATGCAATAACACCAAGAAAATGGGAGCAGATTTCCTGGATGTTTCAAAAACCTCTCAAAATACACTAGCTTATACTTGTAACCCAGGTCGCATGCGTGTAGATCAACAGGTAGCCTGGACATTGCATATGTGTCCATTAATATAATGTATTTCCTCCCAAGTACACAAAGTAAATCTTTCTGATGGCATGTCTGGATTTCAGTGGACAGGGATTTGATAGGACACGCTGGACGGGTCAGTAAACTATTAGAAGATATAGCACACACATTCAGAATAAGCCAGGAATGTAATACGTTTGCACAACTATATATTTGATAAACCGAACACATTGTGGACTCAGCATTCCTCAATGCTGGCCTCAATCTGAGAGAGTTTAACCTGTGTTAATGTCCCTGATTTCCTCCCACAAGTCTGTATATTTACAGCATGTACATTAGCTCCAGGAGATTGAAAGGTCAAAGGTCAAATGCAATGACAATTGAGGGGCAGTATTTTCATTTCCAGAGGAGATGACGGGCTCCCCGACACAGCCCAACTGCCTCTCTTCCTGTCAGATCTCTCCAAAACCAGTTCAATCATAACTAGAGCTCCACACGAACTGGTTAGGGATATAAAACATACTTCATGCTGATGCAAAGCTGACTTGAAGCCTGGTTTTCTCTCTTCTGTTTCTGGGTATATATATAGACCCTGAAACAGAAGAGAGAAAACCAGGCTTCACTCACATACATCTACCTATCTATATATAGTTTGAGCTGTGAAACACACACACACACACACACACACACATTATATGTTTTATTAATATTAATTATCAACTATTGTTTTATTTATTTTTCTTTTGAAAAAAGCAACATAGCAATTTTCTAAGTTAATTGTTCTATATCTTTTCGGCCCCCAAAAAAACAACAACAACAACAACTAATATTTAATATTATTTACCATTTTAGAACTTATTTAAAAAAATAATAATTTGCAAAATATATAGTAATATTTATTGGAGTAATAATAATTTAAATAAATTATTTTAATGAACATGGTTAACTTGGATTGTTAGCATGTCAAGTTATATATGTTGGTTTCAATATTACATTAAAGGTGGAAAAAGTTCTGACGTGATTTTACTGAAATTCATTTTTTACATCTCTAACAGGAGTGTGTAGACGTTTTATACCCACTGTATATGTTTGATGAATATGTTGTATTTGAAGAATATATTTGAAAAATTTAGAGATGGTAAAAGAGCAAGAGACATAAGGAGAGAAAGAGATATTGTTTCTGATAAACGACAGAGCTAAAAATGTCCTGCTCTTGATTGTGGATCTGACCATCTTTTTCTCTACAATCAGTCTGAATGAAAGCAGAATATCAATAACACAACAAAGCACTCATGCACAAATAAATACTGTAATATGCCACAAAGTTATCAGACTCAAACAGACAGCCACACACACACACGCACAGGCTGGGGACTGTGTTGAGTCCAGGGAACGCCGATCCAGGTAAAGAGATTACAGATGCACACAATACCACCTTCTGTTCGTTGTCCAGGAACAATCCGGTCCTCTGGAGCATCCAGGAAACACACACAAAACAAAACCTCGTCCATGGCCAAAAATTCCTAACTCAGCCCAACACCTGCTCCTCTCTCTCTCCTTTTCTTTTCTCTATGCCGCTCAACAATAAAAGTCATAATTCATGCTTTCTGTTGATCAAACCGAGACTCTGTTACTTTTACTTACATCATTTGAAAATCACAAAGTTCCAGCTGTAATCAGACGCTTGTTCGGAAGCCTGTTGAGCAGAACCATCAGCATCCGTGACGTTACACCAGCTTTCATCATCCCAGCAGACTTTTGTATTCAGGGAAATTGGGTGAGCAAAAGCAGCAGAACTTCTGCCATGGGAATTACAGGTGTGACTGCGCTACTGCGTCTTTTATTATGATGAGAAAAAAATGTGTTCTTTGAGAAAAATGTGCTTGAGACAGATGAACAAATGGGGTGGCGATGTAAAGGAAAATGTTAATGTGTGCAGCATTTAATGCAGAATGATGGGAATAGGGCTTTCTCCGTCAGCACCGCTTCAAAACTGTCCTCCTACACGCACTGTTGAAATAAAAACCTAGACTAAACCATCTCTCGCAAACACCACGTCAAAACCACCTTCTGTCAGATGCTAGCAGAGTGTTTGACAGGGAAATGAAGGTTTGGATTACACAAGTGTTTTAGATGCCACACTGAAATATGGGAATTACTGCAGTAAACAGAGGACCAGAGAGACATGCTGCCTTCAAGTCCTCCTGGGAACTCCTTACTTAACAGTGTGGAAATAATGATTACGTGATATGCATTCAAATGATTTTGGTCTGAATAAATTTAATGTGTTGGCCAACGTCATATTTTTCTCTCTTTTTTCAAATCCATCCTGTCATCTATCCATCTGTCTATTCATCTATCCACCTATCTATCCATCAGCATATCAATCAATCCAACCATCCATCCATCCATCTATCTATCCATCTGTCTATCATCCATTGATCTATTCTTAAATCTGTCTATTCATCTATGCACCTATCTATATATCAAGTCATCCATCAATCTATCCATCTATCCATCCAGCTATATTTCTATCTATCCATTCATCCACCTATATATCTATCCGTTTATTTATCTATCCATCCGTCTACATATCTATTCATCCATCCATCCATCCGTCCACCCATCATCCATCCGTTTATCCATCCATCCAGTTATCCATCCATTCCATCTACTAGTCTGTCTATAATTTTATCTATATATCGTTCTATCTGTCTATCCATCCATCCATAAACCAATTTTTCCCACAATGCAATAGTCAATGTATAAGTCTCCAAATTACAGTTTCAGGTTTTAGCAGACATCTGAGAAGGCATCTCAGAATATATATTCAAAAACATAAGAACTTCCATCATTTAAAGATGTTTTTGTCATCACCAGCTGTCTGACTTCCACAGGAAATCTACACCTCTTCACGAATAAAGTAACAAGTTTCATGATTACTGTTAAGGGTAGCTGATAAAGTATTTTTCATTTGAACATTAAACTGAAACCTGACTGTATTTCCATGAAAAACGCAACAACCCTTGCATTCATTGTTTCACTATGTAAATGATATCATACACAATTTTAAAAATAATATGCCATAAAGTTGGATTGTATGACAGCATGTTATTGCAAACACAGTGTGTGTTCTGGCAGAGCAAGGGCTGTATGGCCTTTGGGTATTCACTGTAACGGCACACAAACAGCTCACAAAAGGAACCAGCAGAGCCCTGATGAAAATCACACCATTACATCTGTAATTAACAGCATGAAATCCTGCCACAAAACCCCTTCAATGTCTGAATAACATCCCTGATCCGTGTGCCCACAGGAGAGCCAACGCACGTTCCCACAATGCACTGGGGCAGCAGGACTGATGGAGCTTTGGAGCTCAATTTCCAACACAATCATCCTCATTTCAGCCTGAAAATGCCAGAGAGATTCTGCTGCAGTCTCTTTAGTGAAAGGAGAGAGAGAGAGCAAGAGAGAGAGGGAAAGAGGGGGAGAAAAGAATGGAGGTGGACAAAAAGCGTCTTTTAACAGCAGTTTAACAGTCACCTGGAGGGCATGAAGGACACGAGAGAGAAAGGAGACAGTAGTGTGAAAGAACGTGTGTGAGAGGGATATGCACTCTTGCAATCTAAAAATCACACACATTTACTGGCTGTTTTATACACATTTACTCTCTCTTTATCTTTCTCTCTCTCTCTTTTTCCCACTCTGAAATATTCTGTACTGTACAGATCTCCCTTCTCAATTAAATACAAATGATTGTATTAAATTTTTTGCCATGCTTTACTGGCATGACACTAGGTATAGTGCACCGTCAATCCTCGCATTTGCAATGATCACAAATGTAAAAACTTAAAAATTTAATTGAAAATGAAAGATAGACAAAAATAATAATGTTTTTGTTCATTGATCCGTCAACTCAACCCAGCTTTTGTGGCTGGCATCTACATACCATGAGTGAAAGTTTTTTCATCTGCTTTGTAATACAATAATGAATTAATAAAGAAAATTAATTAGATAAAAACCCAGGACTTACACTACCATTAAAAAGTTTAGGGTTAGTATTTTTTTTTTTCTTTTTTAAAGAAAATAAAAAAAATTTCAGCAAGCATGCATTAAATTGATCCAGTTACAGTAAAGACATTTGTAATATTACGAAAGATTTCTATTTCAAATAAATTGTGTCCTTTTAAATTTTATATTCATCAAAGAATGAAAAACATATGTAAAATGACAAATATCACAGTTTTTAAAAAAAACTGTTTTTTAATAATAAGAAATGTTTTTGAGCACCAAATCAGCATATTAGAATGATCTCTGAAGGATCATGTGACAAAGACTGGAGCAATGGCTGCAGAAAATTCAGCTTTGTCATCACAGGAATAAATTACATTTTTAAATATATTAAAATAGAAAACTGTTATTATATTATTATATTAAATTGCAAATATATTTCACAATATTACTGTTTTTAATGTATTTTTGCCTTAGAGAGCATAAGAGACATCCAAAACATGAAAAAACACCCCAACTTTTGAATGGAAGTGTACAAAATTGAATTCATATGAAAAATTGCACCAACAAAATCATTAAATATCTCTCACACACAGCTCTGTGTCATCCACAACGTTAGAGGACACTCACATATATTTTGCATTATTACTTAGAGATCGTCTTACCTCTATGTCTGTTTGTAGTTTTGTCAAACATCAACATGGCATCCTCTACCTGAAAAACAAAACAAAAAACACACTCATGAGTCAAAGAACATACAAAGTGTAAAGTACTAAAAAAAAGTAGAGTGAGACCAGATAAAACATCTTTTAAGTAAAGTCATTTGAACTCTTTGTATGATTACGTTTAATTATTATCCAAGCTCAAGACACATATAAAACATCATGATTTCTTACAGTACAAGCTTTAATAAGACCAGATCATTAATAAGATGATCAGATGTCAAGCAGCACCTTTTTATAACAAACACTTCCAAGATGACAAATGTACTTCCGTCATAACTAAAATTTTCTTTGCAGTATTTCAGTTTCATTGCTCAACAGGACAAATGCATGACAAGAAACCTTTGTATGACGCAGGCAGATTCTTAAAAGAAAACATGCAGAATCCTGCAGAGACACACCAGTGTCCAGAGTAATTTGCCCTTCATGACTCACACACATCAGAGAGAGAGAGAGACAGACAGAGTCAGTCTCAGGGGGAGACAAAGCGGTCCATGTGTCTGTGCACTGCCTGCCGCCTGGATACGGTCGCTAGGTAACATGAGGAGTTGTCTAAGTGTAAGAGACAGACTGTCCAGCACAGCGGGGGACCCCAGTATGAGGCCAGCGGCTAGAAACACACACATACAAGGGTCGTGGTGTGTCTTTAATAGAGAGATATTAAAATAACAGCAGCAGGAGTCAAACCTGCACCGCACACATGAGCCCCACGGCCAACCAGTACGCACATTCAAATGAACCTACTGTACAGAACAGCTGGAGCAACGCGGGGTTAAACACTCTGATCATGGACAAAATGAGAACAGACATTTCTCTGAAAATATGGGTTAATAGCTGCTAGCAAACCTGAGCCTGCTGCTCTCAGAGCAAACCAGATCAAACAACAGCAGACCAGACCATATCATACCCTACTATACCAGTCCAGTCTAGTCTATTACATATTATATCACGCATATCATATATCAGACCAGATCAAACTAGGAACTAATGTGATTCTTACTCAAACATCTATGTGCAAGCAAGCATTGGAAGACCTCAAAACATGCTGATGGAGTTTAAGTGTGCTGTATAAAGAATGAGAATGTGACGTAACGCCGCGTTGACTTCTGGGAAACTGCTTTGTTTATCCGCCATATTTGCAGGATAGCGCTGGCTTTCCGCTATTGAGTTCAGGGCAGTATTTGATTGTTTGTCGTGATTGTGAAAAATGTCACCAGTGTATGTCATTCATACTGCATCGATAATTGCAATAGTAACTCAGATCATCGTTCTGAGAGAAAACTGGACAATGCAATATGTTTTTTTGCCTTTTCTATGTGTAAAAATACGAAGGGAAGGAGGTCGCGGAGAAGATGCCGAATAGTAAATCTGTTA
>NW_015558612.1:0-2070 GCF_001515605.1 Sinocyclocheilus anshuiensis | reverse complement strand
TTGCAAAATCAGCAGGGGATCAAATAATTATTTTCCCCACTGTATGTTGTCCTCAAGATAAGGGAAAATGACGTAGAAGTACAATCAAAGTATCTAAAGTAACTTCAGGAGGTTTCCTATCATTTTAAATTATCAGAATGTATCTATGACAAAGGGTTCTAAAAATATGGCTTCTTATAAAAAAGTGTTCCCGTGGCTCAATTTGTCCCAGGTTAGGGGTAAGTTGACCCAAGTCAGTGGGTAAGATGCACCATCTGGGTGTCAACTGACCATCTGACTGAATCTGATTCAAACCCATGTGAAATTTTTAAAGATTTACCTCTTTTAAAAACTAAATAAATTCCTTTTACAAACAGTCACATTTTTTTCCCCCTATATTTATGGGGGGAAGTCGTGGCCTAATGGTTAGGGATAAATGCAGAGCACTAATTCCAAGTATGGATCACCAAAATTTCAATCTTTAATTGTTTGCATTTCTGAAACAATATGTTTAACATCAAAGTTGTAATCTTCCCAAAAACAGACTAATCAGAGAGTTTGTTGAGTAAAATTAAAATAAAAAACTGAATTAGAATGAAGGAATAAATGTCACTGAAACTAATGAACAATTTAGTCAAAAGATTCTTGGCATGGTAGCTTTTCTGCAATGTCGAACAGGCCATTAGGGACTACAGGTGGAAAGATATATCTGATTATAATGTGATGAAAAGCATCTTCTGGTTCTTATCAGATATGGATTTGGTGCACTTACTTGTACACTGTCCCTATCAAATAAACTACAATTAATAATATGTATATATGAAAACGAAATCAGTTGTGTACTATCACATTAAACTACCAGTTTATACTTCAGAGTTTTAACTTAACTTCAGTGTCTTATGGTAGCGTAAGATAAAATGCTGGCTCAATTTACCCCACAGTATTTGGCTCACTTTGCCCCATAGCTGCCATTTTGGAAAAAAACTAGCTTGCTTACTAATCCAGGCTAATATTTAGCTAAATGATTTACATGGTTTTATACAATGCTAAATCACTTATATGCATCATAAATATTTTTAGACCTGGATAAATTTACTTTCATGTAACAGCCATTACATATGTTATGCAAAAATTTTACTTTGACAAGCCAAAAACAGTTTTTAAAGTAATTGAGTGCCTTCCACTCCTCCCGTGTGTTTCTTCTTTTCACAGTCTGGCAGAAATGATGGGTGGTTTCAAAATATATGGTCACATGACAATAAAAAGTGTACAGTTGGCAAGATACAGGGGGTGGGTCAACTTACCCACTGGCTCATCTTACCCCACTCTCCCCCACTTGCCTTGTTTTCGGTCGTCTATTAAAATGTACACTTTGTGAGTTGCATGTTTGAACGTCGATAAATAGTTTTGAGACAAACTTTTGACGTTACCTCGCAAACGTGTTGCTTCCTCTTCACAGCAGAGAAGTGAACCTGCATGTTGCCATCTCCGTTAAAATGGCGCGCTTCCTCCTGTATGGAGCTAATATTATGACAAAACAATTTGAATTTGAATTGTGTTAAATTTGAATTATTGACAAGTGTTATTTAACAAAACTGAATATTATGTGGGATTTAAAATCGTTTTGAATTTGATTTTGATTTTAAATTTGATTTTTTTTTTTACTTGAATATTTAACATTTGAAATTTAACACAAATGATTTTTTTAAGGCAGAGTTTTATAGACATGTATTTTCAAACAGCAGATTTTTTTGTTCTGAATTCTTAGACTGCAAATATCCAGTTTTTAAAAATACAGCTTCAAGTTTTCAAGATGAAGAAGAAATTCGGAACATCAAATTCAATTTTCTAAAATTCAAAACGCAGAAATTCAGATCCATGACGATTTTAAAAGACAATCGTTTAAAACTCATAAGTAGTGAAAATGTATCCACTGTATGTGTTATGCCGTATATGTATATTTGATGTGTTTATTGAAACCATGATATCTTAATCTTTGCCTTATAACTTTTCTTTTTAGTTATTACGATTACTGTATATGCAAAGTACCTGTTGTTTGAGCTTGAATGAAAGCTTGTTTTATTCACAGAA
>NW_015558611.1:640651-655271 GCF_001515605.1 Sinocyclocheilus anshuiensis | reverse complement strand
TCAACACTACTGCGGTTCCTGAAACCATGCCTTCTTTCTTTGCGTTCACACTTGGCCGGCATTACGCGAATATTTCCACATTGTGACATAGACATGTTGGGGGCGTGTTTGAACGAGGCGTTTTAGCCCGGTTTGGATCAGCCTTCTCTTTTAGATAGAATAAATCCTTTTGTGGGAGACTTTGAGCTTTGTAACTCTGCAAATCATATACATGCACAAACAGCTACATAACACATTAAAGAAAAGGAAAAATAGAAATCGCATTATATGACCCCTTTAAGAAACACTCCTACTTTGAGCTTTGTAACTCTGCAGATCTTATACATGCACAAATAGCTACATAACACGCTAAAGAAAAGGAAAAATAGAAATCGCATTATATGACCCCTTTAAAGACATATTCTAAACGTCTGACATCTGATAGCAAACTTGCAGATGTAAATGCAGACGTCAAATACACGTCTCCGTGATGTAGCCTATGTGTGCTATCAGGGAACCTACTACCTTTACTTACTATTAAGATCCCGAACCACTCTCGCGCGTCTTGCGTCGTTGGAGTCTGTGATTTAGAGGAGGCGCGATTCAGTTCCCTCCGCTTTCATTCATTCAACAAGCTGCACGTTTGCTGAGAGAAAAACAACCCTAACACGGATCAGAAGAAATGGAGTTGGGGAAATTGAACCCAACCTCTGCAACCACACGGTAACGCGAGCGTTGATGAGAAGAGGACTGAAGAAGTAAGTTACATAAACAGAACCACAACCGGCTTTAAATACAACGGATGTGTTTTATTATGCGTGCGTGTGCATATGTGTGTATAAGAGAGAGAGAGAGAGGATGCGCGTTTAGATCTGATATAGTCGTCTTTGAACTAAAGACAGGAATAAACGACATCCTAGATGAATATTAAAAGATCGACGTATCCGTGAATAATTTCCCTAGATCAAAAGGCAGAGCAGTCACATGAGAGAAGAGAGAAACCCCTGCAGCCTACAGAAATGTTCATAAATTATAAATGTGTTGCGTATGCCGAACTGCGTAATACACGCATACGCTCGTATCATATCATTTCATATCACCTGAATATTGCTTCTGTTAATTTGGAGAACTGTTTAACAATAGTGTTTATATGAATAGGATATAACTGAATACAGATAAGTTGTTTTGAGTTGAGACAGATTTTCTGGGGCGGGGGTGATGTCTCTTAATAGAGAACTTAAAAAAAAAAATGATTAGGTGCAGTTCATTTTAAATCATTTTTACATTCATATTTGATATCTTACACATCATTTACAATATGAATTGCAGTTAAGAACAAAGGATTGTTTAGGTTTTAATAAAAAATTAAGCATTTAACTTGTACAATCGACAGCATTTGTTAATTGTTGATTATTTGTTAATATTGATTACCATAAACAATTTTACCTCATCCCTCCTTTTTTTTTTTTTTTTACAAGTAAAATGTAAAGCTTATACGTTCATAAAAGCACTTACATTAATGTTAAAACTTGTGTATTATTTAAGGCATAAAGTTGTTTTTATCGTCATTTTTAAAGTCATGGGGTTTAAGGCATATCTTTGTCAAGGCAATGGATTTGTAAAAATGGAATTTTACACAGAATAAGTTAGTACCTACTAGATTAACACTAAATCGGGTTAGCATGCATACTAATTTAGTCTTGTGGCTGTTTTATTAAAACGGTGAGTATTTCAACATTTAAAGTTCGGCACCATAATTGTAAGTGCTTCACTGATTTTTTGCTTTTTTGTGGTAATCTCAACATTATGCCCCACATGCTGTCAATTGTTCTTAACTTGTACTGAACCCAGATTATCCCTTTTAGAATGAATACAATCTGAACTCTTGTTTTACTAAATGGTCAGATTTTTAATTTGAATGAACCATGTATGTGTGTGTTAGCTAAGGGAAAATACTGTAAGGTCAAACTAGTCCCACATGTACAGTAATTTACAAGTTTCGTTAGCCACATTAATGAAGGTGGACTTAGCTGTGAGTGGTTTCAGGGCTTTTCTAGAACAGCAGAAATGTATTTTAACATACAGCACCTTTATAAGAATGGTTGTACAAGTAAATTCAACCCCCACATAACTCACACACGGGAACACAGGATTGGAGTGATGCTGGGGAGAAAGAAACACATGCTGCTGACTGTAAAGCACTGTAATGACAGAAGTGTTGGTAATTATAATTGCCAGACCAAATGAGTGCCTGCAAGTAAATAAATAAAAAAAAAAATCATTTCTTTCAGAGACAGAAAAATAAATATGTGAAAAATTTAATTAAACTCAAGCCAATCGGAGAAATGTGAATTTATTATTATTATGTGTTCAAGCTCAGAGCGCTGAAACCCTATTATAATTGTTAAGATTTTCAAAGATTCTGACCTAAAAGTGATCGTGCAGACCAAACCATAAGGCTTAGAGACCTGAAACTGAACTGAAACTGGATGGTAGTACCCTCCCCGTCTACAACGTCATCAAGGCTTGCCCCGAATCGGCCTGATGGGGCACTATCGAAAGTATGAAATCATTCATAATTCCTAAACTGCTAGATGCAGAATCCTTGGTTGGCTCAAGAAGAAAAAAACAGACGTGACAGATTCGATCTCCGATCTCCGCCCTGGCAAACTTTTTGGCTATTTTGGATTTTTTTTTAAAAACTACTTTTGGAGCTAGTCCTAGGTTTTTTGCAGATCGGAACCAAACCAGCGCAGAAAAATTATCTGGAGAGTAAATATCAATAATTATAAAAACACTTCAAGTTTTTGACTCGCCATCACAAAGGTAAATGCTCGAAAGGAGCAGGGCCACTTTTCCAAAAATTCCTGAAGTTTTCAGTGGAATAAAACATTTACACCAAACGCGAATCCGCATATGTAAGACCTCAATCTGAGGTCACATGACAAAAACCATGGAGTTTGGCCACTGCGTGGCGCTATAATAGGACAAAAACATAAAAATGGCTAGAACTATTCATCTGTTGGTCCGAAATTTACATGCAGTGTCTGTGTCCAAAGTGCCATGGCTGTCGATGAGCACATTTGGCCAATGAAATTTGAGCACCTATTAGACGGGGTTAACGGAGGCCGATCGGAACGAAACTTTGTGGCCCTTTTTGACTGACAGCCCTAAAGGCCTGTGAGAAATTTGAAAGAAATCGGCCACTGGGAGCAATATTGCATTTTTCAAGTGTGTAAACAATTATATATTTTCACACATACACACAGTATTCATATAATATGATAGATCTCCTCATTCTGAACAACTTTGCCTCAAGAAACGACTGCTGTTAATCAAATTGTCAATTATTCAATATTATTTAAAAACAACTACTTTTGCGAACAAGTCCTAGGTTTTTTGCTTAACCTCAAGAAAACCTCAAAATTCTCTTGACTCTCTAGGTCAGGGGTGCCCAAACTCGGTCCTGGAGGGAGGACATTGGCCCTCCAGGACCGAGTTTGGGCACCCCTGCTCTAGGTCAATACTTATCAAAAAATGTTGCACTTTTCAATTTGGTTAGTTGTAACGGTCATTTAAAAAATAGGCATGGCCAAATATACCCAAAACCCTATAATTCCTGGATGAAAACTCACAAAATTAGGCGAGCACATGCAGCATATGATTCTAAAGAGGCATGCCAACTTTATTTTTTTTTAAGATCGTACTATAGGTGGAGCTATCTATGGCAATTTACCTGGAATTGAAGGTGTATTCAAGTAATTGTATGCATGAATTGCAATTTAATGTTTGTTAAATATATATATATATATATATATATATATATATATATAAATTAATAGTTCTATTTCTCCATAGGTTTTTATTTATGTAATATACTTTGCTTCATAGAATTGTAGTTCTTTCCCTGCTTCAAATGAAAGGTTGTACTGTTGTGCTTCTCCTTATAGTTTGTTGTCTTGTAGCGTTCATGGTTTACAACACTTTAACAAAGACTTTTTAAAAATTATTTACATTTTTTTTTCATATGGACAAATAGTGTAAAACCTTAATTGCTTCTGCAGCTCAAACAAGTGTTCCTTAGTAGAAGTATCACCACCAAGGTCATAGGTTTGAGTCTAGAAAGTGCATGAACTGTCCTATAAGTTGCTTTGAGTACAAGTGTCTGCTAAATGCATAAAAATAAAGTTTAATTATACGTTAAACACAGTTAAATGCATGTAACACAGTTAGTGCATTCACTCAGTTTGATATTACAGTTTTATTCTGTGCAATTTTAAAGACTTGAAATAAGAGCGCATACAAATTCTGTTTATCAGTAAATTATGCTGGACTACTGATGCGAACGTGTGTATAATCTTATATCATGCTTTTTGTTTGTTTCTTGCTTGCTTTCCTTTTCTGTTTATTAGTGGCTGCTCCCGACCTCCTTGATCCTAAAACAGCCACTCACAACTCCAAACCACGTCTGTCGTTCTCGGCTCCGCCTGTGCTGCTGAAGTCTCCAGATGACTTTGAGCCTCGTGTGACTGTTATGCGCTGGAAAACAGTGCTGAGCGTCTTCCTGCTAGTGGTGCTGTACTTGATTCTCGGAGCAACTCTGTTTAAAGAGCTGGAGCAGCCTCATGAGACATCCCAGAAACTGGCCATCCTGGTGGAAAAACTGGAATTCCTTGAGCAGCATCCATGTGTCAACTCATCAGACTTGGAAAACTTAGTTAAGGTGAAACAGCTGATATGCACACAAACCAAATATTGGACAAAACGCATGTTGGGCTACACATTTTAGGTTTCTTATTTATCTGTCCCCAATGTCAGGTTACACTGACTTGATGCTGGGCTCGTTTTACTTATTTTCATCTTTAAAATAAGAACATTTGATTTACTTTTATTGATTAAAATAGCATTTAAGAAAAAGAACACTTAAAAAAAAAAATTGCACTCAGAGCACTGATATCTGTGGGATAGCAACTGCTATCATACAATTGTATTGCCCTATCTGATCTTGTTCAGTTCATGACAACTTATGCTGATCTTTGCACATTTGCAAATAATGCGAGGGAGGAAGACACAGCTTTGCCTTCGGTTATAGACCCAGGCACTGAAATTTTGCTTTGTCAAACCAGCATCAGGATCAAGACTCCATACTAGATTGCTTCCATTACAATCAAGGAAACTTGTCAATACTGCATGCGTGTGAATTAAACTTTGTTGCTGAAAATAAGAGCAATATTATTTTGCATTTGTGGTTCTGCTTACTTGATGGGAGGCGTCACGTCACACTGTTGAGGGAACACGCTGGAGTCACGAGGAAACGTTTAACATTCTTTAATCACGAAACACAGGAGATAATCCACAATAGGCGCTTGAGCCAAGACACGTAGAGAACGAGATTTAAGATGATTAACAGCACAGTGTATCTGCTTTGTAAAAGAAGCATATTTGCACTTTGATGTAAACAATCCCCACATGGAGAAGTATGGCAGAAGGAGGACAACAGCTGAAGCTTTTGGTTGGAGGTTTGGAAATATTTTGGGTTACAAAAAAATTCAAATGGATTGTTGGTTGAAGAAAATGTCCTTTTGTGTAAGACGTGGATAGAAAGTGGCATTGAAACAAAGGATAACTTAAAATTTGTTTGCTAGTCTTCACAACAATCATTCAGTATAAATCAAGAAGATAAAGGTAAGTTATGATGCTGTACTTCTAAATTTTCCACATTTTTGAATACCAAATAGACATGGCTCTTAGAAACCATGAGCTGAATGACATCCAAGATGCCAAAAACAATGTGTTGCTGTTTGCATATAATCTGCAACTTGCTTGCATGTACAGTAGTTGAAGAATTAGCTAAAACTCAACTTACTATGCTAAAGTTTGCATTTTGCATTAAAATACTGTTAATCAGCTAATACTAAGTTGTGTAATTAATAATGGCAGTGTGGTAGAGTAATGATATCAATATCAAGTTCAAGTTGGAACACAATACAATTGTACATTGGCACATAGTGAGTGAACTGTTTTTAAATATGTAGGTAATGCCTATCTATATTATATCTATACTATCCAGGAAAAAAAGCAATACAATACTGTTGTTGCACTGACAATACAATTATTTGGGTAACAACCTGTACTTCAGTAATGTCATGACACTCTAAATAAAGACATGAGTGATGTGTATTTGGCTACATATTGTGTTGATTGTTGTACAGCAACAGCGAATTCTAATTGTCTGAACAGCAGAGGCATAGATTTTTGTATTTATTTATGTTTATTTAGATTTTTTCCTGCTTTACCGAGTGGCCATGCATATAGCAGTGCTGGTTCATCTTCGGCTGAAGTCAATGTTCAGCCAATGATCAAAGAAGTATTCCATCATCAGGCTCCATATGGACCCTTATCTCACTGGGCCAAAGAAATCAGTCAGGCCATAGCATATTACATTAATAAGGACATGATACCCATTTACACAGTAGCAAAAATTGATGAAAACTGCAGTTCCACTGTACAAATTTCCCACACAAAAGTGGTCAAAGATAGAGATACCCAAACAAAACAGTCTAAAAGTGGAAGTTGGCAAGCATGTGGCCCAAGGAAAATGGAATGCAGCAGCTACTGACCTATGAAACAGCAGTGAAGGCAGTGATCCATACATAAACTTAACCATTCACCTTAAAAATGGGAAACTTCAGTCAAATTGCCTTGGAATTTGTTCCAGAAGACAACACTGCAGACAGTATCGGAATATTTTTTGAAAAAATGTTGCAGGAGGGACATCAACAAACCAAAAAAAAAAAAAAAACCTTGAAACACTGTTCTTTTGCAGATGCTTCAGAAAGATGCTTTGGCTTCAGAGAGCAGAGTATGCCTGTCAGCCCGAGACCGGTGCTAGCAGCCATCCTGGGCCAGTACCCAGGGGTTTCATGTCAGATTACATTCATACTGTTATAACTTCAGATACCTGCTCTGATCGCAGGAGTTTCGTGTCAGATACCTTTTATATTCATATAAAGTAACTTCAGATACCCGTCCGTGATCGCAGGGTTTCATGTCATATTACATTCATACAGTTATAACTTCAAATGCCTGTCCTGATTTCAGGGGTTTCATGTCAGATTACATTCATATGGTTATAACTTCAAAAAATATAAATTGTGGCCCAATGTGAGGCATGTCGCAACTGACTTTTTGTCCAAAGAATCCTCAATTGTGTGGTGTCATTACAATTAGTTTACTGCTTCTGATCGTGTCGAAGCCCCCATGTTTGATATTTACGACTCTTGATTGGGCTGCCTCTGACGTGATACCCAAGATAGCCAATGAGAGCGACCAAGTGTCACTTACCAGATGTTGTGTGCTTCTGTAGCTGAAACTTGGCAGCCACAAACATACCACAAAAGTGGAGTATTGAGAAAGAAGGTCACCCATATTCTTTTTTTTCTCCTTTGTTTTTCTTTGAAAAGACACGGTCCAGGAGAGCCAGCTGACGATGTTGATTGTCCTCCATTTGTTTTTCTTCTCAAGTCACGTTTGATCTCGCGAGTCTCCATGAGATCTCGTCTCGTGGCCAAGCTGAATTATCTATAGTGTGTCTTCACACTATACAAGGTTATAATGCTAAAAATCGGTTGAAACTGTCATTATGTCTGTGGCCTCCCACAGTTTTAAAATAGGTTAAGATTTGAAAACCATCTAGTGTGTCCCAGGCCTACGAAAGCTCACAGATCTTTTTGTGTTCTATAGTCACACACAGCTCTCTGAAGTTTCAGTCCTTGCATAAGTGTGCTGCTGATTGCTACTTGATACAGCTGAGGCTCTTTGCCATTCAGATGATAGATGACGTGTATGTGGCCCTGATCACCTCTATCATCAAGCAATGTACCAAATGGCTCAATCACAATCACTTAGTTTTTTTTTTCAACATACAGGAAGCTAGCATACACTGGAAGAGAGTTTACTTTCCATGGTACTGGTGGAGTGATTGATGCAGGCTGATTACAGGAGATAGGTGTAAATATGTATATAATAGAGACGCAAGAATATTGATGGGTTAAATTGCATGTCTCGCAAAAGTGTGCATATTAGTGGAACATTTTTATATTTCATGCAGACAACTTGTTATGGGTCACAACCATTTAATTTGAAAAAATGTGAGTTTGCACTTCAAATGTGTGGACATGCTGAAGCTCCAGACATGTGTCCCACAGATTAAATCTTCTTTCTATCAGTAATTTTATCACAAAATTAAGAAATAATCAGACACATTCACCAAAGAAAAAACTTTTTTTTTTCATACAACCCTCCTCCACCTGTGTGAATAGCTACATAGGAATTCTATGTTTCTATTTTATTGTGCCAAAAATTCACATTTTGCGTGAAAGGGATGTTTTGTATGTGAGAATATACTAATTTTACATGATATTTGTTGATACTGCAGTTAACTTCCTGAAAATGTGAAATGTGAAGTCTTTGAATCTGTGGTAATTTCAAAACATTCCTCTGTTTGTTTGAGCGGTACAACATAAGAACTTCCTGCTCAGTCAATTGAATTATACTGAACAAAATTATAAACGCAACACTTTTGTTTTTGCCCCCATTTTTCATGAGCTGAACTCAAAGATCTAAGACTTTTTCGATGTACACAAAAGGCCTATTTCTCTCAAATATTGTTCACAAATCTGTCTAAATCTGTGTTAGTGAGCACTTCTCCTTTGCCGAGATAATCCATCCACCTCACAGGTGTGGCATATCAAGATGCTGATTAGACAGCATGATTATTGCACAGGTGTGCCTTAGGCTGGCCACAATAAAAGGCCACTCTAAAATGTGCAGTTTTATCACACAGCACAATGCCACAGATGTCGCAAGTTTTGAGGGAGTGTGCAATTGGCATGCTGACTGCAGGAATGTCCACCAGAGCTGTTGCCCATTTCTCTACCATAAGCCGTTTCCAAAGGCGTTTCAGAGAATTTGGCAGTATGAAGAGGAGTGGACCAACATTCCACAGGCCACAATCAACAACCTGATCAACACTATGCGAAGGAGATGTGTTGCACTGCGTGAGGCAAATGGTGGTCACACCAGATACTGACTGGTTTTCGGACCCCCCCGGACCCCCAATACAGTAAAACTGCACATTTTAGAGTGGCCTTTTATTGTGGCCAGCCTAAGGCACACCTGTGCAATAATCATGCTGTCTAATCAGCATCTTGATATGCCACACCTGTGAGGTGGATGGATTATCTCGGCAAAGGAGAAGTGCTCACTAACACAGATTTAGACAGATTTGTGAACAATATTTGAGAGAAATAGGCCTTTTGTGTACATAGAAAAAGTCTTAGATCTTTGAGTTCAGCTCATGAAAAATGGGGGCAAAAACAAAAGTGTTGCGTTTATAATTTTGTTCAGTGTATATTAGGGTGGGACTAACTTTTTGGCCAACCAACGACAGATGGGGAAGTTTTTCTGAAATCTGCTTAGAAACAGTCATTATTTTTGTAATTTCCATTGATGTTAATCATTAAATATTTTAATATGTCATACACTGAGGGAGAAACAGTATAACCTTGAAATGTGTGTGAACATATGAACATTTTTGGAATATGTGTAATTATGCAAAACTTTTTCTCTTATCACAGCAAGTGGTGTCAGCGTTACGAGCAGGAGTGAACCCTTCAGGAAACTCATCCAATCAGAGCAGTTTATGGGACCTCAGCAACTCGTTCTTCTTCGCTGGAACAGTTATTACAACCATAGGTAGTAAAGGACATACACAAACACACATTGATTAGAGTACCTAGTGAGCCATCACACTGTCTACTACTTAGACAGCTGCAGCACCTTTTTGTCGACTTTATCCATTGTTTCTGTTTAAGGCTCATAAGAACAGTGACTGTTCTCAACATGTATGTTAAAACTTCTGGAGCAAACCAAAGGGCTTCAAACTGAAGTCAGTTTGAGTATTTTTTTTTAAGCAGTGATGATGTCAAGCAGTGGATGCAAGTTGACAGATGGAACTGAGGCTGCTCAAAAGCATTAACAGTAAAAAAGGTTACATTTATGTCCAAGAAATTGAATGTTTATTGCCCACAGCGGAAGAGCTAACAGGTGGCTTAGTGCACGCATTAAACATGCACTTGACTTAACATAAAGCACTCACCTTTCTTGGAAAAGAATGCTGTTATACTCTGGACCCCTTTAGTCCTCGTTGCATCTCTCTCTTCTTCTTCAAGTGCTTTTGGTAATTAGATTTGTTGTTTTTTGTGCCTGATGTTATATGATGATCTTCTTTAGCCCTACTCGGACAGGACTAGTTTTCTAAACTATGTTCTTATCACCTGATGTCTGCGATTGCATGTACCAATTCGGACGGGACTAACATCTCCGTGCTTATTACTGAGGTGGGTGTGTTTTCTAGACGTGATGTGCTTGTGTGCATCACGTATGGCGTATCCGTCTAATGAACTATGTATTAATATAATTGTAATTTATTATAAAAACATTATTTAAATAGACTTTACATGAGTTTATAGAAGTGGCTGCTTATAATAAACCTATGTAAGTAAGCAGAGAAATCTAGACAAGTGTCTTACCTGAAGCTAATGTTACATTGGCCGGTCTTAGCAGTCTCCACGATTTTATCCCTCCTTATTCATTTTATTATTTAATTTTTTCGTTGGATACCATCCATAGTGAAATGTGCAGCATTCGGAAGATTGGTGCGCAAATGATAGCTCAGGTAGGCCAAAACACACACAGCGCTGAGATAATACAATATCAGCCATTTAGACGGCTAACATTTTGTTTTGTTGTTTGTTTTGTTTACTGTGTGGAGACGTGCTGAAATCGCGTTTGGTGGCGTACTGTATTGCGTACCTTGTCAGTGTTGTGCGCTTTGCTTGACCATTTGTTGTGATAAACAGGAAAGTGTGATTAAGCGCCAGCAAAACTGCACTTATATATTGTTGCTCTTTTGTTAGTTTTGACTGCTTTTATTGTCCTCATTTGTAAGTCGCTTTGGATAAAAGCGTCTGCTAAATGACTAAATAAATAAATAAATAGACGGGATTAGATTTCTCAGGGTAGGTCATTTGCTCTGGAATTTTTAGAGATAAGCCCAATTCGGATGGCAATTGTTTCTCGTGGTGATGTAAGCTATTTTCAACAATTACAGGGGTTAGCCTGTGATTTTTATTGCCGTCTGTCAGAATGTCGGTGTTTTCTCTCACCACCCACGCAAAAATCCCAGGCTGAATTACCTACTGTTTTTTTGACAAACCCCAAGGTCGTGTGGTAATGTAATTGCCGTATGAATTCACATCTCTGAGTTTACAAGAAGAAATAGATTCAAAATTAACTGTTTAAATCCTTTTTGACCACTGCTGAACACCGTACGGTAACCGTACACGCTTTGCTATAATTTGCATGCATATTTATTACTGACAAAAAATGCTGGAAACTATTTAGAAGCACATTATTTCATAGCGAGTAGGAGCTGTTAAGAACAGAAAGAAGAAAAGCACGTAAACATTTGAAATGGGTCATTATTATGGCAGCAAGAGGTAGCCTATGAAATACATTTTAAAATATGTATAACAATTACATGCATAAAAATATAAACCAAGCAGCTTTACCTTATCCCTTATGTTTACCATATCTAAATAAGAGGTTGCATTAAGTTATTTCTGTCTCCACGTTTTTAATGACATCCATCATTTTGAGAAATAAAATGCAAGACAGAAAACCATTTCAACTATAGCGCGTCTATTTTCTCATTTTTCTCATTTGATTTAATAATCAAATAATAAATAGGATACTATTAAATGTGAATTTATTCTCATTATTCCAAGCATATGACATTTTATGTACAGCAGACAATCATGCGACTGGCCACGTGAGCACCGTGTTCCCAGGTTCGTAAGATCACAGAACTCGCTTCTCCACTGTGAATAAAAGTCGCCATCCAAATCCATGAGTTTTATCACTGAGGTGCCATGTCAATTTATTTTTACAGAGATCCACATGAGAAGCAATTACTGTCCGAATAGGGCTTAGTGAGAAAAACACAGACTTGGCAAATTCGCATGTGATTAAAATAACAAAGTATATTTGTAAAACACTAATTTCTCTAACGCCACCCTGAAAAACTAGTCCCGTTCGAATAGGGCTTTTGGCTGAATTTGCTCAAAGTGCACAGGTTAGGTTACTGCTCCTGCAGGGGACAGCTGGAAACTGATTGTATTTATCTTGCTTATGAAAAATGTACAGTAAGGACAAAGAGAGCAAAAACATAGTGACGCCTCTGTCTGGAACCCATAACCACGACCAAGCAATGTTTGGTTTATTCTCATACTTATATTTTTAGTTTTCTGCTTTTCGACAGATAAATGGTAATTTTGTAATTACAATAAATTATAATTGTAATTTTACAATAAATTGTAAAATTCTGAAAATGTTGGCCATTACACGCTATGAAAGGTCCATGAACTGGATTGAAATGTTGGTGTTTTTGGCTGTATTTCATGAACTGTGTCACAGGGAGACTCCTCAGGTATTCCTATTATTTTTTTTCTTATCAAATCATATTTGATTTCTTGAAAAGCTTATTTTGTCAAATACAGTGGCTGTAGTAAAGCACACAGTGATGAAGTAAAATAAAAAACACAGTCTTTAAATATAGCTGCAAGCAGCAATTAAAGCAAGCAATTAAAAAAAGTAAAGTTCCCCAACCCTGCTCCTGGAGAGCTACCGTCCGCAGACTTAAGTTCCAACCCTGTTTCAACACACCTGTCTGTAATT
This sequence comes from Sinocyclocheilus anshuiensis, assembly GCF_001515605.1. NCBI lineage: Eukaryota > Metazoa > Chordata > Actinopteri > Cypriniformes > Cyprinidae > Sinocyclocheilus > Sinocyclocheilus anshuiensis. The sequence continues at coordinate 642,494 of NW_015558611.1, read as the reverse complement.
AAGTAGCCCTGACCCAAACTGGTCAGAAGTTATAAGCTGAAATTTCAAATTTTTTAACCAGTTGGTGCTGTTTCGCCGAAACCACTTATGTGCCATCAGGTCATGCTTGTTATAACACATACCAAATTTGGTCAGAATCTGCTAAAGCGTTGCTGAGAACTAGCCTCATGTCCATTTTTGTGCAAACGTCGTCAAATCTGTTAACACACTTTATGAAAAAAGTTTGGTATATCAAAAAGCTTTTGGGATCTTTTTGCCAGAAGATGCTCTGAAGATGATCCGAGCCAATTTTGGTGAAAATTGGAAAAACCATCGAAATTTTGAAAAAGTAGATTTTTAAAAAAAATTGCAAAAACATTTTCATAGTCGACTCGGTATGAGCCTAGGAATCAGAAGAAACAAGAATTTTGCTTTTAGACCATACAGCTCAAAAGTTATTAGCAGAAACATGAGTGCAAATTTGGCCTATTGAGTTAGAGACTCCATATTTGCTATGGTTAATATTGAGACTGTCCTATACCTTTGTGCCACATTTCATAACCTTTTCTGCAAGCAGTTCTATGGACTGCCATAGATTTCCAGAGCAAAAGTAGAAGGAAGAATAATAGCAGTAAGAAAATGGTGCTTGGTGCCTAATAAATCCACAAAGAGCACTCAGGAGATCGTAGGAGAACCATAACCACATCCATGTACAAACACTGACGAGTTTGAACAATGAACTAAGGAAACGAAGAGCTTAAATACATATTAAATTTGTGCTCTGCATTTAACCCGTGCACGCACGCACGCACGAGTGAGTAGTGAACACACACCCGGAGCAGTGAGCAGCCATTTTTGCTGCGGCACCCAGGCAGCAGTTGGAGGTTTGGTGCCTTGCTCAAGGGTCTCACCTCAGTCGTGGTATTGAGGGTGGAAGAGAGCGCTGGTCATTCACTCCCATCAACAGTCCCTGCCAGTACCGAGTTACAAGTCAGACTCTCTAACCATTAGGCCACGACTGCCCCCATAATAACAATAGGTTGTGTGAGAAGCAGATTCTCTGAGTGCATGCATAGTTGCTGTGTTCTCGCTGCTGTAATCAATCACAAGTAAAATGTAATTTTTCACACATGGCTGATATTTAAAGGGGTCCTATTATGCTTTTTCACTTTTTCAACGTTAGTTAGTCTGTAATGTTTCTGTTTGAGCATAAAAAATATCTGCAAAGTTACAAAGCTCAAAGTCCAATTACACCCCCAAAACAAAATCAAGACTTTGTAAAAGAGCATAATAGGACCCCTTTAAGTAAGGGATAATGTACATCCAGTCGGACATGGTGAACAGGGCCCCGTCATGAAATGGAGGGGTCTTGCATCACCTTGAAGGGGTTTATCCTGCTTATCACACGGCTACTTGCCACATAATTCAAGTGTATTTGTATAGCGCTTTTTACGATACAAATCGTTGCAAAGCAACTTTACAGAAAATTAAGTTTCTACAATATTTAGTAGTAGCTTATCAGTGGTGACTGTCAGTTTATGTACATATGGCAGAAATGTACGGAAAAATCTATTAAAGACATAATCAAACAGACGATGAACACTATTAACAGCAATTATTATATGATGCAATCAAACTTATAGTTAAATGTGGTAGTTCTGTATGTTGTTTCAGGGTTGGCATCATCTGAGGTCCTCTGAGGGGTTGGCATCATCTCTTCTCAGGTGTTCTGGATCCAGACTGAAGCTTGTGTAAATCCTAGTTACAAAAATAGAGAAACAAATAGAGACATAATTAGTGTAGCTCCTGTTCCAACCAAGTAAAATTAATTTATTTAACCCAAGCTAAAGAATAATAATGTGCA
>NW_015558611.1:637029-640534 GCF_001515605.1 Sinocyclocheilus anshuiensis | reverse complement strand
TTTAAACAGAGAGAGTGTGTCTGAACCCCGAACGTTATCAGGAAGGCTATTCCAGAGTTTGGGAGCCAAATGCGAAAAAGCTCGACCTCCTTTAGTGGACTTTGCTATCCTAGGTACTACCAAAAGTCTACGAAAAGTTTTGCGACCTTAGGGAGCGTGATGGATTGTAGCGTGGTAGAAGACTAGTTAGGTACGCAGGAGCTAAACCATTAAGGGCCTTGTAGGTAAGTAATAATATTTTGTAACTGATATGGAACTGAATAGGTAGCCAGATCAGAGACTGTACAATTGGGGTATTTTGGACTACCTGTAGCTTGTTTATTGAAGATGCAGGACAACATTGGCGTGGAGAGACCGCATAAAGAGGCCCAGGAAAGAGCTGTGAGGCAGCGAGAGACTGACTGCTGACTGGGGAGAGACTGTGCCTGCTCTGGAGAGCCCTGCGATTGCGATTGTGTATGTGCAATTGTGCTATATTGAGCGCTTGTAGCGCGACGTTCTGTTTTACTTTGTTTGAAGCTGAATAAACCCAGGAAGGAAGCAGGAGAGCCGCCGCCGTAATGCAAACTCCGACAAGTACGCCATTTGCGGATGTCATTTCATCCCTCGCGGTCCTCCATCAAGAGCAACATCAAGCGTTACTGGACATGCAGACTGATCAGGAGCGACGCTTCCAGGTCATCGTCCAGGCGCAACAGGAGGACCGCGAGAGTTTCCGGAGCTGGATGGACCGGGAGATTCGGGCAGAAGCCGCCACGCAATTGCTCAGCCATCCAATTGGCGGAGGATCAGATGGTGGCGTGCCCTGGAGTCGGCGAATCCCTTCCAGCTGTCTCCCTCTCTCTCTGCTTCTCGACCTGTTCCTCTTCCCAGGTCCCATCCTCCAGGTCCTCCGCGAGTCCCACACCGAGGGCGGGGTGGGGCCGGACTGGAGTATGCTACTGGCCCTTAATATTGTGAGTATTAAGGGGGTACCTATCAGACTATGGTGGATTCGGGATGTAACCAAACCTCTATCCATCAAAGCCTGATTCAATCCGAGGTATTGGATACAGGCCGCTTGGTTCAGGTACGGTGTGTGCACGGGGACGTGGTGGAATATCCTTTAATGTCCGCCATTATTCAATTTAGGGGACAAAATCATAGTGTGGAGGTCGCAGTTAACCCGCATCTCCGACATCCGCTAATTCTGGTTACGAATTGGCCTGCTTTTAAGGAATTATTGGGATGCTTGTGTGCGGATGTCTCTTGGGAAAAGAAAAAGCAGGGAAGGGGGGCGCTCGTGCAGGTGGGAGAGGCTGAACTGGGGCCACTGAGATCTGTACCAGGGGAACGGAGTGAAATCGAGAGGCTGATCCTCTCAGGACGCGATGATTTTCCTCTGGAGCAGTCTCAGGACGAGTCATTGAAACATGCTTTTGAACAGGTCCGTTATATCGACAGTCAACCTCTCCAACCTGCTCGTCTGCTTTCCTATCCATATTTTGCAATTATAAAAGACCGGTTGTATCGAGTGACCCAAGATGCTCAGACAAAGGAAGATACAACACAGCTGTTAGTACCAAAAAGCCGTCGGGAAATGCTTTTCCAGGCGGCTCATTATAATCCCATGGCTGGACATTTTGGTCAAACAACAACACTAAATCGTCTCATGGCCCATTTCTTTTGGCCGGGCATTCACGAGAACGTGCGCAGGTGGTGCGCGTCTTGTCGTGAATGTCAGCTGGTAAATCCAGTGCATTACAATAGTCCAGTCTAGAGGTCCTGAATGCATGAACTAGCTTTTCTGCATCAGAAACAGGTAACATGTTTCATAGCTTGGCAATGTCTCTAAGATCGAAGATCTAAGCTGTTTTTGTAACATGGGAAATATGATTTTCAAAAGACAAGTTGCTGTCTAATATAACACCCAGATTTTTGACTGTAGAGGAAGTAACCGTACATCCGTCTACTTGCAAATTGTAATCCAAGATATTCTTTGTACTGTATTTTGGTCCAATAAGTAATATCTCTGTCTTATCCGAATTTAATAGCTAATTTAATTTAATTTAATAATATAATAACCGCCAGCTTGAATGGTTTTGGGACGTGACCTAAACATAACGACAAGTTAATAATATTGAGAAGCGGTTCTTCTGCTACAGGTAACAACTCTTTTAGTAATTCATGGGTACAGGATCTAACAGGCATGTTGTTGGTTTAGATGCAGTGATAAGTTTATTTATCTCTTCCTGTCCTATAGTTGTAAAGCACTACAGTTTATCTTTGGTTGCGATGAATGAAGCTGATTTAGTGGGTACAGGATCTAACAGGCATGTTGTTGGTTTAGATGCAGTGATAAGTTTATTTATCTCTTCCTGTCCTATAGTTGTAAAGCACTACAGTTTATCTTTGGTTGCGATGAATGAAGCTGAATTATTATACGCTGTAGAATCTACATTTGCTATTGTATTTCTGATGTTATCTATTTTATCAGTGAAGAAAGTCATTACTATTAAACTGTGAGGGAATATTTAGATGATTTAATATTTGTTTAGATTAATATTTGTTAATCTAGCCACTGTGCTAAATAAAAACCTTGGGTTGTTTTGGTAATTTTCTATGTGTTTGTGGATATGCTCGGCCCTGGCAGCTTTTAGAGCCTGTCTATAGCTGGACATACTGTTTTTCCACGCAATTCTAAAAACTTCCAAGTTAGTTTTTCTCCATTTGCTCTCAAGACTACGAGTTTTTTTCTTGAGAGAATGGGTATTACTGTTGTACCATGGCGCAGTACGTTTTTCACTAACCTTTTTCAGTTTGATGGGGGCAACAGCTTCTAATGTTTTAGAAAAGATAGTGCCCATGTTGCTAGTCATTTCGTCTAGTTCATGTGTACTTATTGGTACACAGAGCAGTTGAGATAAATCAAGCAGGTTATTTGTGAATCTGTCTTTGGTGGCTGGAACAATAGTTCTGCCCGGACGATAACACGGGGCCATATAGTTAATATTAGTAATACGCAGCATGCACGATACAAGGAAATGGTCAGTAACATCATCCCTTTGAGGTACGATATCTATATCAGTAAGATCAATTCCATGCGATATAATTAAATCTAGCGTATGATTAAAACGATGAGTGGGCCCGGTGACGTTTTGCTTGACTCCAAAAGAGTTTATTAGGTCAGTAAACGCAAGTCCTAATGCATCATTTGTACTATCAACGTGAATATTAAAATCTCCGACAATTAGCGCTTTATCAACAGTAACCAATAGGTCTGAGACGAAATCTGCTAATTCTTTTAGGAAATCTGTATACGGCCCTGGTGGTCTATACACAGTAGCCAGAGCAAGAGATACAATAGATTTATTTTGCATATCTGACATTGTAACATTAAGCATTAGTATTTCGAATGAGTTAAACCTGTATCCTGTCTTCTGAGTAACATTGAGAATATCACTATATATTGTTGCAACACCACCGCCACGACCAGTCTGACGGGGCTCATGCTTATAACAGTAGC
>NW_015558611.1:617176-636844 GCF_001515605.1 Sinocyclocheilus anshuiensis | reverse complement strand
TTTAGAGCCTGTCTATAGCTGGACATACTGTTTTTCCACGCAATTCTAAAAACTTCCAAGTTAGTTTTTCTCCATTTGCGCTCAAGACTACGAGTTTTTTTCTTGAGAGAATGGGTATTACTGTTGTACCATGGCGCAGTACGTTTTTCACTAACCTTTTTCAGTTTGATGGGGGCAACAGCTTCTAATGTTTTAGAAAAGATAGTGCCCATGTTGCTAGTCATTTCATCTAGTTCATGTGTATTTATGGGTACAGAAAGCAGTTGAGATAAATCAGGCTGGTTATTTGTGAATCTGTCTTTGGTGGCTGGAACAATAGTTCTGCCCGGACGATAACGCGGAGCCATATAGTTAATATCAGTAATACGCAGCATGCACGATACAAGGAAATGGTCAGTAACATCATCACTTTGAGGTACGATATCTATATCAGTAAGATCAATTCCATGCGATATCATTAAATCTAGCGTATGATTAAAACAATGAGTGGGCCCGGTGATGTTTTTAAGTAAATATAAGTAAATAATTAGACATGAAATATTGATTTGAGTTGAATATTTTCTTAGTTTTTTAAATACAAAGCTTATGAAAAGAAGTTCCTAACAAACTGCTAGACGAAGTTCAGACAAGACGGATATTTAAGGCATAATGTACAGTCATTTCACTAATTACACAGCTTTTCACCACATTAATAAAGATATTAATGAGGAAAAAAACATTTTAAGATCTTACCTTTTTATTATCTTAAGTCCAATACAGTGTACAAAACAACCGTTGTGGCAACAAGACGAAAACTTCATCAATACTATTTGTATTTCAAGAGGCTTTTTTTCAGCAACTGTTTAGTATCTTCATGTTTTGGAGATATTTTTGTGTTTCTTTAATTGCACAATTGGGTTTTTAATCATCACATCTCACCTTGTCACATCAAGTTACATTATAGTAGTAAGCAGCTTGAGTGTGTGTATGTGTGTTTTAAAATGAATACAATCACTCAAGAGGTAACAACAATTTGTACAATTCTGGAAAAGTCATTTCTCAAATACATTTTGAGTACTTATTTTGTTATTATTTTCCTTTATTCACTCCAGGATTTGGGAATATCTCACCTCACACAGAGGGTGGACGCATCTTCTGTATTATCTTTGCCCTGTTGGGAATTCCTCTGTTTGGATTCTTGCTGGCAGGAGTGGGAGATCAGCTCGGAACAATCTTCGGAAAGGCAATTGCTAAAGTGGAGGGGATGATTGATGTGAGTTAAAGCAGTCTTTTATATATGTATGCATTGATATTAACTATTAGTACAGTCAGTCCAAAATCATTTTACATTTATGTAATTTACATCAGACATGACATCAGAAGTGAGTACAGATGATTCCAAATTGTAAAGTTGACAAGTATGTCCTATTGGTTTAAACAACCAAAAACAAACACTGGTTTGTTTTTGGTTGTTTAAGACTATATTGAAGACTATATTGAAGATACAGGTCTTAAAGTATAAACTCAATGCAACAAAAGTCAGTAGTGCCCAGTCCTATTCCTGGAGATTACCTTTATGCAAAATTCAGCTCCGACCCTGATCAACCACACATGAACCAGCTAATTAAGATCTTCATGAGCACCTGATTAATTCAAGACAGGTGTGTTGGAGTAGGACTGGACCTGAACTCTGCAGGTAGATACAGTAATGCCGAGTTCACACTGCATGATTTTCAAACTCGTCGGACAGTAAAAATCGCATTCGGGGGTAAAATATACATTTTTTTGGCGGGGTTCTCCTGGTACAATTCACATTCCAGGGCCTAAATATCACGTTATTGGGGTCGCTTCAACCTGCTGACATAAAAAACAACCGGCGGCAATTGCGGATTTGGCAACACTGGTCCGCAAACTACGTTTCATATAACTCCTCCCCGAACTTCCTGCTGCCCTGTATCGTGCTCTCGCATTGGCTGTAGGTCATCGCCGATGTGTTTTTCAGTCAGAACTCATTTCACACAGCGTGATTGTGAATCGCCGACAGCTCCAGATATTTAGCATGCCAAATATTTCACAGGCATCGGCGACGTGTCGGCAATTCCCTCAGATCATGTCTTTGATAATTCACACTGCGTGATTGTCCCTCGCGTGAACGAGCACCGATTTTCCTCCGATTTCAGGCATTTGTCGGCGATTTCGCTAAACCTGTCGGCGACTGAAAAATCGGGCTAAAATCGTGCAGTGTGAACTCGGCATTAGGGTGCTTCTCAATATCCCTTTTCGTTTCCTCGCTCCTCCGTCCTCCTTCCTACGACCCGGAAACCGATCGAGCTCAGCCATCTTGAAGGACATCTCAATTCTCTAATTGCACCGCGAGGAGGCGAGGAGTGAGGAGGCTTCCTGAGGAGTCATGAGCGAGGATACACATATTTATTATGAGTGTCTTAAATAACAAACTTTAACAACATGAGGGCAGATCCCTTTAGCCCAGCTGATGATGCTTTGAAGTGATGCTAAAGGGAATGAGGATATATAATTTCACTTGATTCAATTCCTCCATCCTCGTGTCTTTTCCTTGCGTCCTTCCCTCGCATCCTGAAGGGGAGGATGCACAAATAAGAATTGAGAAGCACCCTAGATCTCCAGAAATAGGATTGGGCACCCCTGAAAAGTGAATACACCTGTGAGTGAGTACATCTGTGATTTCCTAACTGCATGAACATGTCTGCATTGTGGCTCCATAGAGGAATTAAAATATCTGATTTTAAGACTTAATAAAAATGTAAAAGAATACAGGAAAATTGGTTACAAATTAAAAACAGTCGAAACACAATTGCAGCAGAAATCAGAAGGTACGAATGAGCCATATTACCATTAATCAGAGCCGCAGTGGCCATTCTCCTAAAATAATTACACAGGCAGTGTGCTACTTGCACAATCTTGCTCTGAAAAACAGACAGGCAAGTGCTTCAGACCCAGCTCAGGGTTTATTAATATAAATCAGAATTTCTGTAACCACTCAGACAGTGCACAGGACACTGCATTTCTTCACTTATATCCCTCGTGTATTCTATCTTTCTCTACTCCTTCAGGAGATTTGTAAAGTGCATGAGTAGCTATATGTCACATCACATTCCCAACACTGCAGACCATCCCAGTCTTCTACCCATGCTCTGTCCACAGCCCTTCACAGCTGATAAAGTCACTTTCAGCTTTTCTATACTTGCTCTCTTTTGACTTCCTGTTTGTACAGCATGATCAAAGGCAGCACAGATGGAAGCACACTGTCTTCACTAAGTGCTCTTGCTACTCATTGATCAAACATGTTCCACTTAATTAATTGTATTTTAATTTGGTCTGTTCAGGAGTTCATGACCCCTAGAGGACGCAGTGTCTCGTTCCCTACTCAGGGAACCATGGTTACACAAGTAACCTGAGACGTTTTATTAGTACTCCCTAATGCAGTTAATTTAAAGGTGCACTCAGTGGGTGCTTCTTACTATGCTAATAAATGTTTCCTCGCTCCCCCATCCTGTGACCAGAAAATCTATTGTCTGCCATCATGAAGGATGTATTAATTATGTAATTGCACCACAGTTGACCTTACAACAGCATTTTACTTAATCATGGCCATTGCTTTTCAAAGGAAGGTACTTTATCTATATCTATCACAAAATGGTGTTACACGATGGCTTGTTCACTGATGTACCGGATGACTTTGGAATAAATTACTTCACTGCAAGAAAAAAAATCACAAAGCTAGATGCATAAACACTTTCAGAGACAAATGTCCCAGCTATTGCTAAATTTACCATTAATGTGTGGTATAACAACTCAATCAGGTGTAGCTAATCATCTTCTCAATGGCACACAAAGCCATTTGACTTTCAACTGTGATCAGCTGTGGTCATTTTGATCCACTCAGCATGAAAAGAGCTTTCCTGGAGCATTTCAGTCCTTAGTAGTGCAGCTGACAAAGACAATCAACTATCGGTGGCAAGACACTGTCAAAAGATCTCCGGGATAAAGTTGTGGACAGGCACAAGTCAGGAGATGGATACAATTTTTGTAAAGCTTTTATCAATGCCTAGAAGCACAGTGAAGTCTGTTATTAAGAAGTGGAAGGTATTTGGTACAACACGGACCCTTCCTGGATCAGGACGTCGCTCCAAACTGGATGAAAGAACCGGAGGAAACTGGTCATAGAGGCAACCAAGAGGCCGACAGCAACTCTGAAACAGCGGCAGGAATTTATAATAAAGAGTGGTCATTGTGTGCATGTGACAACAATATCACAAATTCTCCACAAATGTGGCTTGTATGGGAGGGTTGCAAGAAAAAAGCCACTCCTCAAGAAAGGCCACATGCAGTCACGACAGTCACTTTGCCAAAACACACCTTGAAGATTCTGAAGCAGATGAGACTAAAATTGAATTATTTGGCCTTATTAACACCAAACAATATGTCTGGCAGAAATCCAATACAGCTCACCATCCAAATAACAGCATTCCTCCAGTAAAGCATGGAGGTGGTGATCTCCTGTTATGGGGAGTTTCTCTGCAGCAGCAGAGACTGGAGCACTTGTCAGGATAGAAGGAAAAATGGATGGGGCAAAATACAGTCAAATTCCTGAGGAAAACCTGCCTTCTGCCAGAAAGTTGTCAATGGGAAGAAGGTTTACCTTCCAGCATGACAATAGTTATGTTTCCATCCAAAGATGCGAATTTAACTTGTGCGCAAAACTGGAATATTGCTTTCAGAGGTGGATGGCTGCTATTTGGGAACGCAGTCGTGTAAGACAGTTATACAGACATACTTTGATGACAGACATTGCTCAGGCATTTCAGAATGACCAAAACAACATTTTATTGCAGCGAGATCGGTCCGCTGGTTAGTCAAGTTATCCCGTCCCATCGTGCAAAGTCACATGACTTTTTTTGATGCGCATGGAGGAATTTATTCAGTAAATGTGTTTCCATTTTTGTTTCCATTTTTTCTTATCGGATAAAAAGTTTATCCTACTCAGTTGTGCGCATAAGTTTTTTTTTTTAATGTGTATTTTTAGAATTTATGCGCATTTTGGCATTTCCATCCAGCGTTTTTTTTTTTTATGCAATATTCCAAAATGCGCATAAAAATAGGTGGATGGAAACACAGCTAATGACCCAAATCACACAGCAAAACTGAACACACAGTGGTTGTAGGAGAAACAGGTGAATGTCCTTGCATGGCCTAGTCAGAGCCCAGACTTAAACCCCACTGAAAATCTGTGGAATGACTTTAAGACTGCAGTTCACAAATGCTCACCATCAAATTGAACTGAACTTGAGCAGTTCTGCAAAGAACAGCGGGCAAATATTCCAAAGTCTAGATGTGCAAAGTTAGTAGAGACAAATCCTAACAGACTAAAGGCTGTAATTAAAGCAAAAGGTGCTTCAACAAAATACTGACACAAGAGCATGATCCTTTTTCCAACTCCAACTTTTCTGACATGTTGGTGTTATATCTTTACTTGTATGTTGCACTGAGTAAATACAACTGGATAAAACAAAAACTGTGTCCATCTTCATTTCAGGCTGCAAAGCAACACCATGTCATTATTTTACAGGGGGTGATTCTTTTCTATACCCACTGTATATTAAGTGTTGTACTGAAAATAAAATAATGTTAAGAGTTACAGTTGCTGTCAGTGAAAGTGAACACATTACATAGATAAAAGGGAGGTGTACTGATAGGGACTTCAATACCCCAAATGCATAAGCAAGGTAGTGTACGAGGAGGTGTCGGGAAAGAAGGAAGGAAAGAATAAACAGTGACCTGGGGAGATGCACACAGGTGTCGGGAATCTTGTTTAATGTCCTAATTGCAGTGATGATACTGAACAACTAGCTCCATATAAAATGAAACCGCTTTATTAAAAGATGTCTGGAGTCTTCGTCTTGTTAGTGTAATGATTTTTCTCAAAAGTGTTTTTCATTATGCGTAAAATGTTTTTAATTACCAAAAAATTAGAGTGCATCTCGAAATGAGCAGAAACAGACTACACTGTACTTTACATACACTCACATTCAGTGTGAGTGGGTTTAGTGTGAAACCCCTGGACATCTCTTTAGCAGAATATTGTAGAAGACACAGAGATGGGCTCTTTTTATTTGGGGCATTGTATTTAGGCTTTTTGGGCCCCTGCCTTATCACAGCTTTACAATGTCTAAAGCAGGGGTGTCCAATCCTGCTTCTGGAGGGCCAACGTCCTGAAGAGTTTAGCTCTAGCTTGCTCACCAGGAAGTTTATAGTGTGTCTGAAGACCTTGACTAATTTGTTCAGGTGTAGTTAATTACGGTTAGTTAAATTGTTAAACTCTGAAGGTTAGTGGCCCTTCAGGGACAGGTTTGGACAGCCCTGGTCTCAGAGTCGGGGTTTCCAGTTCTGCTCCTGGAAGGCCACCCTCCTGCACAGTTTAGCTCCAACACACCTGCCTAGAAGTTTTGAATGATCCTTGAATAGCTGGTACAGGTGTGTTTAAGGCTGCGTTTACACTGGCACAAAAAATCCGATCTTTCGCTCACATCTGACACAGATCGGAATTTGTTGCACATGTGTAAACACAAAAACCCGCACGAGATCCGATTTTTTTGCATCCGATCTGAGCCACTTCCAAATGTGGATTTAATCGGATACACCTCTGATATCTGGACATCTGACCTACGTCTAAACACACATATCCGATTCTCCACCGAACTCCCAATGCGAGGGCGACACATTTGCTTATAAAGATTTTTAATGGCGTTTTAATGCCGGCGTGCTGTATGCGCTTGCATTTTATTGAGATGGAAACTTTTTATAGGTAAGAAATTGCACATTCAGGAGCTGGTTTTCAACCCCCGCCCCGTGAATTTTGAAAATACAACAGCTAAAAGCTACATATATTTCTCAGCAGTGAGGTGATAACTTAGCAGTTTTTGTAATTAAACCGACAAGCTTGTTTGCAATGCTTCACAATCGCTCGCTCGCACGTGGGTGCATGCGTTCGTTCGTTCTCTCGCTCTCTCCTTAATTAATTCGAATTCATTTCAATAAATATCATCTTTATTTCACTAAAGAATTCTACCTCTAACGAGCTGTAGATAAAATAGTCTAACAAATTAAAATTACTGTTATTTTCCGGTCTTTATCCTTTCAGTCAGTTTGTGCTGCAAAACATCCATGACAGCCGTTGTCCATTATATAAATAATTTTAATAGCACGGCCATTTAAAACCCGAGGGTCTACCATGTGCATAGTAAAGCGATCACTGCAGACAATCCTTTTGGGTGGGAATTAATGTAAACATGGATATCGGATACCAGTCGTGTCTAAAGTGAATGTAAACAGACGTGCCAAAAAATCGGATATGGTCAAAAGATCGGATCTGTGCATTAAGACTTGCAGTGTAAACGCAGCCTACTTAAGGCTAGAGCTTAACTTGGCTAGAAGGAGCATGAGCTCTTTTGATTTGTGGCAGTGCATTAACTCCAACATCCTGGCACAGAGTGTTGTCAAGGCAAACACCGCTCCCATTTTATTTCTTCAATCATTTTTTCAAAAAATTTACCAGTTTGTATAAGTATATTCACTGGATTCTGCAAATTTACATAATTTATTAATCCGTCCTTCCATCCATCTGTGGACACCTCCATCTTTCCATCCGTCCTTTTTTCTGTCCTCAGAAGTGGAATGTGAGTCAAACCAAGATCCGTGTGATTTCTACCGTGCTTTTCATTTTGTTTGGTTGTCTCCTCTTCGTCGCCCTGCCGGCCATCATATTCAAACACATTGAGGGCTGGAGTGCACTGGAGTCCATCTACTTTGTCGTCATTACCTTGACAACCATTGGCTTTGGAGATTTTGTTGCGGGCGAGGGTGAGCGACGCCAGCACGAAGAGAACAGTGGTGAGCGTAAATGAGACACACATGCATGTGCTAGGTGATTTGCAAAATGGATTATAGCATCATGTCTTGTTTGTTCAGGTGGTTCTGAGTTGGAGTACCTAGACTACTACAAGCCCCTGGTGTGGTTCTGGATCCTGATTGGTTTAGCGTACTTCGCTGCTGTTCTCAGTATGATTGGAGATTGGTTTCGTGTCATATCCAAGAAAACAAAAGAGGAGGTATGTTCTCATGTGATGCAATAAATTATGCAATTTTTAAACAACAGCTGCACTCACACATGTATGCAAGGCTTTAAAGCCAACATGAAATTAAAACAGAACCTAGTGATAGTTTACCCAGAGATAAGTTTTTTTTTTTTTTTTTTTTTGGTTCCCTATTTCATAATTCAACATCATGTTGCTCCAAACCAATTTGCTGTATTTGCATTTTTTTCCAATGGCAGATGGTCATGCAGTCTCTGTCAAGCGCTAAATAGAGAAAAACGACAGAGCCAAAGTAGTATCATTAAAATCCATATCCATCCAAATTTATATATTCTTTGTATTCTAAAGTTATATTATGATATCTTTGTGTAAAGAACAGACTAAGATATGTAATTTTTCACTCATAAAATTTCCCTCTCATCCAGCTCCCAAATGTCATTCTTCTTTGCACAAATTTGAACTGAAATACTGCGTTTCATTTAGACGTGAGAACCAACGCATTTGGTTTCAGGTTGGTGCTATTTGTCTACATTTGCCATTTTAACATTTGTAGTTGCAAATAATGATTGAATTTCCTTTTAAACCATTTATCACACAAAAACTACCATATGCTTTCAGAAGACTTGGCACATGAGTCGCAGACCACTGTTATGTTTTTGTTTTTTTAATTGTCCTTTTTGGAGCACGTGGTGTGTTTGCAATCAAGTGTCATTAAAGAGCTACATAAAGTTCCTTCAGACAAAGTTACTTAAAAAATTTCCCTTTATGGAAAAAAGCACATACTGTTTGGAACAACATGAGATGAGTAAATAACAACAGAATATTTGGTGCACTAACCCCAACATGTTTTTTAATTTTTTTTTGTAATGTCAATCTATTTATTTTTGGCATACTGTAGGTAGGAGAATTTCGAGCTCATGCCGCCGAATGGACTGCTAATGTGTCCGCTGAGTTTAAAGAGACACGTCGACGATTGAGTGTCGACATTTATGACAAATTCCAGCGTGCTGCATCAATCAAGCGCAAAATGTCAGCTGAAATAAACCTCAGCCCACCTGTCAATCAGCAGATGACACCAGGGAAACGTGCACATTCAGTTAACCTTGGAGATGAGAGAGAGGTGTATCCCTACACATTTGTACGAAACGGAAGCTTATTCCTCAACGGTCTTATCCCGGATTACGCTGACCATCGGGACATCACTAAAATACAAACACAATGAGTTGGAACTAAAGATGTTCACAGATAAACTGTGGAAAGATAAGATGTATAAAGAGGATGCAAAGAAAAGACACAAAATGTTTATATAAAAAATAATGTGTATCCTAACTTTTAATGTGGACAAAATCATTGATTTCTACTGACGGCCACGCAAAAGTAGCCATGCATTCTAATTATTAATTTTTGTTGGCAACATATAACGTTATTTTAATTGATGAGATTACAGATTAATACACTGTAGATGTTTCACAAGTTTTCTGTGGCAAGGCTCTACAAGGCATGACAGTCTTTCTGCTGCAGGAATAGGCTAATGTGGACAGCTGAGCACCTGCAATTGAAATGAATGCTAACGGAGAGCTCGCTTGAGGTATATTTCTTCCTGAGTGTCTACCACACTACGAGACAATGTCTACAAAGCCTGACTTTTGGTTCTGCCAGCATAATAAAGTCACAACCAGAAGAGACACAGTCAACAGGTAGGTGAAAGCGACTATAGCAGTCCTGCCGTCAGTCAAGTCAAAATTATCATATTTATGAGGTGACTGCACATGAACATCACTACAATGTCTTAATTACCAGTGGGAGATTTCTTTAAGGATAGTTTTAACCCTCCAAAGAAAAAAGGGTCACACATTGGCTGCTGTCTGTTTTATTATATATACTGTTCACCATTATTTGTACACTCAAAAAAAAAGTACAAAAGAGATCATTGGATCACTAGGTACTAATATATACATTTAAGATAATATACACCCTTTAGGGGTCAATCTGATCCATCTGATGAAAGAAGTGAAATAACATGACTTCAAATCAAAATCACATTATGAGAATATATATAACTTGTTCTATGCATCCACCAGCTGCACAACATTTCTAGATTTCATGCTTAAAAAAAAATAAATGTTAGATAAAGAGTAATCTAAAAGGAATCTAAAAAGTAGTCAGAATACATTACCTAAAATGAAAAACCTAGATTACTTTACTAACTTCAGTTTTAATCATGTAATCTATAATCAGTAATGGACTACAATTTGTAAATAATCTGCCCAGCTTTGTTTGCAGCTACCAGTTCATTTTAGCAAATCGGTTCGTTCAAATTATTAATTTCAATTAACTGACTCAAAAACAGAATTGCTTTCCTTTCATCACACAACAGCATTTGCAAAAATCCCAGCATTTGTCATTACTGAGCTTTCAATTCATTGTTTTTAAAGTGAAAGTGAAAGTGACAAAGTGACAAAGTGACACGACATGTGGCCAAGTATGGTGACCCATACTCGGAATTAGTGCTTTGCATTTACCCATCCAAAGTGCACACACACAGCAGTGAACACACATACACCGTGAACACACACCCGGAGCAGTGGGCAGCCATTTATGCTGGGGCGCCCGGGGAGCAGTTGGGGGTTCGGTGCCTTGCTCAAGGGCACCTCAGTCGTGGTATTGAAGGTGGTATTGAAGCGCTGTACATTCACTTCCCCCACCTACAATCCCTGCCGGTACGAGACTCGTACCCACAACCTTTTTGGGTTATGAGTCCGACTCTCTAACCATTAGGCCACGACTTCCCTATATTTACAATATATATATATATATACAGTATATATATATATATATAAATAAAAGTACGACTTTTTGTAAAGCTGCTTTGAAACGTGAAAAACACTATACAGTACACATAAATTTGACTTGCCAAAACCAACCATAGCACTCTTTTGAATGTTTTATGGTCTCACACCTTAATTTGTGTGTATGTTTGTTCAACAGTGTTGATGATATATAGATTTTACTCAACATATTTAAAAAATTTCTCTGTTACAGTCCTTCCCATTGATTTCCTATGATTTGTCAACTTTGACCACTAACAGCCAATGTGTGCCTTTTTTATAACCACTCATCAAATGAAGGCCAGTTGTTTTTTTTTGTTTTTTACCCAGATTGTTTATCTATAAAAAATCACCAAAATGACATCAGTCAAAACTGACTGATAAGCTTTTTGGGCTAAAGCAGAATATTTGGATGTGTTGATTTGTGACTTGAGGTCTGAAGTGGACTCGAAGGCAGCAAAAGTATCTGAGCACAGGGTGCTCAAGTGTAGGGGGTCATTGTGGAGCCAGGTTCAGGTATAAAAGTGTTCTTCATGTAACATATTTGCAGAGCAAAGTCACATTGCTCCAAATCTAATTAAAGCTTTTAACACTAAGTATTTGTTGTGGCAGTCCAGCTTCAGTTTGAGCGATTCCCATTTTTGATCTGCTGCATGACTACTCCAGGCACATTTTACTGTGTCCTTGCTATTCGCTTACGTCATGGCATATCAAATACTGTTTCTGGGGCCAAGCCTCTACTCCATTTCAAGTGAGAATACTCTCAACAGCCATTTATGCTTTTAAAAATTCACAGTGTACACTACAGGTGCATCTCAATAAATTAGAATGTCGTAAAAGAACCAAAGACTTAAACTACTTCAGTCTGTGTGCATTGAATTTATTTAATACACGAGTTTCACAATTTGAGTTGAATTACTGAAATAAATTAACTTTTCCACGACATTCTAATTTATTGAGATGCACCTGCACAGTCTCTGGACTCATGGTACCCGGGACACGTGCATTTTATCATTAATTAACACAAGACATTAATCACTGTTTAGCCATTTGAGATTTTGGGATGGAGATAAAGGTTAGGATCATGATTTTTACCATTTATTGTTTGCTTTCAGGATCTGAAGCACCGTTCGGACCCAAAACGATGATGCATGGCATCAGATTTAAGTGAATGGGGGAAGAGCATAAACATTTGATTCCATCTGGATTTAACCTGCTCTCTTTTTAACCTACTAACATTATTCATAGAATTGTTGTGGTGTTCTAAAATAACCCTTACAAAATCAACTTTACTGTGCATTGCAATGGATTGCATTGAAAATGAAGTAGGATACAAAATTTTATTTTACTGTTGCTGATATATATCCCCCAACTCACGGCTGATCCATGGTTAGTGGGCAGCTTCAACATATGCAGATTTGGCAAGCTCAAACCATTGACCTTTTCCCATGCAGACACGGTGAAGAAGGATATGAGGAGAGTAATTTCATTGGGAGAACATGCTCACCTTTCTACTGCTGCTGCTGATGCTGCTTCTTATGTTTTTTTTTTGTTTGTTTTTTAATTGGGAACAGGTGCCTTCAGTTCATGGTTAATTATTGTTTCCCATGGCAACACTGACGGTCTCACAGAAGGCCCTCCAGTATGTAATCAACAAAAGCTGTTTTGAAATTATGAAAGAACTCCTCATTTGTAAGTCGCTTTGGATAAAAGCATCTGCTAAATGACCTAATGTAATGTAAATGTAGAACACATTTGAAACAGACTCTTACAATAGAATGTTTTATTTCAAGTGTATCATATTAGCCAACATAAACTACCGTTCAAAAGTGTGGGGTTGGTAACTGTTTACTGTTTACTGTTACTTTTGGTCACTTTTAGTGTTGAATATTTCTGCTGCCCTGGACTAAGTCACCTTGTGCAATCCTGACAAAAACTGCCTAACACCCCCTAACCAATCAGACCTCCAAAATCCCACTGTAGCCAGCAGAGCTGGTTAGATTACTTACAAATTGTAGTCTGTTACTAATTACTGATCACATGATGAAAACTGTAGTTAATAACGTAATCTAGGTTACTCATTTTAGGTAATGTATTCTGACTACTTTTTAGAATACTTTTTTTTTTATCAAACTTGTTTTAAACTTGCCATTAAACATACATGTTGATATATAAAAAAGGGAAAGAAAATATATTCCATTGTTTTATATCAGCATCATAAAATGCATTAAACAATACATTAGTTAGTTGATAGTGAGTCAATAGTGAGTTGATAAAAAGCTAATATTTAATTAAATCATAAAAATGTAAAATAAAAATAATTGAAACACTTGAACACTAAAACTTTGCCTGCATGTCAACTGCCATCAAAAAACTGTAAACATGCAAATGTGTTGTTAAATTATTTGAATTATATTTCAAGTAAATATTTTATTGTAAGGTGTTTGGCTGACAAAAACATTTGGGAATCCCTGCATTATATGAACAAACATTAATAAACATGAAAACAGAAAGGAACAATTAAAAGAGAAAAAAAGAATTTGGAGGAATCAATAAATTATCAATAATTTACTGCTCTTGTGTGAATAATATGTAGTCATGTTGTAATCCATAAAAATGTAACTGTAATCAGATTATGAGTATTTTAAAATGTAATATACTCTAATTACAAGTACTTAAATTTCGGAATCTGATTACATAATACAGATTACATGTACTCAGTTACTATCCATAAACAATCACATCTACACTGTAAAACATGATAGCCCAATTAAGTTATATGAACTTACTTTTTCTCTTTAACTCAATTTGTCAGTGTAAGTTTTGTATATTGAACTAAAGTTTACATGTTCTTAAGTTGGTTGATAAGTTGGTGAAACACAGCTTTTCAAGTTGAAACAGAATATATTTAAGTTAAGTTTACTCACATTTTTAAGGCAGCAGGTGAACTTTCATTTCTAAGTTTAACCAACTTGAAATGTTTTACAGTGTACACTTTAAAAAATGCTGGGTTGTTTCAACCCAAGTTTGGGTCAAATATGGACTAACCCAAATTTTGAGTTAAAAATGTAATTTAAATATTTAACCCAACAGCTGGGTTAGTCCATATTTGACCCATATTTTGAAACAACCCAGCATTTTTTAGTGTACTGTTACTGAACTTACTGGACAAAACACTTTTTTTTTTTCATGATCATTCAACGCTATCCAAGTACACCAAAATATTTTAACATGATAGCTTCTGTGCTGATGCCTCATTACAGTTCAGTTTAATGTAACTATTATTCTGCTTAGCAAGCGCTGCAACCTCTGACATCCAGATCGCTGGGCTGAGACTGCAGTTGCCATGGAGCTCTGAGACACATTTTAAGCCACAGCTCCACTCTGCTGCGAGGAATACCATGGTTGCCAAGCCATGACCGTAAATCTCGTCCTTCCTATACCCACTTGACACTCTTCAGGGAATGAAGAGAGACAGACAAATCAGACACAAGACTGTTTACAGATGAAATGTGTCCTCAGATGATTTAGAGTTCCAAAGGTCTCACAGGCACTCTGAAGGAGGCAGGAATTGATGTTTCTCTTGTAGTAGACTCACAGCTGAAAGCATTCTGGACTGATGTTTATAACTGAGTTCTACTTTTTTTCTCTAAAAAGGCTGTACACTGTTTTGAAGTGAACTAAAATGCCTTTTTCTTGTAAAGCAGCGCTGGGCAACTTCGGTCTTGGAGGGCCACTGACTGTCCTGCAGAGTTTAGTTCCAACCCACATCAAACACACCTGAACAAGCTAATCAATGTCTTTAAGATTACTATAAAGCTACAGTCAGGTGTGTTTGATTAGGGTTGGAGCTAAACTCTGCAGGACAGTGGCCCTCCAGGACCGAAGTTGCCCAGCCCCGTTGTAGCTCTGGTTGAACAAAACGCACCGATTTCTATTAGATTGTGATCTTAAAGTGCTATTCTGTTTCATCCCTGCTTAGATAACAACACACATTAAGATTAAGATCTTCAGGCAGTTTTGTTCTATTTTTTTAATTGTGTGTGAACCAGATTCTGTTAGTGACAAACTCATATCATACTCATAGAGCTGCGGCACAATTGGTTTCTGAAGGCTTTTGAGAGCCTAATTTTTATGATATTGGTTGCAAGTCTGAGATTGTTTTAACCCTCACAATCACAATTAAGATCAATCATAGTGAGCATTTTCAGGCATCAAAAGGTGAAGAGCAGAGGTTAGACGACCATAACATAATGACATGTGAAATTGATCTAGAAGCATTTACATTCCTGTTCTTGGAGTTTGTGTCAGATTGAATCTGTATTTACCAAATGTCCATCAAGTTTCTCTAAAAGCACAGTGACTTTGAGAAATCTACCGTATGCATGCATGCAAATTCTGCAGTTAGAATTTATATTGTATTTTCAGTATTTCTACACTATGACTTTCTACACTTGATCACTTCATGGCAAAGGTCAAATGTTTTAGGGGTGAAATAAGAAAAATAATAATCATAGATGACAAATGATTGTATGTAGTGTATACATGCTGTTTGTATATTGGTGCTCTGCATCTTTAAGCCAAAATAGGGGGAGTAAAGCTGATAATAAGTGTGAATATTAATGGATTCTTAACTGCACCAGCCTTTTTCAAATAAACTGAATCACATACATTCGATGTGTTTTCAACGGCTGTTCTGTGGCAATAAATCTGGACAGTAAATGGGAATTAATGGTGTTTCATTTTGTGAAAGTTTTTGAATGCATTGTTTTGTTCTCGCATTTGAATGCAGTCACTGCAGCACTGATGTATGTCAACACTGATTACAATATAGCTAGATCTAAAATCCAGAGGATCACTTTTTTCGTCGTTACATATCTTCATATCACCCAGAACCTAAAACTTGTTCTGTGGTAAATTATAGATGTAATTTTGTGACTTTCTGCAAAGATGCTGTTGATGACTTGACTTGATTTGGAAGCTTATAGATAACATTATTCCTTACCTTAAAGCAAAAGAGTAAGAACTTCATTTGTCCCATAACTGCAGCAAAAAAATATTGCTTTTCAGTTCTTTTAAGAAGACATTTCACATTCTTTCAATTATATTTCCCATTCGATTTTTAACTATAATTCTTTATTATAATGCCTCGGCAATAATAGTACAAAACTACAATCACATTCATTTGAATTAAATATTCATAATTAAATTGAATTAAATAAAATACATGATATTCATTACTAATGTAATGTTCTCTGGTGTGACTGAGCTCTGGGTGTTCCCTTCAAAAATCTGAGCCCTTATACATTTCTGATCTTCCAATCACAATGTCTTAAGTCATTTAAGAATAAATATATTCAAAATGTGGGGAATTTGACATTTTGGAGGCTCTAAATTAATCCACAATTTCCTGTAGGAGGAAATAGTTTTTATTGAAGTCATTTTTACTTACTCTCTGTGAAAGACTTTTTTACTAAAGTTCAGTCATAAACCAAGACTCGTAAAATTAGCTTGTCTTTCCTTAAGATAGATAAGTAGGTAAATTCATTAAACTGTGAGTATATTTCTGAGTAAATAACTCGGGAAGTAGAGATATCCTATAGATATCAGAAACCTCAAGACTTGGCAGCTGTTCAGAAATCATAATCCCAGCCTGAAAATTCCTCCTCTGCTTGGGTCTTATCATAGGGAAAGTGGTCAAAGTTTATATAGCAGGGACCCTGTAAACCAAAGAACCCACAAAGACCCAATCAATGAAACAGACTTTGTTACTTGGTGGCTTGTGATGTACAGTTGTGATTTATCCTGAAGCAGTTTTTAAAAAGCGGACAGTATCTTGTATTTGTTTGATGTTCTGCCAGATAAATCTATTACAATGTTGACAGTTACCACATAATCAAAATGGTTTGCCATTGAGGCAGAGTAAGACACCAGAAAAGTGCTACAAACAACCCAGGACTGCTAAGGAAGTATCATTATGAAACAGTAAGACGTTATACTTTTGCTAAAATTGAATTTAATATAATGTATGTTTAAAATTTGACCTTTCTTATAAGTCGAATAGTCGGTGCCTCCAGCTGCCCCATTCTTAATTTATGCCAGTTAATGCTGTTAAACCACCTGAGAAATAATTGAGAGAAAATGTCAATACACACATAACAGCAAAAACATTAATAACAAAAAACAGCACAAATGTCACATAAGCATAGTCAATACCATAACCATACTCATCTCAGTACTCAGTACTACTCAGTGTGTGTACAGACACACACACACATTTAAATGCAATGTACACCGAACTAAGCCTAATATACGTTCATAAAGCTTACCTGTGATGTCGGACATCTTTGATTCCATTTTTTGTATTGCCCAGACGCTGTCCAGGACGTGGCCTGCATGTCATGTAAACAACACATAAACTGAAGATTAAAAATGTAAATACCTAAAACACATTCAGGGGTGACATTTAAATAAAATATATATATTTTTTTATTGTAAAAACAACCCAAAGCCTCCATAATAGATTCAGAAATTACCTGCACAGTTTACCGATGAGAGACTTGGCACCTTCACCCATATATGATGGGAAATTCAGCACACCATCCAAGATCTTGGCATAGATTTTCTGTGGTTCTGAACTGGAGAATGGTGGACTTTAGGACAAATAAAACATTATTATTAATTTTAATTTAATTTTGCCCTAAACAAGATAAATACAAATTTAAACATAAATAAATTGCATTTATAACTGATTAATTAGCTTAAAAATTTATAACAAGTGCAAACTTGATAGCACATGCACACTCTCAGAAAAAAAGGTACAAAAGCTGTCACTGGGACAGTACCTTTTCAATAGGTACACTTTTGTACATTTTAGGTACTAATATGTACCTTTAAGGTACCAATATGGACTGTTTAGGTCCAAATTTGTGCCTTTTGAAAAGGTACTGCCCTAGTGATAGCTTTTGTACCTTTTTTTCTGAGAGTGCAAAAACGGATTGCATGCTTGAAATGTACAAAGCAGAGCATCATTTTCCACAGGTTTCCTTTGATGAATATAGCATTTTGGGGTGTTCCTCTATTCAGACGCAAAATGCAGGGTGTTGATTATGCTGTTATCCAAAATTATTTACGTTTGAAAGTAATTTCGGAAATTATGATTGCTAGAGCAAATTAATGCATTTGAAAGGCACTGAGCATCGTGTCTCACTGTGGCAGAACAAGATTTAAAAATTGATAAAAATCTGAACTGAATTTAATACTTTTTGATATTCACACAAAATCCACATCATAGAACTCTTATAACTCTAAGGGAAAAAAAAGACAATTGATTTGAATCTTTTCAACGCTGCTAACGCAATGATGCTAATGCATCTCACAAAATAAGGTCACAATATGCACACATAATTTGATACATTGCACAAGTAGTCTAGCTTGAAGATCTCAAAACCCCATCCCCACTAATTCAAATTCTGTTACATGTGTTCTATGTAGGTTCCTTGTGTTTTTGTGGCGACGAGATACATAGCAGACTGTCATCACTCAATGGCTGGATGTCTAAGTGGTGCCCGCAAAATAACATAGGTTTCATAGACAATTGGACGAGGTTTTGGGGCAGACCTGACCTGTTGAAAAGAGATGGTCTTCATCCCTCCTGGGGTGGTGCTGCTCTTCTCTCTAGAAATATGGCACATAGTCTTAGAGTTTGTACTTGACTAACTGGGGCCTAGGTCAGGAAGCAGACAGACTGGCTAAGCCGACCGTCCAAAAGGTAAAGGGGGAGGTGTTGCTACAATTTATAGCAATATTTTCAGTATTTCTCAGAGGGCGGGCTTCAAGTATAACTCGTTTGAAGTAATGATGCTTCCTATAACATTATCCAGAGAATCAAGTGTTAATGATAAATCCCCTGTGATGTTTGTACTGGCTACTGTATACAGGCCACCAGGGCACCATACAGACTTTATTAAAGAATTTGTGTAGTGCTGGCTGCAGAAAAAGTTTTAATTGTTGGTGATTTTAATATCCATGTTGATAATGAAAAAGATGCACTGGAATCAGCATTCATAGACATTTTGAACTCTATTGGGGTTAGACAACATGTGTCAGGACCTACTCATTGTCGAAATCATACTCTAGATTTAATACTGTCACATGGAATTGATGTTGATGGTGTTGAAATTATGTAGCCAAGCGATGACATCTCAGATCATTAACTAGTCTTGTGCAAACGTCATATAGCTAAAATTTTAAATTCTGCTCCTTGTTACAAGTATGGTAGAACCATCACACAACTTGATGATGTAACAGAAACTATGGACTCTCTCTTTTCTAGCATTTTAGATACGGTTGCTCCTTTACGCTTAAGGAAGATTAAGGAAAACTGTCTGACACTATGGTATAATGAGCAAATTCGCACCCTAAAGAGAGCAGCCCGGAAAATGGAGCGCAGCTGGAGGAAAACAAAACTATAGGTATTTCGTACTGCTTGGCGGGAAAGTACCTTATTCTACAGAAAAGCATTCAAAACGGCTAGACCTGATTACTTTTCGTCTCTTTTAGAAGAAAACAAACATAACCCCAGGCATTTATTCAATACAGTGGCTAAATTAACTAAAAATAAAGCATCAACAGGTGTTGAGATTTCCCAGCAGCACAGCAGTAATGACTTTATGAACTACTTTAGTTCCAAGATCGATACTATTAGAGATAAAATTGTAACCATGCAG
>NW_015558611.1:601329-616958 GCF_001515605.1 Sinocyclocheilus anshuiensis | reverse complement strand
TCCTAAAAGAGGTGCTTCCAGAAGTCATAGATCCTCTTCTGACTATTATTAATTCGTCATTGTCATTAGGATATGTCCCCAAAACCTTCAAACTGGCTGTTATTAAGCCTCTAATTAAAAAAACACAACTTGACCCCAAAGAACTAGTTAATCACAGACAATCTTGAATCTCCCGTTAGTATCCTCACAATTATATTCCTTCTTAGAGAAAAATGGTATCTGTGAGGATTTCCAGTCAGGATTTAGACCGTATCATAGTACTGAGACTGCTCTCATTAGAGTTACAAATGACCTGCTCTTATCATCTGATCGTGGTTGTATCGCTCTATTAGTGCTACTGGATCTTAGCACTGTGTTCGACACTATTGACCACAACATTCTTTTGAATAGATTAGAAAACGTTGCTGGCGTTAGTGGAAGTGCATTAGCATGGTTCAAATTGTACCTTTCTGACCGCCATCAATTCAAGATATCATCAGGAAACATGGTGTTAGCTTTCACTGTTATGCTGATGATACTCAGCTCTATATTTCTTTGCGGCCCGGCGAAACATACCAATTTGAAAAATTAACGGAATGCATAGTCGATATAAAAAACTGGATGACAAGTAATTTATTACTGCTAAATTCTGAAAAAAACAGGTGTTAATTATAGGACCTAAAACCTCCGCATGAAATAACCTAGAACACTGTCTAACACTTGATGGCTGCTCTGTCAATTCTTCGTCATCAGTTAGGAACCTTGGAGTGCTATTTGATAGCAACCTTTCCTTTGAAAGTAATATTTCTAGCATTTGTAAAACCACATTTTTTCATCTTAAAAATATCAGCCAGAACCGGGAACACTTCCCATAACACCCGATGTACTTGCTACATCGTTAGAAGAATGGCATCTACGCTTATATTAGTCTGTTTCTTTATTATTCCGAGGTCACCATAGCCACCAGATCCAGGCTTGGCTTGCTTAGTTGGGGACACTTAATTTCCAGCGATATTGTCGACTTGATTGCACAGATACTATTTAAACTGAACTGAGCTGGATAATGACATCACTGAATTCAATGATGAACAGCCTATAACTGAAAATGTAGTATTTACTATTGTCATTTTGCATTATTGATACACTATTTTTGTATTTAATGCTGTACAGTTGCTTTGACACAATCTGTATTGTTAAAAGCGCTATATAAATAAAGGTGACTTGGACTTTTATTTTGAAGTGTTTCCTGTGCTGTGTTTGTAGTCAGTTTGTAGCCTTTCCCTTTGATTAGTCTCCCCAGGTGTGTCTTGTTATCTCATTTCCCCTCTGTGTATATATAGCCCTAGTGTTTCACTTTGTCAGTTGTTGAATGTAATGACTACACTTTTACCTGTGCTTCTGTTCCTTTGTTTCCAGTGTTCCTTGTCATTTGTTTACTTTGTTTCTTTATTAAATGCCTGCAATTAGATTCTCTTCTCTGCTTGTCTGCACATTACACATTTTTTGAGTTTATAAAACAATCCCCTCACCCAATTTAACTTCTTTGATTAAAAAAAAAAAAATCAGCTCATGTTGATTACATGAGAAAACTTTGATACCTGCCCACGAGTAGCTCATAGATTAGAATGCCAAGTGACCAGAAGTCAGCAGCAAAGTCATGGCCCTGGTTCTGAATGATCTCTGGAGGGATGTACTCAGGAGTACCGCAAAAGGAATATGTCTTTTCACCCCGAGAAAGCTCTTTTGCAAAACCAAAATCAACCTGAAAAGAATACAAGACAAAAAAAGCAAGAGAAAAAAGAGGACCTATGACACCCTGGCAGAATGAGGACTGATTAAATGTTTCTTTCAGTGGCCGTATTAAATTGTCACAGTGAAAAATTATCACAATTCTATTAACAGCTTATCAATGTAAATTGTTGTAATTGCTCTATTTGTGGAAAAACAGATCCTTGTTTCAATATATCACAGTTGCATGCTGCATCACATTAAAACAGAGGGAATATGGGTTATAGGCACTAGATGTAGAAGCAGGGAAAAGGGAATTTCATTTGTTTTACCAATTTCACATATCCTTTGGAGTCCAGCATAAGGTTTTCTGGTTTCAGGTCTCGATACAGGATCCCTTTGTTGTGGAGATATGCAAAAGCTTCAACCACACACGCTGTTATGAACACAGATATATTCTCCTCAAAGCGTCTTCTGAAACATGACAACACATGCGCCCACATTCAGACATTCAAACAGCTCTAATTAGGGAATGTGACATTAGTTTTATATATCTGGATTTATATAGACAGGAAATGGATTCTAATTAATGGTCTACCATGTTACGAGCAGCAAAATGAGCAAGAAAGATGACACAAATGTGTTGTGGTTATTTGCCAGAGTGTAGCTATATGCGTTTTCTAAGATGTTCTGAGTGGTTGTTAATGCATTGTTATGTGGTTGCTAGGGTTTTCCTGCTAGTTTCTATGCAATACGACAACACAGCAACAGCAGCTGTCATAAGGATGCTTGCCTTAGCAAACAACACTAATTCATTTGTGAATGTCTTACGCTTGTTTCAGCTTGGTCCAGATTTCCCCACCAGGACAAAACTCCATTATCATATAGACGTAGTGGGAATCTTTGAAGGCAGCATGCAGCCTGAACAATACCAGAAAAGTCAGACCGGAATTTTATATGTGAACGGCTTGAACAAAATAAGATATAATTATAGGTTAGGTAGGTAGCTGCACTAACCTGACAATGAAGTCACATTGGATTGCCTGGAGAATTTTCTTTTCTAGCAGAATGTGTCCTTCCTGCTTCTTTGCAACAACATGCTGTTTACTGATCTTCTTCATAGCAAAGTACGTTCTGTGCTGCAAGGTAGTTACCTAGGAAAATAAACACCCAATACAATCAGAACAACATTATGCTGGACCAAACAGTGTTTTGACACTAAAAGGACTCAGAAAATCCATCATCTATGCTCTCCTCTCATACCAGCTCCACTTTTCCAAACCCCCCAACTCCAAGAGTGACAGGCTCTCCTTGATAATTTCCCTCCTGGTACAGGACAGGGACGAGATCTTTCAGCTTTAGAGATGTTTCTGGCCTGGAGATAGCAGTACTTATAATATATAATTCAACAGTAATGACAACATAATATATCATTCATATTTTAACTAATTTAAAGGCTTTATTTAGCAGCAGACAGGCACCTAGTTGCATGCTTAGAAAAACTCAGATTCATGAAAACTCAGATTAATGAAAGGCTTAAAAAGATGCCACTGAACAATTATACAAAAATCATAAAAATAAATATACTGTATATATATATATATATATATATATAATTAAAAAAAAACTGCAGAAAAATATTAAGAAAGTATTTCCTATAGTATGTCTAATAATTTAGAGATTAATTTTAGTATCTACACTATGATTCAAAAGTTGAAAAAAAAAACAGTAATATTGTGAAATATTTGTACAATTTAAAATAACTGTTTTCTATTTAAATATATTTCAAAATGAAATTTATTCTGATGCAAAGCTGCATTTTCAGCATCATTACTCCAGTCTTCAGTGGCACATGATCTTTCAGAAATCATTCTAATATGCAGATTTTTTTTCTAATATGCTCAAGAAACATTTATTATTATTAAAAAAAAAATGGTTGTCTGGAAACCTGGAAATTCTGGAAGCTGTGATACAGTGTCTTTTTTAAGGATTCTTTGACGAACAGATAATTTGAGGATCAGTATTTATTTGAAATAGAAATCTAATATTATTGATGTCTTTACTGTAATTTTTTTATCAGTTTAATGAATTGAATAATCAACTTACTGAATAAAATTATAAATTTCTTAAAAAAAAATAGTGATCGTAAAGGTTTAAATAGCAGTCTATATGAAACAAGCTTTTTCTCTGTCCTATGTGACATATATATTTAAAAAAATATTATTATAAAATAATAACAAAATTCCCAACTTACCCAACTTTCTCTGGCTTTACATCATCCTCCAGAAAATCAGCACTACAAAAACAATTTTTGATAAAGAACAATACTTCAGTACCAAAATAACCTAAACCGCTGTTGCAAAACACTATAACAATATACACTTAGCGATCTAAGACATGAATCCAGCCAGAGAACAGAATGCACAATAGCCACCTGTAAACATGTCACTGGAGTAGCACAGAATGTTTCTACTGTTTCTACTGCCTCTTGATTACAGGTAGAGTAAAAATATTAAATGCATGTTAAAAGTGACTGCGTTGAAGACTATACTGAAAATCTTTACAAATGTAGAAGTCACAAAGCAGGAAAACTCACTCGTCATGGAGCTCAAGGCTTTCAAAGGGAATGGTCTCCTCAAAAACCCTGTGAGAAAATAAAGGACATTGATCATTTATCAAAACTCCGAAATCAAGGGAATTTTGTGATTGCATTTGTACAAACCAAGTAAAGCAATATTGTCATCACTGACATCAAACTTACTCTTTATCAATGAAAAAGCAAGTGACAGCTCCCACAGCTGTGCATGTGGCTGTCCTAAGGATCTCTCTGGATTACACACAACAGAATATTTGTTTGACTTTTACATTTAAACCAGAACTGTTTATGGCTTACATAATTTACCTGATAATTGTATCTAGAAAATGACATCTTTAAAAATAAACATTTAAAATAACCAGCTGATCAATGATTAACAACTATTTATTCCGGATATTGTATTTCTAATGATCCCATGTTGTCACTAAGTGACCATGGTTACCGTATTAGAGCCACTTCTCCAAAGTGTTCCCCCTCACTCATTTTACGGATGATTTTCTGCTGTCCGTTCACTTTTTTTGTCACTAATACCTAATGGAAATAGACAAAATCCTGACCAGCTGTTTTAAGTTAAGATTTATTTTAGTAAGTAAGATTATTTACATTGTATTATGTTTAATACAAACACAAACACACGGATCATTTTGTAGCATCTTTCATAATAAAGCTCCTAAATATGTGCAATGTTTGGTTCTTGCATATCTTGTGTTCGTAAAAGTGCTCAAAAACACATATTTAAGTTGTAATGAGTTTCTTTTACCTCTCCTTTGAGAATGATATAAAATGTATTGCCCTCTGCTCCCTCTCGGACAATCACTTCATTGTTCTGAAACTTCACCTTGGAAGGGAACAAACACGAAAAAGACTCTGAGTCATCATGTCATGCTTTGCTAGAAGAAAATATACTGGACTTTGTGTGGAAATAAGATTCATGAACTGTTCATCGTGACCCTCAGATGCTTCTTCCTGAACAATATATTGAGGCCTTCATATGGTATTTACTTTGTATTATGCATTCCCATAGTCTTTCATGAGACTCTGGAAGATTTGCCTTATGTCTTTCTATTGTGGGCTCACAAGACAAATTCAGTAACATATTCAATTAATATTCAGTAATGCTACATTATCGATTTAAATGCATTGACACCACTGGATGAGAATAAAACTGACGTAAGCTGCATGATGACACTGTTTTCTTCTGTAGAGCTGCTCTATAGTTGAATTGACTGCATTTCATAATTTATTTTTTTTGCAACATCAATACCATTATAGAACTTGAATAACTGACTTGAGCTGAATAACTACACTACTGTCTTCTATAGGGCTCTTCTATAGTGACTACAGTGTCTCATTTGAGTTTAAATACTTTTATGATGCAAAGATTTCTCTCAAAAAGATGGGCAGTGTGGAGATTTGACATTTCCATGTTATGCACTAAATCTCATAAATGGGTTGGTAAAATCACATTGCACAAATGCTCATTTTAACAATTTTAACCAAATGGCCCTTTAAGTTAAAGACATGACTACAACTAAATAAAGATATGTCTTAATTTGACACAACGTCTGGTATATATTCTTCTCTTCTATAGTTTCTAACATGTTCTTCAAGAATACTTAAGACATCTTTGATTTACAAGATTCATGAGTCTAAGCTCAGACATTTAATTATTTATCAGACAAGCTATTTACTATTTATAAGAGAAAATCACACTGACTTCCTCCATGGAATCAATGATCTTTGACAGCTGCACATCATTTAGGGCTTTCAAAGTGCAAGACCTGATGGAATCATTTAAAGACAACAGATCTTACTCAGTAATAATACACTAATATATACAAACAGTGAGGCCTAATACAGGCTTGACGTAAAGTGGTGCCAGAATGTCTTACGTTTTCAGGAAGCACATGAGTTGCTCTCTTTTCTTCATGGATTTGTTGGTCATGATGCTTCGATATGTTTGTCTCTCAATACACCATAACTTTAACGCAGTGATGGCTGTGGGAAAGAGAGAATAAAAACACTAATGAACCACACCAGCAGAGGGCGACCCAAAGTAGCCATCACTCCAAAATAATAACTGACCTTTGACAGATGCTGTGCGTTTACAGTTGTATAGAATGGCCAGTTCCCCAAACACATCACCGGAGCTCAAATTTTGCAGATCACGTCCAGCCTGAGTAACCCTCAGCTCACCCTCTAGAATAAAACTGGAATTTAGGCTCGTCAATTCATTATTTCATATTTTATTTAAGACTGACCTGTGCTGAAATACAAAAAATGATAAAATGTCATGAAATTCACTACAGTATGTTTATAATATTAAGAACCATTATTAACAATTAAGCACCAATTATAATTCATAATAGCTGAGTACCAAATTACAGTATTGTTCAAAATATAACACAACTCCCCCCCACCCCCCAATAAACACTTCATGGCCTACCATAAAAAATAACCTGTAATCTGAATTTAATAACAATTATGCAATCCATCTCATGGTGAAAAACATGTAGCCAGGTTTGCCAGGTCTGCGAAAGAAAACCAGCCCAACTGCTATTGAAAACTAGCCCTAGTTTTGAATAGAAAAGCATGGACTCGGCAACACTGCATGTAGCCTACCAAAATTGTATTAATAGTAGAAGTGAAATCTTACTGTAGTCTTGAAATCAGCATATTGAAGAGAAAAAAAAAAACACTAGATGGCCTTTACTTTGTAAAAAAATTGCAAAAAAAAAAAAAATTACACTTCTGGTGTTCCCGGTCAAAAATGACCGGCCTACAAAAAATAGCTTATGAATCTCTTGTTATGCAATATTATCACCAAATATGGGATTCAATCTTTTTTCAGCTTGTTTTCTTTCAATTAGGACTGGTTTTGTATTTATTTTTGGAACTGATTTATCGTAGGCCTCATTAATCTGAGCTTATGTACCTCCGTTTTTGAGTGAAAAAAGCATTATTTGTGGAAAATTTTGTCAATATTAAATAAACTATGAAAACATTTTACACAGTTTTTTATACTAGCCCGCTCTAATATTTAACCAAGAAATTTGTTTTGAAATGCTTATAGCTTGTAAAAAATAGCACAAAAGAACACTCGTGGTGTTCCTGGTCAAAAATGACCAACCTACAAAAAATAGCTTATAAATCTCTTGTTATGCTATATTATCACCATATATGGGATTCAATCTTTTTGTCAACTTGTTTTTTTTTCAATTAAGACAGGTTTTGTATTTAATTTTGATACTGGCTGATTGTAGGCCACATTGTTCTGAGCTTATATTGGACAAAAGTGACCTTCCTTTGAAAATGAATGGGAAGATCGGAAATCTGAGAAATATTTAGTGTTCAGAAGCATGTTGATCATGTTCACATATGTATGTGTGCCTGCAAATACACTGCTCAAAACATTAAGGGAACACTGAAATCACACATTGGATCTCAATGAATGAAATATTCAATTAGAAAATCTTTATTTATATACATTCTATATGTGACAACAGTCAATGGAAACCAAAATCATCAACACACTGAGGGCTGGATTCAAAATCACACCAAAAATCAATGTAAAAAAAGTTAAAGGCTGATCCAACTTGCATGAAGTTCATCACAGCAACTATCGGATGCTCCGATACATAATATCCAAGAGGTTCTCAAGTGGATTCAATCTGGGGAACATGAGGGCCAGTCAATGGCATCAATGCCATTGTCATCTAAAAACTGCACACTCTAGCCACTGAGGCCAGGCATTATCATGCACCAGGAGGAACCCAGGGCCCACTGCACCAGCGTAAGGTCTGACAGCGGCTCTGAGGATTTCAGCCCGGTACCTAACAGCAGTAAGGGAACCATTGGCTAACATGTGAAGGTCTGTGTGACCCTCCACGGATATGCCTCCCCAGACCATTACTGACCCACCGCCAAACCGGTCATGCTGGATGATGTTGCATGCAATATAACGTTCCCCACGGCATCTCCAGACTCTTTCACATCTGTCACATGTGCTCAGTGTGAACTTGCTTTCATCAGTGAAGAGAATGAGATGCTAGTGGCAGACCTACCAATTCTGGTGTTCTCTGGCAAATGCCAATCGAGCTGCATGGTGCTGAGCTGTGAGCACAGGTCCCACTACAGGACATCGGGCCCTTATGAACACCCTAATAAAGTCTGTTTCTGACAGTTTGGTCCGAAACATGCTCACCAGTAGCTTGCTGGAGGTCATTCTGTAGGGCTCTGGCAGTGCTCCTCCTATTCCTCCCCATACAAAGGAGCAGATACCGGTCCTGCTGCTGGGTTGTTGCCCTTCTACATCCCTGTCTAGTATGGATGTATGGATGTGCCATCCTGGAGGAGCGGGACTACCTGTGCAACCTGACTGGGTTACAGGTACTGTCTCGTGCTACAGACAGTGAGAAGAACCCTAACCCTAACCCTAACCCTAGGCTCAGATCAACGAGGCCTACGATCAGTCAGTTTCAAAAATAAATACAAAACCAGTCCTAATTGAAAGAAATCTAGTTGAGAAAAAGATTGAATCCAATATAAAGTGATAATATAGCATAGTAAGAGATGTATATGTTTTTTTGTAAGCCAGTCATTTTTGACCGGGAACACCACAAGTGTAATTTTTTGCAATTTTCTACAAAATAAAAGCTTTTCAAAACAAACTTCCTGGTTAAACATTGGAGCAAACTAGTGTGATAAAAAGTTTTTTTTTTTCGTATTTTATTTCATATTGACAAAATCACCCACAAATAATGCTTTTTTTCACTCAAAAACTGAGGTATGTAAGCTCAGATTATAATGAGGCCTTCAATAAATCAGTTCCAAAAATGAATAAAAACCCAGTCCCAATTGAAAGAAAACAAGATTGAATTCCATATTTGGTGATAATATAGCATAACGAGATTCATAAGCAATTTTTTGTAGCCCGGTCATTTTTGACTGGGGACAACACAAGTGTAATTTTTTTTTTTTTTTTGCAGTTTTGTACAAAATAAAAGCTTTTCAAAACAAATTTCTTGGTTAAACATTAGAGCATGCTAGTGTGAAAAACAGTGCAAATTGTTTTCATATTTTAATATTGACAAAATGTATGCTTTTTTTTCACTCAAAAACTGAGGTACGTAAACTCAGATTAATGATGCCTACGATAAATCAGTTCCAAAAATAAATACAAGAAAACAAGTTGACAAAAAGATTGAAACCAATATTTTTGATTTACAAGCAATTTTAAAAGGCCGGTCATTTTTTACCGGGAGCACTACAAGTGTTATAGGGATTTGAACACAAGCTGAGGGTTAAACTGGCCTCACTTGGCTCCTCAGATCATCATGTCATTCATGTCAGTCATTAGTCTATTCCTCACAGAAGTCCTCTGCCTCACTGGGTTCACTCTCACTATCACCACCCTAATGCTCTGGCTCCACCGGCTCCTCTCACAGAAGGTCATCCTCGCTCCCATCCAAAGCATCTGAGATGCAGCATCTTTTGAAGCCGTTGAGAATGCTCTCCGGGGCACTGCAGCCCATGCCTGAAGGATCCGATCACAGAGCAGCCTCACCGCAGGCTTCTGTATTTTTCCAGATGTGTGAGTGTGTGGTTGGCAGACAGCAGTCACTCTGTTATCTCTTGCACAGATTATCTTTGAATGGCTTGATTACCACTACATCCAACACCTGTAGCTGACTTGTCATCCCCCTGGTATGATCACTAGGTCAGCGTTCATTGCCCGCAGTTGAGATTTGACAGGCGCAGTCACGTGTCTACGGACAGTACAATGGCAGGTGACAGATGTTGGCATGTTTAAAAACACAGGTGTTTGATCCGCATTGACGATGTGTTCCAGGTGATATGAGTGTTTTCTCCTTAGGCCGATCACATAGAACTGAAATGACAGCAGTTTCTCCCTGAAGTCGGAGGGCAAGTGCTGGGCAGGACTTGTTCTGCAGTGTAACGGATCATTCTTCTGCACCAGCCAGGGCTGGCTTTGAATTTGCTGCTGGGTATGTTCAGCTTTTTGACAATATCCAGGGCCTTTAGCTGGATGACAGCTCTGGTTATGGGCAGCCCCTCATTTCTTTTTGCGGCCACTTACTGACACACTTGCCTGTCAATTTCTTCGAAGCGTCCACTTTTAGGTAAGCTTTTCTTTGACTTAGCATTTGTAAGAGTGTCTTTTTGGGCTCGCCATCTTCTAATGTTACACTCTGACATGCCATATGTCATGGCTGCTTGAGAGTTGTTTGCGTTTATCACCATGAGCTTAAAGTTTGCATCATAACCTCTCCTCAGTTGCTGGTTCAATTGCTTGAAGTTTGAACCGCTCTGTTCAGGACTGTCACTCGCCATCATGCAGTCCCCTGGCACTGTAAACTAGTTTACAGGGCCGGTTTGCTTGAGTCCTGGGGGGGCACATTTTGTTTTATACATATTTGGCGCCACCTATTGTTGTGGGTGTATTATTGACATGTAAAAGACCAGGGGTCTCCAAACTCAGTCCTGGAGGGCATGGTCATAGCCAACTATGAGATCCAGACCTCGGTATTTTTCCTAGGTGTACTTTGTGAAATAATATAGTATATATTAGTAACTCCTCTTTGGTGCTGCAAAGATATTGCACAACACCAAGATTAAACCGGCCTCCTCATTTGAGGGATTTGGGACCTCTGTAATTATAAAACCCTGGCTACGTCCCTGCTGGAGGGCCAGAGTCCTGCAGAGTTTAGCTCCAACCCTAATTAAACATACATGCACCAGCTAAACAAGGTCTTACTAGGCATACTAGAAACTTCCAGGCAGGTGTGTTAAGCCAAGTTGGAGCTAAACTCTGCAGGACAGAGTTTGGAGACCCCTGGTCTAGACAGTGAATATAAGATGACCCCATTTTCTCAGATGTATTTCCAAGAATTTCAGAACAATACAGTAGCATATTAGAATGATTTCTGAGGAATCATATGAAACTGAAAAGTGGAGAAATGGCGGCTGAAAAATTCAGCTTTACCATCACAGGAAAAAAGTACATTTTAAAATTGTAATAATATTTTACAATAATATTATTTTTTCTGTATTTTTGATCAAATACATGCAGCCTTTGTGAGCATAAGAGACTTCTTTCAAAAACATTTTAAAAATCATATAATATTTACCAAACATAGTAAGGGTGGTATGTTAGTATGCATTTCTGAATTCAGTAACAGTTAAAGGTGCAATAGGTGATTGTCTTCAGAAACATTTTTTGTTATGCTGGTTAAAAGCCTCTTCACATCACAATAGCAATCATTAAGTTAAGTGGTCTAAATGTATTTATCTGTATTTATATATTCTGTGGAAGGAGTAGGGCCAAGAAATGTTCGTCCAATCAAAACGCTCGGTCCAAGCATTTTAATGGGCTTTTCTACCTGCCTGTCAACGTATGTATTAGCATACCTCTGTGCAGACAGAGCTTAGAATAGCAGGCAAACATCAACAACCAGATCTTCCTGCCTGGTATTGTAGTACTTTTAAAGTTTTCTCACCGGTGAATGACACATGATGTAGCCCAGCGGTTCTCAATTCCTGTCCTTGCACCCCCCGCTCCGCATATTTTGCATGTCTCTACCGAGCCGAGTCGTACCACGCAGTGGAAAAGCGCCATTAGTTAACACAACCCCGATTCAGATAACCAGCTCATTAGAAGTGAGCTACGTGCATGAACTGTGTTCCGATCTATATGATCTCTACACAGTGTTCATTGCTCCCCACTCCCTGAGCAGGGGAAATCCGTTGAAGTTAACTTCACTTCGGAACATTCATTCACGGATTTGCACTGCGTAGCGTCTTTACACACAGTTGAAACTTACTAGAGAAGTGTGAAGTGTGACACAATATAGGCCTACCTCTGTAAATAAATACTATTTACTCCTGACTGGAATTGGGAACCACTGATGTAGCCTATTGTAGTAATGTTGTCTCTGGTATTCTGGTCTGTGAGCATATATGCGTTCAGGGGGCGTGGCTTTGGACAGCGATTGGAGGGAGGGTGGGACATTCGCTTTCAGTGCTATCAGGCTAAAGTTAGCATTTTCCAAGATCTCCTACTGCACCTTTCACTCAGTGTTATCTCTTCTTATACATACACACCAGAGACAATGTACATGCTGTCTCCCTCTGTGCCCTCTCGGATGATGTCCTCACCAGGACGACAGTCCATAACCTTCATCAGATCAACCATCATACTGATCTGCTCCTCATCCAGACGACGGAAGAAGTCATTCTTACCAATGGCCTTCACGATCTGAGCTTTCTCACTGATGGCCAGACACATATAAACAAAGCATAACTTTTGGGGTTAGTAAAACAAAAGCATTTACCATGGCTGTTTAATTAGGCCTTTTTCAGACTGTCAGTAAAAATCAGATTTTTTGCATATCCAGATATTATCCAGATAGATTTTGAAAGCCTGGACAGCAAAAAAAAAAAAAAAAAAGATGAAATTGTTTTTTCAAATATGATTCAAATCACATAAGGAGGTGGCTTGAAATGCGATTCCAGTGAGATTTTACAGATGTGTCTCGGTCTGGAAGCTGTGGCTTCTCAAATCTGTCTTTTTCGACACACAACGATAACGTCAAAACCTGTGATGGAAATGCCAGAAGTATTCATACAGTATTCAAACAAAGATCAAGATCAAGAAGATTCGCTTCTGTTTTTCCTGCATCTGTTTTGAAAGCCTTGTCACATACGTGGATACGTCTGTGTTGTAACCAGAGCAGCCCATGCAGATAAATTGGTTATGTTGTGGATACACAAATCTGATTTGATCACGTGCAATTATGTGCAGTACAGTCTGCCTGAAAAGATCTAATTTGAGAAAAAAATCAAATTTGCCTGCAGTCTGAACATAGCCTTAGATTCCCAGGGTTCTTGATTAATATGTGTATAAAGTAACCTGGCAGTTTTATTGACTCTGTTGGCAGTGATTTCCAGGACCTCTGGTACTCGCTCCGGGGCCATGACAGCTGCCCGACTCTGTCGAACCTCAGGAATTTCATTACTGTTTTGTTGAGGTGCACAATCTGACAGACAACATTAGAAGTGAGTCAATGTATAAGACTTATAAAACTTTATACACACTAAAGATCAGACTGCAATGATGAGGGTCACCAAATAGGCATCATTGATATGTAAAAATATATTAATTGTGCTGGCTTTAGGCAAAAACCTTTGTCATTTGACATTAAAAAAATCTGTATTATTAATAACATATGAAGGAAGCAGATGAAAGAGGATGCAGATATAGTCATTAGTCTGTTCTGTCTTACCAAGCTCATCCAGTTGTCCTTGCAGCACCTGTAACAATCTCTCTTTCTGTTCAAGCTGTCTCTCTGTAATAACAAAACAATGTTCTAGTGTGCATTAAAATTGCATACAAATGTACACTCACGTCATGATATACAGTGAAAAAAAAGTCACGGCTCAGATCTTGTCTTACTCAGCTCTTTGTTCTGGTTCAGGAGTTCCTGGTTGAGCTGGCATTCTTTCTCCAGCATTTGTCGTAATTTCTTGAGTTGGGCTTCCATTGGCCTGATGAGATTCACCTTTACTAGAGCAGCATGACACTGACAAAGAGCAGTATAAACTCACATGTCACACTGACAACAATCAATATGAAACCTTTTTTTAAAAATGTAAACATGCAGATTTACTGAACCAGTCTTTAAAATAATGAATTACCATCAGTTACAGTGACAAAAACACACACAACAAAAACATTTTAGGAAGAGAATGAAATTAAAACACGGAATTTCTAATTGGAGAAAAAACCTGAGATTTTTTTACCCAGATGTTTTAAAATGGATGGGATTGATCAGTTTATCTGCGAAACACAGATTTAACCTCTTGTTCTGACCCAATAGTGATTTAGTGAGTAAGTTATATAGATTCATAAAAAAGGTATAAAACGTGCATCAATATGTCTTTGCAAAGCAATCATGCCCAATATGAAACCAGATTCAGGAGCATTCAGGATTTATGTTGTAGTTATACATAGTTCCTGTACCAGTCCAACTGGAAATAGTGTTTACAAAGTAAATATAAGTTGATATAAACGAGCACTTTTGAGAAATATATTATCACTGCATTTATAAGGTTTTCAGGTTAGTGGATTAAAAAAAAAAACAGCCAAAAAGCAAGAATACTGTTAAATCATTGCCACACACAGTTTTGTGAGTCATTCAGTATGAACGGATACCATGGATTCTCACATGATAAAATCCACCAATTGCCTTTTGTGCTTAATAGCAAAATATATTGCACAACATACAGGTCTTTCAGCCAGTTCTATCAAACCTCTGCAACTAATCCAGAATGTGGCAGAAAGAGTATGTTTAACAACCCAAAAAGAACATATGTCACACCTCTGTTCATCAGTTTGCACTGGCTACCAATAGCTGCTCACATAAAATGTAAGCCATTGATATTTGCCTACAAAACAACCACTGGCTCTGCACCCCTTTACCTAAATTCACTACTTCAGACTTATGTGCCCTCCAGACCCTGTTGAAAAAAAACAGCATATGCTAGTTAAGTATGTTTTGAAGAATGGCTGCTGGTTTAAGCTGGTCATAAGCAAGAGCTAGTTGCTTAGGACCAGCATAGGCTCAAACCAGCAGCCATGCTTCAAAACATAATCAGCATATGCTGGGTTTTTCAAGAGGGGAAGCCTGCGTTCTGCAAGTGAATAGCACATTATAGTGCCAACCCAAAGAGGCACAAAATCACTTTCACAGACTTTTACATGAACTGTTCCCTGCTGGTGAAACGACCTGCCCAAATCAATCCGAGCAGCTGAGTCCTTAGCCATCTTCAATAAACGGTGAAAGGCACATCTCTTCCATCGACACTTGACCCTCTAATACTAGCACTCTCTATTCTGTTTCTATTCTGTCACCTTGTTTTCTTTTTAATTTTTATTTATTAAAAAAACTTGACCCTCTAACACTAACACTCTCTATTCTATTTATATTCTATATTATATATATATATATATATATATATATAATTGACACTCTAACACAAGCATTCTATTTCTGTTTTTTATTTATTGAAAAAAATAATAATAACAATAACTTGAACTTCTAACTCTGTCTATTCTATTTAAAAATAGATAAATAAAACTAAACCCTTGCTCCCTGTACTGCGTTAGACTAAGCGGGACTGGTCACAGCACTTACATATTGTTGCACTTATTGCACTTATTACATATTGTTGCACTCATTTGTGAGTTGCTTTGGATAAAAGTGTCTGCTAAATGATTAAATGTAAAGGAAAAGGACATGAGGCG
>NW_015558611.1:595640-601303 GCF_001515605.1 Sinocyclocheilus anshuiensis | reverse complement strand
GAGCAGTGGGCAGCCATATTGCTGCAGCGCCCAGGGAGCAGTTGGGGGTTCAGTGCCTTGCTCAAGGGTCTCACCTCAGTCGTGGTATTGAAGGTGGAGAGAATGCTGGATATTCACTCCCCCCAACTACAATCCCTGCCAGACCTGAGACTCGAACCCGTGACCTTTGGGTTACAAGCCTGACTCTCTATCCATTAGGCAACGACTGCCCCCAAAGTAAAGTAAATGTACTAGCAGGTCGTTTTAGGTAACATTAACAATAGTACCTAGTGCATGATTATTGTAGGTTCTAGTGAAGGTGGAACCCCTGGTTCACTTATTGGGTGCTGGGGGCCAACTATGAGCTCGGAGACATTTCAAACATTGGTCTTAAAGTAAACTACACAACAGAAGTGCTATGTATGTGAAATAATCATAGGACAAGATGGGATCAAATAAAAAATCCCATCTTGTAAAAAAATTATAAAATTAGGCATTTTATTTTAATAAAATAAAAATGTTATTACAGGTATTTTGCATGCATTCCGAAAAAGTTTACCTATGGGTAGCTTTTTGCAGTGGTGTTCTTTGAATAATTGTACATTTTGTGCTATGACAACTAAATTAGCAAATGTGTTTGTTTATTTCCCTTCATTACATCAGCCAGTGTGCCATCAGCCATCACCAGATGGGCAGAAATTATAATTACAAAGTACACATTTCCTCTAATTTCTTCTGTGTTTTTGAAACAAAACAAACTCTAAATGGACACTTTTGGACAGTGTCTTCCTGTTGACATGGACAGTTCTTGGCCAGAATAAGCTACAAAATGGGCCAGATTTTATGCTGCAAATCAAAAGTAAGATTAACTAGGAATGACTTTCATTCAAATGGTATCCATTTTATAAAGCAGTGTTTAATAGCAGCATTTTAATACCATTGTTAACCTTTGAGGAAATGATTAGCTAGCCTTATTATCCTCTATGCTGTACACTTTATGACTGAAGAGGCGGTCAGGGTCTACTGAAATCCTGCTGGTGCCCAGCCATCATTGCTTGCTAAAGAAAATTGGAGGGTTTAGATAGGGTTGGTGGACAACATAATGGATAACACTATTGTTTATACTGGTGCAGAAATATAAAATGATCTTTGGATTAAAGCTCTCTGTCCTGCCACGTGTCTAGATTATTGCCAATTGTAAGGCGTAGTAGATAAATGAAAGGCCCTTGACAGAGCACAGCTACACAGATACACACTGCTAATCCGTGCAAATAATACCAGTTCGTCATCTCTCCTGACCATAATCAAATCTCTGTTTTATTTCTTAATGAAACCTACCTGAACATTCACGCTCTCACTCCCTCCAGATCGATGTGTGCTCTGGCAGAAAGATCAGCTTGACGGGTTTAAATCATTAACCTGACACTCCACCCTTCTCCACAGGTAAAAAAGGAAAAAGTGGTTATGCTAGAACAGAACCATAAGAACATTTTCATGCTTAGACATTACACTTTCCGCAGATTTATTGTAGCTTTCAGTTATGTTTTATGAACTTCAGATGCGTCTCCTAACATTCCATATAAGATAAATAACATAAAGGACAGTAATGGAGGCTAGTGAGAAAAGCTCCTAATTTGTTATCCATTACAAAACCTTATTAGTCTATATTGAACAATCCTGTGCCAATCCATCAGTGTTATTATAATGTACCCACGTATACACAGCAATGCAGGCCTGCATACACTAGGAGTAAAATATGCCAGCATCACATCAGCCAAAACAGTACCTAATCAGTATTGTGAAGGAGAATTTTCAAATGTGCCTAAAACAAAGAATATTATATAGAAATGAAAGAAAAATAACGAATGGTTTAAAGTTTTGTACAGCACTGAGCTTGTCTGAAAACACCTCTGGGTGTCACTGCAGAATCGCTTTTATTGGCAGGTGAAAAGTCACTTTTTCCACAGTGAAAATAGTTTTCCTGTTCTCCGACTAGTTTTGTCCAGAATGGCTGGAGTTTTTTTTTGGTTTTTTTTATGTTTACAATGACCAATAGCAAAGTCAAATTCTGCTTTTTATACTGCACTGGCATATTTACATACCCCAGCAATAAATCAGCTCACCTGAGAATGTAGAATAGTTACAACATAACCCCATAAATGTTTTGCTGGGGTTAGGGCCTTAAAATTGGAATAAATAAATGGTGTCAATAAATAAATGACAAAAACAAAAATTTATAGATTTTTTGAATATACTGGAAATGCAATTATCAATATTAATATTCCATTATATTGCAGGCAAAATTGCAAAATTGTTAAATTATTATTTTACTTCAATTAAACTATTAGAACTGTTAAATTCTCCTTTGTAAGTTGCCTTAATGAAAAGCTACCGTAATTCTTGAATCCAGAGTAAACTGTGTTAGTGAGATTGTGGCTCAGGCAAAAACCATGCCTCATTACACCTCATTAGCATGGTTTTATGGTTTCTATATCAACAACAATAACAAAACTATTAATAATTAATAACAATAATAATAAACTATGGTTTTGTAATGAAAAACATCTTAAACACATGAAACTAAAACAATCTCTATAAAAGTGACTTATTGCCTTTATACTATCCAATATTTAATACTACATAATAATACTGTATATTACAATAATAATACTAATAATAATAAATAATGCCATATTTTTACAGTGTTGGTAACTTCGTGGTAAATAGGGGTGGTGCTACGTGGATTGAAATGCTTGTAATTACCATTTTGTAAGGTTTACCTTGACTATAAACTCTAAAGTTAACCTGTAAAGTTTACCTTGATCCAAGGAATCAATAAGCAAAACTAATCAAAAGCTATTAGCATTTTTTTTTCATTATAATATTTGACCACAAGGTGATGCTGCCCAAAACTTTTTGAGTACAACAGTGAGTAGTGAACACACACCTGGAGCAGTGGGCAGCCATATTGCTGCGGCACCCGGAGAGCAGTTGGGTCTTGCTCAAGGGTCTCACCTCAGTCGTGGTATTGAGGGTGGAAGAGAGCGCTGATCATTCACTCCCCCCACCTCCATTCCCTGCCAGTACCAAGACTCAAACCCACAACCTTTGGGTTACAAGTTTGACTCTCTAACCATTAGGCCATGACTTCAGGTCATGGTTCTGAAGCAAAATATAGCATTTTTTATAGCAAAATTCTAAATGGCCAACACCCAAAATGGTCAACATGGGAAAATTGGATATTGTTCAACTCGGTATGCTGCTCCAAATCTAAAGAGACCAGTCTTGGCCAGACCATTTTGAAGTTACATGTTTTTTTGTTTTGTTTTGTTTTGTTTTGTTTTTGGGGCCAAAAATTTCAGGAGTCATAAGCAAAAATAGCCATTTTTCCTATCTCCTGACTATTAGGTGGCGCTGTGCCGAAACTGTGCAGGTACTCTCAGGTCATGGTTGTCATACCACACACCAAGTTTGTTCTCAATATGCTAAAGCATTGCAGAGATATTCCCTCACATTCTTTTTGACTTGCTCTTTGTTGAATTTGTTTGCGCGTTATTCAAGAACGGCTGACAAATAAACTTTTCCATAATCTGAGTTTTATTTTACCTCAGTTGACTGGCTGTTTCCTTTTAAAACATTCAGGTATAGTTTCCCTTCATAAAGTTAAGAATATATATGTATATATATATATATGCAGTATCAATTCAGTATCAAATATCAAAAGATACATGTTGTAAAATAATCTGTCATTCACCAGAGTTTTATTTTGCCTCATTTGACTGGCTGCATCTCCTCTTGCAATATCCTGGTGGTTGTCAATGCTACAGTAATAAATGACAATATATACAGTATTAATTCAAACTACAGGTTTGTAAAATAAATAGAGAACAGAAATGCTTCTAAATACATCTAAAATATTACTAACCTGTGATTTTTGTTTATTTATCATTTTTAATCTGGCACTCACAATACTTATTTTACCAGCTGTATTTCCTCTTGCAACAATCAGGTAGCCATCCAGGTTATCTTATCTATTCTACTCAATGTCAAAATATATACAGTATCAAATCAAAGTACCAGTGTTAATTTTGACAGCAAGTTTTGATTTAGTTTTAGTCATAGTCTTTTGATTAAAATGCTTTTTTTAGTCGACTAAATATCATAAAATTTTAGTCGACTAAATCTACAGTAAATTTAGTCAGCTAAAATCTCATGGGTTTAGTTACAGTGCATGTATTAAGCATTTCTCAAAAATGTCCAAAATCATTATATAGGTTTGATATTAAGGTTTCATCATGATAGACACCGATTTAACTGCGGTGACACACAATATGCCTTT
Source organism: Sinocyclocheilus anshuiensis (assembly GCF_001515605.1). Classification (NCBI taxonomy): domain Eukaryota; kingdom Metazoa; phylum Chordata; class Actinopteri; order Cypriniformes; family Cyprinidae; genus Sinocyclocheilus; species Sinocyclocheilus anshuiensis. Next base: position 596,985 of record NW_015558611.1, on the reverse strand, counting down.
ATGTTAAAATTAAATAAAACCACTTCTCATAAAGAACAAGAACATGGTCTTCTTTTTAATGAAATACCATTGGCTAATTATGCATTCTTTATAGCAACTTGTTTACCATATTCTTCATTCTTTCAAGCAGACATATTTATTTCTATAAATAAATTTAGATTCATCTTTAGGGCTACTAAAGTTTTTCAGTCAAGAGCGGTGCGTGATTGTCTGTCTTTCTGTTGTTGCTTGATTAACATCAATGACTCGGACAATGGCAACTAAATTAGGCTGCCATCTCTTTAAAACTGAATGCACAGCTGCAATGGATGCAATGTACTGATACACGTTCTCCCTGCTGTTTACGTTCACTTAAGATGTAATCAACTGTGTTTACGTGAATACTCGTCAAAACGGAATATTCGACATCATTTTGTGTGTAATTCTCCGTTCATGCGACCGAAAGAGTACTCGTGCGCTGTGTATGCGTCAGTGTCTGAGCTCAGAAAACCGGACCGAATTGAGTTCTCTCTTGCATCGCCAGATTTATCCATAATAGATTTATGTCATAGTTTTTGTCATTCAAATAGAGTTTTAGTTCGTTATCGTCTCGTTGTCGTCGGTGAAAAAATTTAAAAAATTAACACTGCAAAGTACAGGTTTGTACAATAGAGAACAGAGAAGCTATTACTCACCTTATCTTGCATTCACCACAGCTTTATTTTAACACGTTCGACTGGGCTGCATATGTCCTTGTGCAACACTGAGGTAGTTGCCATCCCTACTGTACTGAATTCAAACTACAGGTGGTACTTTTAAAATATTACTCACCTGACATTTTTTTCATAAATTGAAATCTGACTATCACGAATTCGGTCTATAAACTTCCGTTCACTCACCACCAGAGGTCACCCGCTCTCCACATGGACTCTCACACTACACAGACTGTTACACATCACCCTGGAATACATTTCCCATGCTCCATTGCACTAATCACAAGCTCACCTGAAACCATTCATACACAGCTGCTACCAATAACACACACTATATAAATCAGTCTCACACCACCGTTTGACGCTGAGTATTGTTTAGCATTTATCACTCTTCTAGCGGTAGCTACTTTACGGTGCCAGTTCACGGTCTAGTTCATAGTTTAGTCTAGTCTTGCCTTGCCTGTCTATTTCGGATTGCCCTATCGTCTTGCAGTTTGGACTCTGTTTGCCCCTGTCTGGACTATTGTTAGTGTTTACGGATTACCCCTTTTGTCAAGCCCTCTGGATTCTGTTCGCCTATCGAAGACCCAAATGTTTGCCATTGTTTGACCCATGCCTGTTATATGACCACGTCTTGGAAATAAAGCCTTGCA
>NW_015558611.1:587119-595630 GCF_001515605.1 Sinocyclocheilus anshuiensis | reverse complement strand
CGGGCTTTCATCGGGGTTTTTTTTTTTTTTTACATCAGTTACCTGGTGCATCACCTCTTGCGACACTTAGTTTCCATCCCTACTGTAATGACTGTCAAACCATATACAGTATCAATTCAAAGTACAGGAATATATAGAATAGGGAACAGAAAAGCTTTTAAAATATTTGTTACCTGTTCTTTTTTATTTATAATCTGGCATTCACCAGAGTTTTATTTCACCTCAGTTGACTGGCTGTTTCCTCTTTCAACATCCAGGTAGTTGCCATTGCTACTGTACCGAATGTATATATACTCACACATCGCGCGGTGTGAAGTACAGATTGAACGGACTGTCAACACAACACATGCAAACTATGTTTTCTCGACTGGATAACCAGTGTCTCGTTAGTAAAGTTTTGATGGATGAAGACTGCAATCAAGGTAAAGACGATTGTGGTGGCGTACAGGAGTCGTACAGTACAGTAAACACGTGTGAGTCCGCTATATTAATGCGCGTATGAGTGCTCTTGACGCACTGATCACACATTGTATTTATGCACAGACGTTTCCACACACATTCACGATAATGTTTTGATTTGTCATGTTTATGTTGCTGTGTTTAATTATTCTGAATGGATCTGTGTAGTAGATTTATGCAGTCAGCAGGCGGTTGGTTTAGGTTTTTTTTGGCATCTCCATGTGGTCCTGTTCGGTATCGCAACTTGGCTTCTCTAAAATGTAAAAAAGCTCTTTGCTGTTGCACTGTATACATACTATAAAATTCTGATTTTTTTTCTTTCATATGTGCTTATATGGGCTCCTTATATCATTTGGTTCTTTGGTGTCCTTTTGGAGTTTCTAAGTGTCCTTTTTTGGAAAGACATCTAAATTTATCTTGAAAAAAGCTTGCAGAAAATATAGATTTTTGAGAATCACCCTTCAATCTTTTGATTTACTTTGCTGGATATAGCAAATGGTGACAAACTAAACATTTGAAACAAGATAAATGGTCTATGCTTAATTTCATGAAGCGTGCGATTAATCGCGATTAATCACAGAAAAAGGATGTGATTAATCAGATTAAAAATGTTAATCGATTGACAGCCCTAATATATATGTGTGTGTGTGTGTGTGACAACAATTCAAACTACAGGTTGTACAGAGAAGCTTTTGAAATCTGTTTTATTTCTAATCTGGCATTCACCAGTTTTATTTTACCTCAGTTGACTCGCTGCATGCTTTGTAATGCTGAGGTAGTTTCCATTCCTACTGTAATGAATGTCAAAACATACATACAACATCAATTCAAATTACAAGGTGTACAATAGAGAACAGAAGTGCTTCAAAAATATTACTCACCTGTGCATTCAGCAGAGTTGTATTTTACCTCTGCGTAGATTACGTGTTTCCTCCTGAAACAATTTGCGGCAATTCCATCCCTTCTGTAAGAAATTACAAAAGATTATTAGTATAATTTCAAACTACAGGTTGTACTGTAAAGAACAGTGATGCTTTTAAAATATTACTCTATGCTTTGAAGTGGCGATTTTTGTAAGTCGAAATACAGTACATACTACAAAATAAAAATCAATTAAAGATATTACAAAAACTGTCGTAGAAGAAATACTGCACCGTTGGTTCTTCTCAGCTGTTTCGAAGTAAAATTCTGCAGCTGCTCCTTTTTCAATAGTGTCGTCATAACACCGAAGAGGGCTTTTCTTTAGAGACTTATGTTTTTAACCCTTGTGCCTTGCAGTCCTTATTTGTGACCCACACTCATTTTCGTTAGAGTCAAAAGTGACCGGACACCTGAAATTTAACATTTTTGTCTTCAATAAAATCAATGTAATATATTTTTGTTCAATAATATATTTATTTTTTTTTCATTTTGAGAGAATTTTATGATAATAATTAATATTTATGCAATAATTATTATACATTTTTTCCCCATTGAAAACAATAATTTTTTTACTAGGTTCCAGTATAGCTCTCTATAGAGCAGCTTGTGAATTGCCTAGTTTTTTTATTACATATTTTTATTAGGTGGAAGATTTGAATATATATTTAAACAATCTAAAGGTTTTAGATATTTTTTTTTGTTAGAAATAGTGATTTGAAGTGTTAGTTTTTGCATTATGATTACAGTCAAACCTGGACATTGTGTTAGAAAGAGAACGCAAGGAACAATTTTTTTGATTCAGAATTTAATAAAAATGCAATTCATTCAATCATTAAGCTTTATGTAAACATTTTTTCAGTGAACATGTCTATTTTTTGTAAAATGGCAGTGAACAGTAACAAAAGGAAGGAACAGTAATCAAAAGGTAACAGCAATAATGAACAACAAGCTAAAATAACAGGAAGCATATAATAATGATCAAACAGTAAATGAAAAAAGAGAAATAATAAATTTAAATAAGAGTTATAAATATTATTATAACTATATTTATTTTATGTGGCCTACTATATAACTATATACTAAGTACTTTAACTACTGTCACGTGTTCCCGTTTAGTTCCTGTTTTCCTTATTTGGTCCTTCCTGTTCCTGTCCTCGTTGTATGAATTTGGTTCCAGCTGTGTTTGTTTAATTGGTTAATTTGCTCCAAGGTGTGTCCCATTGGTGTCTGTGTATTTATAATGAGTCCCGTTCTGAGTTTCTTTGTCCGGAATTGTTTATGTCCTCTCCTTGTGCTACGTGTGATTCCCTGAAGAAGAATATTAAACGCCTTTGTTTTGTACTCCTGGTCTCCTCGTTCCTCACTCCGTGCTCCTCACAGTAGCAACCCGTGACAGAATTCCGGACCTAAAGTGACAGTAAGCGGTGCCCCTTCTACCCATGTTTGTTTTTAGTTTTTTTTTATATTTTTTTCTCCCGTTCGTTTCTTCCAGTTCAATTGGAGGAACCCCGACCCTGTCAGTTATGCGAGGGCGTTTGTGCCACTCGCCCTCGCCAGCTCCCTCGAGGGAGCTGTTCCGTATCGGGATAACCTACCATCGTCCCGCGGAGCTCTGGAGAGCTTCCGATCCCGATCCGGGACCCATCTGCCGGCCGTTCCCGAGTCAAGTAAGCCGGCCGTTCCTCAGGCAAGCCCGCCGGACGTTAATGTGGCAAGCCCGCCGGACTATAATATGGCAAGCCCACTAAACATTAATATGGCAAGCTCGCCAAGCGTTCATGTGACCCCAGAATCCGCTCTAGAAAGCTTTCCTTCGTCTCCTGAGTCTCCTTCGTCTCTGCTGGTTCCGTCCAGCTCTCCATCATCTCCATCGCCTCCGCTAGTCCTGTCCAGCCGTCCTTTGTCTCTAGAGTTCCCCCTCAGATCCCCAGTCAAGCCCAGAGAGGGCTCCAGCCCCAGAGCTCGCTCCAGTGTCGGCTCCAGCCCGAGAGCTTGCTCCAGTGCCCGCTCCTCGTAAGTGCTTTCTAGAGCGCCATCTAGTGCCCGCGCCTCCAGAGCGCCCCCCAGAATTTCTAGATTCTAGCCATATACCCTTGGCCGAGCCAGGAGTCCCGTTCTGAGTTTCTTTGTCTGGAATTGTTTGTCCTCTCCTTGTGCTACGTGTGATTCCCTGAAGAAGAATATTAAACTGCTTTTGTTTTGTACTCCTGGTCTCCTCGTTCTTTGCTCCGTGCTCCTCACCAGGAGCACGGAACTGCTTTCAATTGAAAGTAGGTAAAACTGGTAGCTAAATGTCACTAGATGACATCCATCTGCTGGCCGTTCCCGAGTCAAGTAAGCCGGCCGTTCCTCAGGCAAGCCCGCCGGACGTTAATGTGGCAAGCCCGCCGGACTATAATATGGCAAGCCCACTAAACATTAATATGGCAAGCTCGCCAAGCGTTCATGTGACCCCAGAATCCGCTCTAGAAAGCTTTCCTTCGTCTCCTGAGTCTCCTTCGTCTCTGCTGGTTCCGTCCAGCTCTCCATCATCTCCATCGCCTCCGCTAGTCCTGTCCAGCCGTCCTTTGTCTCTAGAGTTCCCCCTCAGATCCCCAGTCAAGCCCAGAGAGGGCTCCAGTACGGAAAAAAACTTTTTTTTTTTTATTTATTTTTTTTTTTTTGATGGTTTTATTTTAAATTGTAGTCAGAACTACCAACAGTATCTGTAAATTAACAAATTGGCTGATATTTAAAGTATTATGACATTAACAATACATTACAGTAATTCACATTTTTATACATAAATATTACTGTATTTTTTTATACGGTGTTTCTTATTTTTTTCTTAAATTACATACAAATGTATGTAAAATTACAAAAATAATCTGTAATTAAACAGTACAATTTTTTTTAAATGGCTGGCAGCCAAAAAAAAGGTAACCACAAAAAGACAATGGTAACTTCAACATTATAGAAATTATATTATATTACTGGTAAAAAATGTATAGCCTGAATGCACTGTAAGTTGCTTTGGATAAAAGCATCTGCTAAATGCATCAATTATTATTAAATTAAAATGTAGAAATATAGAAACTCTTTTAAATGTCAACAACAGCATTAAACACTAACAGGTCTTTCCCTTTCCCAATAAAAACAAATAAATTAACACTTACATTCTAATTGATTGAGATGCACCTGTACAGTCAATGTAGTGTTTACCTTCATGTGGTCTACTCTTCAGCACAACGGTAAACACAAAAACTTAAACATAGCAGAAACTGTTTTAAATGTCAAACATAACAGCGTTAAACACTAACAGGTCTTTCCCTTCACTAAAAAACACATAAAATAACACTTAATTTCAACATTTATTCTCCTTATCCAGTCCTATGCAAAGCATGCTGGGAACTAGAACTGCCTGTTTAAAAAAATCGTAAAAAATGGTCAAATGACTGGCAGCAGCGGCTGCCAAACAAAAACCATAAAATTAAAGGGGTCCTATTATGTTTTTTCACTTTTTGAAGTTTAGTCAGTGTGTAGTGTGTATGTTTTGGCATAAAAAAGATCTTCAAACTTACAAATCTCAAAGTCCACTCCAAAGGGAGATATTTCGTTTTAAAAAAATCCCTTTTCAAGAACTACAACGAACGGCTCGTTTGGACTACAGCGTTTGTTTTCCGGGTTTTGTGATATCACAAAGCCGCTCATTAGAATATCATTAAAATAATTCCCGCCTATGGAAATTCGAATGGTTGGGGGGTGGGGAGGGGTGAGGCGAGGTCGTAGTTAGAACGCTTGGTTGAGTGCATCAGACAAGACAACGACGAAGAAGAAGTGCTGCTGTAGCCTCAAGTTTTCGCAAGTTATTACTCATGCACCTGAATAATTATGTATGTAAATATGTATGTTACAATTATGAAAACATTTTTATAATAAATTGCTGACAGTACATTACTGGACAATGATGTAATCTGCAGAATTTACACTTCAATTATGAGACTACAGTGTTTCCCATACATTGAGTGCGGGTGTTTTTATATCACTGTATTTCTGAAGGAAACCATTGTGTTTTTGAGGTTACCTTTTTTTTTTTTTTTTGGAATGCTAGCAGGTTAAAACAGTAAAAACAAAAGAAAAAAGAGGTCAAATTTAAGTGAATAAAGTGCAAAAAAAAAAAAGACTTGCAGCAACAGAACATTAAACACTGACAGAGCTCTCTAGATCTCAGCATCTTCACTTATTACAATCCAGTTTACTTTATTTCTTTCATTCAAAAGTTCTTATTGAGAATTAACAGTGGTTTGCATGGTGCTGTTTTTATTGAAAACCATAAAGTTTGAGGTCACCGTTATGGTGGTCAGTGTTTCCTTCAGTTTTCCTTTGGCAATACTGCTCCTCACAGTAGCAACCCGTGACAACTGCACTGTAAAAAAACATTTTTTTTTTCATCGTTCTTTAGGGGAAGTTGTGGCTTAATGGTTAGAGAGTCGGACTCGTAACCCAAAGGTTGTGGGTTCAAGTCTCGTACCGGCAGGAATTGTAGGTGGGGGGAGTGAATGTACAGTGCTCTCTCCCACCTTCAATACCATGACTGAGGTGCCCTTGAGCAAGGCACCGAACCCCCAACTGCTCCCCAGGCGCCGCAGCATAAATGGCTGCCCACTGCTCCGGGTGTGTGTTCACTGCTGTGTGTGTGCACTAAGGATGGGTTAAATGCAGAGCACTAATTCCTAGTATGGGTAACCATACTTGGCCACATGTCACATCACGTTTTTTTTTTTTTAGTTGCGCTCTTGACCCTTGATCTTACCAATTTATTCGTTTTTCTTTGTTTGCTTTATCAGTGTGTTTCTGATACGTATTTGTTATGACAAAAAAAACATAAGAAAAACTCAGATGCAAAATCATGTTTGTCACTTATTGATGATTATATTGTCACCATAATGACCTGATCCACTACTAAAAATCTAATCTGAGTGTTTTGCATTATTTAGTTAGTTTCCCATGATTTACTGTAGCCTTATAATATTATTGCATCAGTATTATGACAATATGATGCCCTGACGTTTTAAGTCATTATACAATTTTTTTTTTTCTTCTGCAGAGACATTGAGAATCACCATATGAACCTCAACGATGGTGATGATCAACAAAATTATTCGAGATGTTGTTTGTTTTGTGATGTTCAAAGTTGATCTGTTTATCTAAAAAATTTGTAACCATTGTTGAGGTTCATAAAAGCCGATTCTTGATGTCTGGGTGAATCTACCTAATCCTGCTAAAACATTTTCTGCATAATTACTTCATAAAATATTTTTATATTTTTTATTATAGTATTATAGCGCTGCACGAATTTATGTAACAACAGTGATACGTGAAATTAGTAAATAATGCTAAACTATTTAATTGGAGATTAGATGCTGGGTGATACCAGGGAGTCAGGCCACTACATGAAAACTAAACTATCACTAAAAGGCGACTAGCATGATCATCAGATCAGAGTTTCTATTCTATTCCCTGCCATAACAAATGTATATCAGAAAGACACGGTTAAACAAACCAAAGAAAAACTTTCTAAAAAAAAATTCAAGGGTCAAGAGCCCAACAAAAGCAAACACTGACCACACCATGATGGTGACATCAAACTTTATTATTTTTAGTAAAACATCAACATCTAAACCTGTTAATTCTCTTTTATATGATAGAAATAAGGGCAAATTAGTTTGTAATAAGTGAAGATGCTGAGATCTAGAGAGATCTGTTAGTGTTAATGTTCGGTTGGGATTTAAAGGGTTTCTGTGAGTTTGTGAGGTTACCGTTGTGCTAAAGAGGTTAGCACCAGAAAAGCACCAGGCCCAGACAGTGTGACATCAGCTTGTCTGAAAACCTGCGCTGACCAGCTGGCCCCCATCTTCTCACAGATCTTCAACAGATCACTGGAGCTGTGAGAAGTCCCTGCCTGCTTCAAACACTCCACCATCATCCCCGTCCCAAAGAAACCCAAGATAACAGGACTTAATGACTACAGACCTGTGGCCCTAACGTCTGTAGTCATGAAGACATTTGAGAGGTTGGTGTTGGCTTATCTGAAGGACATTACTGGACGCTTACTTGACCCCCTGCAGTTTGCTTACCCAGCAAACAGGTCCGTGGATGATGCAGTCAACATGGGACTGCACTTCATCCTGCAACATCTGGACAAAACAGGGACTTATGTGAGGATCCTGTTTGTGGACTTTAGCTCCGCTTTCAACACCATCATCCCAACACTCCTCCAGACCAAACTAACCCAGATCTCTGTCCCTAGCTCTATCTGTCAATGGATCACCAGCTTTCTGACAGATAGGCAACAGCTAGTGAGAATTGGTAAACCAGCACCCGTACGATCAGCACTGGAGCTCCTCAGGGTTGTGTTCTCTCCCCACTGCTCTTCTCCCTCTACACAAACGACTGCACTTCAAAGGACCCCTCTGTCAAGTTCCTAAAGTTTGCAGACGACACCACACTTATCGGCCTCATTCAGGACGGAGACAAGTCTGCTTACAGACAGGAGGTTAAAGAGCTGTCTGTCTGGTGCGGTCTTAACAACCTGGAGCTGAACACGCTCAAAACAGTGAAGATGATCGTGGACTTCAGGAGGAACCCCCCTGCACTCCCCCCACTCACCATCATGGACAGCGCTGTGGCTGCAGTGGAGTCATTCAGATTCCTGGGCACCACCATCTCTCAGGACCTGAAGTGGGACACTCACATTGACTCCAGTGTTAAAAAGGCCCAGCTGAGGTTGTACTTCCTTCACCAACTGAGGAAATTCAACCTGCCACAGGAGCTGCTAAAGCAGTTCTACTCAGCCATCATCGAGTCTGTTCTGTGCTCTTCAATAACTGTCTGGTTTGGTTCAGCTACAAAATCAGACATCAGAAGACTACAGAGAACGGTTCGGACTGCTGAAAGGATTATTGGTGCCCCCCTGCCTACCCTCCAAGAACTGTATACATCCAGAGTGAGGAAAAGGGCTCAGAAAATCACTCTGGATCCATCACATCCAAGCCATCTCCTTTTTGAACTTTTGCCATCTGGTCGGCGTTACAGAGCACCGAATACCAGGACAGCCAGGCACAAGAACAGTTTCTTTCCCCAGGCAATCAA
>NW_015558611.1:568282-583751 GCF_001515605.1 Sinocyclocheilus anshuiensis | reverse complement strand
TTGTCTCCGTGTACTGGAAGCTTGTGACACTATAACAAATTCCTTGTATGTGCAAACATACTTGGCAATAAAGCTCTTTCTGATTCTGATTCTGATTCTGAAGTGTAGAGCCTGTGCTTCAGTCTAGCAGAAGAACAAGAAACATTGATTTTATGCAGCATGTTGTTTTATTCAAAGGCAGTAACTGTGTAGCTGTTGAAGCAGTAACATAGCTGCTTTGTTTCATGTGTGCTGTTTCTGGTTAACTGCTTGAGTTTAATGTTTTACAATAAACATGTTTGTTATTAATAACTCAGGAAATACCTGTAAAACAACAGTTTTTCTGTTAAAGTTTTTTTTTTTTTTTTTTGTACTTAATTTAAATTAGGATATTTTTTTGTTTGGTAGCTGTTGTTGGCAGTCATTTGACAGTTTTTTTTTTTTTTACTGTTAAGGTGTTTGATCCTAATAGTTCAGGAAATATATTTAACATAACATTGTTTTTCTGTAAAAAAATAAAAAAATAAAAATAAGGAACATTTCTGTTAAAGTTTTTTTGCACTTTATTTAAATTCGAATATTTTATATTAATTTTAGGGTTTTTGTTTGGCAGCCGTAGCTGACAGTCATTGACTGTTTTTTTTACATTTTTTTTACAGTGTATATACTAACTACATACTAACTCTACATAACAACGAGCCTATGCATTGTTGCGGAGGTCACAGATTGCTCTGCAATGTCTCTTGCAAACTGGATTTTTGCATTTCTTGCAAAAGAATGTGGTTTTAACTTCCATCTTGGCAAGCATCTTGGGCATCATTTTCTCTTGGCTGAGGAACTAGCCAAGGAAGGACCAGCCGTGGAGGAGTTAGCCAAGAGGGACCACCTGTGGATGGGCCAGCAGTGGACGGAACAGCTCTGGTGGGACCTGCCGTGGAGGGACCAGCTTCTCCATCATCGGTTTCCTGCAGTTTTCTCATGAGATGCAGAGAGGCTGGTGTGCGTGTAATGCACTGTCTGGATTTTATAAAGGGGCCGGGGGACACTAGCGCTCTCATTAGCTCCTCCAGAAAAATCCTCCTCTTGAGGTAGCACCCCTGTTTCCAGGTGGGACTAATTTCCCTCCACAGCATGAACGCATTATAGGCAGATACATCGACCATGTTGTAGAACAACATCGGCTAGCCTCCCACATGTATGCTGCAACAATCTGGAATATTACACACACACATACACAAACATTTTGTATATCTGCTGTCATCCAATGACAGTTCAATTCACTTTATATGCTATTTAGCTTAGAAAAGAAGTTACCAATAACAATCACAATAAATTTAGCTTAGAAAAGAAGTTACCAATAACAATCACAATAATGATAACAACAAGAACCACAATAATAATAATAATAAAAAATTACAAATACCTTGTCAAGAGTGTCCACTCCACTTTTGGTGTTGTTGTAATCAAGAATCATTTCAGGCTTCCTGTCCTCTCGTTCACTGATTGTTGCCGTTTTGTGCACGGTGCTCATGAGAAGCACATTTTTATTTTTTTTGGGACAGTATGACATGATGGTGTGTGTCTCTGTGAATGCAAACGGCGATGAGAAGCGAGCCCTGCCTCTTGGGATTGTCAGTGCACTTGGAAGCTCCGGCTTGTTCCTTCGCACCGTTCCAAGCATTTAAAATTTTTTTTGCAGAAGCTCTGTGCCAAGAGCATAAGATGTAAAAAAAAAAAAATTGTCACGTGACAATATGTCCCTGAAGGCCATGCGTCATTTTATTCACTACTCGATTGCGCAGTTTTTCTTATGCAGTGCCTGTGTATCCCTGCATATTCCAGCAGTAACAACTTTCTGCATCACAGGCTGCCCACAGTTTGATGCCATATTTTGCAGGCTTGCTTGGCATGTACTGCTTGAAAGAGCAGCGCCCCCTGAATCCAACCAGGCACTCATCCACGGTCACGTTGAGATCAGGATTTTACATCAGTGGCAGTCTCTCTACCCATTTTTCCCAAATTTCTCTGATAGGTGCTTTGCTTGTCAGTTTGCTTCTCTTGTTCTCTTGTTATTGACTCTGATAACCCTTGACAGTCTTTGGAACATTTTCAGTTGCACAGCGGCCCGAAAAATTGCCCTACCCATCTCACCATCCCATAAACTACTTGTTGCCTCATCATTTGACTTGAAAATGCCAGCAAGTATCAGAAGGTCAATATATGTTTAAATTTCTTCCGATATTGTTCCATTCCCTTTCAAACACTCGCCGCCCCTCTAAATTAGTCATTATCAGCAGAATGTTCTGAATTGACATTGTAAAAAATTATTCAAAAGTTGACTGTATGTCATCCACTCTCACACATGCATACCTTGTTGGTACAGGGGTAAGTCTGAGGCCCTCCTCTGCCCCCACTCTCCCTTGTGTCTGTGGAGGAGATGAACACCACAGTATTTCCCCATTCCTTGAGGTGTAAGTTACAGGGCCTTCTTCATCTTCCTCCTCTGACTCAAAATCTGGTTCAGCCTCTGTAAAATCATTTTCTTCAGAGGTATCATCCACTGGATCATCATTCTCTTCCTCTTCACTAGACTGAAGCAGGTATTCGAGGGTCTCCTGAGCAGTGTATCTTTGTGCCATTGTGCAGAATGACAGGGCAGGGCTCAAAGTAGCAACACTTATACAGTCATACCCTTACAGAGATGTGTGTGTGTGTGTGTGTGTGTGTGTGTACCTACTTAACCATATTTTGGGGACAAATTTGTATGCAAAATTGAGCTAAACCTGACAAAATCTCCAAAAACCTCAGTTTGGGGACATCCTCATTTGTAATGTCCCCATTTAGATAGCTAAGTAAACGTGTGTGTGTGTGTGTGTGTGTCTGTGTGTGTGTCTGTGTATGTGTATATGCAAGCAAGAGAGAGACAATGTGTGTCTTTTGCACTTTGGATATGCAATTTTTGATTTATTCATTTTATTTCACATATTCTCAAAATTTGCTCTGTTACAGTTTATATGTGTGTGTGTGTGTGTGTGTGTGTGTGAATATGTGTTTTTATTTCAGTCTTGATGTTTTAGAATGTCACCCCTTCACTGCTGTGTGCTGTTTTTGGCATTTCAGCTGAATTATTGAAGTTATTTCACAAATTTTCAAAACTTTGCTCTCTTACAGTCACACCAGTTCATAGGTGTGTGTGTGTGTGTGTGTGTGTATGATTGAGTATATCTATTTCACACTCTTCATTTTTTTTTGAGTTTCTCCCCTCCACTCTTGTGTTTTTTCTTCATTATGACTGAATTATTGAATTTATTTCACAAATTCTCAAACTTAGTTACAGTTGCACCAGTTCATTTATGCGGTTTAAGGTTCAAAAAACATTATTTTCCACATACTGTACATTATTGTTGCTCCTCTTTGTCCCGCCTTTCTGAAACATTTTTATTTTTTATTTTTACAATGCTCATCGTTCTGAAAAGTGCGGTGTGCCCTGATTGGCCAGCTATCTAGTGTGTTGTGACTGGCAGAATACCTCAAGCGTGTGACAGAAAGGTTACGCCCCTTACCAGGTTCAGGAAACTTTCCTCAGTAAAACGTGCTCGAAAATTTGGGTTGTACTGTTCTGGAACAGTGTTGTAAATAAAACTTAGGGTGCTTTCACACCTGTAGATCGATTGCTTTGTTCCGAAAAAGGTATTAAAATTATTACAATGTTGCTTTTTATTCTTGGTGCGGTTTGATTTCATATGGCAATGTTTCTAAACGGACCACATTTGTTAATACAATTCACGCGCGAGTAAACGGTTCTCTCATTGGTCAAAGTTCCACGGTTTATTTTCCGGGATTCCACTTAGCTGTCACGACTGTCATCTGTCAGGATGGAACGACAACAACTTCGGGCTTATTGTTGTTTTTTTTGTTTTTTTTGTAGATGTCGTTATATTAATTTATCACTTTGAGCAGGAGTCTAGGATTCATCGGGAAAACATTTTTAAAATGCACATACTAGGAAGAAGAGCAATAAGACGGCATTATAAAATGAAAAAGTGCGTTTTGATTTTGAATGGCGAAGACGTGCTCACCCACAGACATTCACAGGTTAATTTTGAAGTATTAGCAAAACAACAAAGCTAATGCTTTTCACGGAACTTACGTAATTACCCATTATACATTGAGATATAGCCTGGTTCGTTGGTCCGTTGGATCGGATTGCTTTCTCACTACAACCGAACCGCTCCAGAGTTCGTTTTCAATCGAGCCGAGACCACCTCGTTCAGGAGATCTCGGACCGATTGTTTTGGCGCGGATCCGAGCGCGATTGCAGTGTTCACATATGCCCAAACGAACCGAGCTAAGAGGGGAAACGCGTCAGGTTCCGAAACAACAGGCCAGGTGTGAAAGCACCCTTAACCACTGATTTCTTGTTGTGTCCTCTTTTGTAAGGCCAAACAAAGTAGTTTGGCTTTCGCAATGAAACGCACAGTGTCTCCACGACATGGCAGCGGCGGCAACAATAGCCTGTTTGCAATCACGTGATTTTGATGAAGCGCGAAGTGGAAGGAAGTGAAAACAAAATCTCTTTAAGGCAAGTCATGTCACTCGGTGGCCATCTTTGAAACGCCTCTGGGGCATGCAATGTCTTTGAATGGGGAAACATCAAATTCTCAAAAACTGTTCGCCAAGCTTAAGATTAAATTTCATATTTGAATTTGAAACCACCAATGAAATCTGACAACAACTGTCTCATAAATGTTTCTTTTGCTCAAATAGCATTAAAAAAAGCTTATTTTTCAGGCTAGACCAGCCAATGTGCATGCGCAGTCCTGAGCGCACGTCTCTGAACGCTGACTGTTTCTATAGCAACTGGGACTTCTAATGGCAGCTGCAGTGACGAGCTGACTTTAGCAACTGGGACTTCTAATGGCAGCTGCAGTGACGCGCTGACTTTAGCGATTGGCTCTTTTACTCAGAAGGCGGGGCTTCCTTCAATAGAGCAGCCATATTGAGCATTGCATTTTTCCCCATTCAAAATTATACAAGTGACACGTCTTGGGTATTCTATAGTCTTTGGTGAAAAGCAGAATGGATGAGATGGAGGAAAGTCCATACTGTACTGCTTTAGACACTATTACAAGAGAAAGCTATAAACAGAAAATCACAACATATGTTGGATGTGATCCTTAGTTATGAAGAGGAGTGATTTTTCAACTAAATTGAAATACTTGCCTGCCAACGAGGTGGTGGATATAAGCTAAGCAACTAAACCTCATTGCAAACAAGCTATTTCGAAAGTGAATACCGCATTTATATGAGGGATGCAGGATATATGTCACTCCTGAAACTTTGCTGCATGTACAGGGTATGTGGCCGTTGGTCCTGTTAGCAGAATGTAAAACAAAACTTTCATTCAAATTCTGAATTGATTTTAGCCTAGAAAGCGAGCAAATAGCGCTTCCATATAATCACTAAAAAGCTGTCACTCACTTCAATTTATCGCAATCTCACAATGTTCCGTTATAATCAATGAAGCTCTCTAAACTGGACATATAATATCTTATTTACATCGTGTCTATGTATAGCATTTGGCATTGAGTGAATTCTGTCTCATATGCGTGAGACTTGGCAGCCCTGTATCTATTTATATATTTCTTTATCTTAATATATTATTATATCTTATATTAACCATTTGCACACACGAGCATTATCCGACTCGGCTCCTCCCGACCGTAGACGCGGGTTTACAAGCCACTTTTTCTGGCATTTGTCAGTCAATGTCATGCCCCCCCCCTTATGAACAACAACATTTTCGTAATGACAAAAGCTCCTTGTCGGTTTCTCGGTTTGACCGATTTAAGCATCCATTAACAACGCAAAACATAGGCATTTTGAGTTTCTGCTAGCAATTCCTATATAGAAAAATAACTTCCTGCCCTCCAGCTGCATTTCGTGCCACCGCAATGACGTCATGTGCAAACAACCTATACTACAGGACTCATAAGTTACGCCTTCTTTCTTTGCGTATACATTTGGGCGGTGTTATGCAAATCTTCACACAGTGACGTAGATATGTGGGGGCATGTTTGAACGAGGCGTTTTAGGAAGGCGTAGATGAGCGTTCACTTTTAGAAAGAATATCTCTTTGGGTTTGAGACTTTATTCTTTGCGACTTTATGGATCTTCTGTATGCACAAACAGCTTTTAACAGGCCAAAGACAAAGGAAAACATGAAATTGCATTGTATAACCCCTTTAAAACGCAAGAGGGTTAAATGAAAATACATCGTATCTACACATGGGTGTAAAATACGTGCTTTTAATAATATGTATTCAACATGCACGATAAGAGAGATGAATAAATAAATAAATGAATAGGCAAGCAAACTAATGCATTCATCCATGATCGTAGTTGTTAATGAACTGTGTTAAAATCGATTGGCGTAGGCTATATTTTTCTCATATTAACATAATGTAAGCAAACATTCATATGGCTGCTAGAACTGTGTGAAATTTGTACCTCTTTGCTTTAAATGCGCCAACATAGAGCTCTATTGTATGTAATGAATTATTAATTTATAGCCTGGGTTGGTTGTTTTGGCAGGAAGTGCTGGACATTAGTGAGGACTCATCATTTCAATGAGGCAGATTATTCAAGATAATATATATAAAATAATGCATGGCCTATACATAGAGAGAGAAAGAGAGAGAGAGAGAGAGAGAGAGAGAGAAAGAGAGAGATTGATTGATCTGATTGGTACATGTTGCATACGCAGTCAATGAGCTTGCTGCTTTACATTTAAATGGCTTATTAGTATTCGCTTGAGCATTGCAGCGCGCTTTCAGAGTTCCTCTGAAACCTCCACCTTCCCCAGCTCCACCTCTCTCATTCCCATTGTTCCTCACGGTCGCCTCTCTCTTCGCTTCTCTGGAGAAATTCAGTCTCTTTTGTTATAGTTTAATTTGGGTTTCTGTGCATTTGTTGATTCTTTGAGTAATCTGGTATTCAGTGTTGTTTGTTGTTAGGTTTTTCTTTTTTCTTGTTTGTTTTCAAATCAGAAACTGGTAGTGGATTTATTTATTAGCTCACTATAAATATGGTTATGGGACGTAACAATAAGCTTGAGAAAATTTTACAAAGTGTGAGTAAAACTGACTTGAAACAGCAGTTAAGTTAACTTTTCTTGAGAATTTCTAATTAAGCCACCAATAATTGTGTGGCCTTTACCTAAAATTATGCCGTTAAATGTACTCGCAGTGTCTGTTTTTTTCTTAAGTAAATCCTACTCCAATTTCTTTTCAGTTGTTGAGAGTGATTGACTGAGAGTAGTTAAAAGATGCCAACGAGGAGGAGAAAAGCTTCTTGTGGACCAGCCAGCAAACAGCGTCTTTGTGTCTTATCCTGTGTTCTGTTTTTTTTTTCTCTTTATTGTTAGTTGTTGTCCGTTATGTCAAATTGTTACTTGGTTGACGCAACTGTTATATGTTGAGTGAGTGAATAAATAGTCTTGAACAGTTACATCGTACTCATTCTTGTTTATGTTACATAATCTCTCTTTTTTTTCGAGCCATTTAATGAGAGATTGTAACATAAAATGGGGGCTCGTCTGGGATAATTGGACTGCATTGTAGGGATGAAGTAAATTAATGCTTCGGTTAGTTAGAGTAATCCAGCTGGCCATGTTTAGCGCCGGACCTTCTATCGGATTACTGTTTGTTGTTTTGGGTTTTTTGTTTTACTTTATTATTTTTGGAGGTACTCCGGGAAAGAGATTTATCTCTTAACTGGTAACCCTCTGAAGACTAGGAAGGTTGTAGCTAGTGTTGTGGGTAGGAAGTTAGGTCCGAGGTGTGCTTGCTTGATTCTTATGTAAATGCAGCAGTAAGTAATGGCAACGTTTGATTTGAACGACTTTATTAAGCAACCAAGTCTTGAAAAATTGGACAACTGTCGAAAGGATGATTTGTTCGTTATTGCTCAGCATTATGAAATATTTGTTTCTAGAGCAGAGGTCCCCAACCACTGGGTCGTGACCCACTACCGGGCCGTGGAAGAATTACTACCGGGTCGCAAGAACATTCTGGGAAAAATGTGTATAGCTAGATATGACACTCTGTTATGTTAATGATTGTTCTAATTATTCTGTATTTTCATTGTAAATACTATATAATAGCCTAATATATATATATATTGTATATTAGGCTATATATCCCTCCCATCCAGCCGGTCCTCAATAATATTTTCCAAACATAACCGGTCCGTGGTGTAAAAAAGGTTGGAGACCCCTGTTCTAGGGCATTACTTAAAAAGGATGTAAAGGCTTGTTTGCTGGCTGGTCTTATTGAAAAAGGGGTGTTACCTGATGCTGAAGTAATAGAGCAGGGGGAACCATCTGTCGCTGCTATAGAGTCTCCAGTAGGTCATGTTACTCCGCTAGATGCTCGCGAGGTAAGGTAATCGCTGTCTATGCCAAAATTCGAGCCTTTGTCACTTTCTACTGATATATCACCTACGTCAGGTAGAAGCTCGCGTAAAGGTGCGGTTAGCTCGACTGCAGTTTGAGGCCCAGCATAAAGCTCAAGCACGAAGAGATTAGTTGCAACATCAATTGGAAAAATATCGTATCGAGGCAGATACTAGAATTCGGTTACAACAGTTGGAATTACAGGTAAAACAAGAAGAGACCGGGTTAGAAAATAGGTCGTATGTAGATTCTAATATTGGGAATGTGAACTCCGTTGCTGTTTCTACTGATTCAGTAATAATCCTGTGTCTGCGTCGACGTCTGTATCAGGTGATTCTCCATCGGCAGTTCCATTTAATGTGGCAAAGAATATCGCCTTAGTGCCGCCTTTTCGAGAGAAAGAGGTTGAAGCATACTTTCAGGCTTTTGAGAGTATAGCTATGGCTTTAAAATGGCCAAGCGAGGGGCTTCCGGTTATGGCGACGTGCTGACGAGATGCACGAGTTGGTTCCGCTGTCATTTGTATTAAGTTTTCTTGAATTTTACCCCGGTTTCATTTAAATTTCGTCCACGATTTGTTTTCAAAGTAAAGGTTGTCTGTGATGTCGTCTAAACCAACAAAGCAGAAGCCGAAGAAAGCAACCGATATTGCGTCGGATTCCGAGGGCCTGGAAGAAGGGTCGCGTGTTGCACATGGCGAAGAAAACTCGTCACCGAGTTATGGAGATCAAGCTAGCGGCTTTCACGCTGACACAAGTGATATTCTCCAAGCAATACATTCAGTGAGAGTTGACATGACTTCTCAATTTGAAACCGTCCTTTTAGCTGTACAAGATGTTAAAAATCAAGTTGCGGAGTGTTTCGGAAGATTGACGCAGACGGAGGAACGCATTTCACAGACCGAAGATTCGATTACTACACTTCAATCAACGACCAGTGCTCTCGATAAGAAAGTTGCAGCACTTACCTGGAAAATAGATGACCTTGAGAATCGCAGTCGACGCTCCAACCTGAGACTCGTAGGTTTACCAGAAAAATCAGAGGGCAGTGACGTGTGTGCATTCTTAGAAAGCTGGTTACCTGAGGCGCTAGACATGGAGCCACTACGAAAACCCCTGGCCATAGAGAGGGCACACAGGATTGGAAGTATGCGAAGATCTGATACGGACAGGAATTCAACGCCGAGAGTGATGATCGCGAAGTTCTTGGATTACAGAGACAAGGAGCGTGTAATGAATGCGGCCAGAGTGAAGAAGGACGTGCTGTTCCAAAATCACCAAGTCATGTTTTTCCCAGACCTTTCTGCTGAAGTAAACAAGCAACGGAGACAATTTGACGAAGTCAAGAGGAAGCTGCGAGCTAAGGGCCTACAGTATGGATTCATCTTTCCAGCGCGCCTTCGGGTGACGGTCAATGGCCAATCTCGCGTCTTTCAAACTTCATCCGAAGTTGACGCCTTTCTAACGAATATGTAATTTTGAGACATTATATTAACGATTTGTTTACACTCAGGAATATGTGAACAACGGGACGATTATTAATAGGACATACTCCTTATAATGGGACAAAAGTCATTTCAGCGGAGCACAGGTGGGATGCAATTCATTGTATAATTTAGATGGGGGAAGTTAGAAGTAAAGTAGTGTGTAGATTTGCTGGTGGTTCTCGGCAATTCACAGTTGTAGTGTTTAAATGTTTCTATTGGTTAGTGTTTCTAATTATGTTGTTTTCTAGTTTTACTTTTTATTGTCACAAGGTACAGGTGATTTTCTGTTTTAAAACTAAGGAGAGTATTGTATTATCTAGTACTATAGGATATGGCAGGGATTATTGGGGTTAAGTTTATTTCTTGGAACTGTAGGGGGCTGCATACTTTTACTAAAATTAAACAAGTAATGACTAGGATAAAGCAGCTACAGTCTAAAATTGTTTTTCTCCAGGAAACACATTTAATGTCTAAAGACATATGTAGAATACGTAATAGATGGCCTGGTCAAGTGTTTTCAGCTTCATTTAGTTCTCAAGCACGAGGGGTTATTACAATGATCCATAAATCAATTCCATTTCAAGTAGCTAAGACAATACAAGATCCATCAGGTATATATTTAATTGTTCAAGAGACTTTATTATCTAAATCACTGATTCTTGTCAACGTTTATGGCCCCAACGAGGACATCCCCAAATTCTATAATAACCTCTTTCTGACTTTATCCAGCCTTTCTGGGTTTTATGTAATTGGTGGGGATTTCAATTGTACACTGGACCCAACTATAGATCGTTCTTCTGGCATTGATCTGTCGCATAGACAGACCAGAAAGACCCTTCATTATTTTATAAAGGACTTAAACCTATTAGAAATATAGAGACAGCTACATCCTAAGGATATTCAGTACTCTTGCTTTTCTAGAACACACCAGTCTTATTCCAGAATTGATTATTTTCTGATTTCAGCAACAATTATGTCATATATCACTGATTGCCTTTAAGATACAATAGTAATTACAGATCAAGCCCCTATATTATTTACTTATAATGACCCTGGGTTATCAAGTGGTCCTCCAGTATGGAGATTTCACCCTAAATGGCTCCTAGATGAAAAATGTTGTGAAAATATCACTCAACAGATAGAAATGTATTTTGATATTAACACAACACAACACAAACCTCAGCCTGTATCAGATGGGAAGCTTTTAAAGTTTTCATCAGAGGTGTTCTTATAAGCGTCACAAGCAGTAAATCAAAAGGCTACAAAAAAGAATTGACTGCACTCAATACAAAAATGTAACTTCTTGAAAAAAACTTATCAGATAAAGATGAGTTAACCATTCACCAAGAATTGTTAACTCTTAGAACTAAATACAACGAATTATCTGCCAAAAAAGCAGCTGCCAGCCTTATGATGTTAAGGCAACATTATTATGATCAAGGTGAAAAAGCGGGGAAATTGTTAGCTTGGAAAATTAAACAAAATCAATCTGAAATAACAATAAATTCTATTGAAGATAATAAGGGGAATATAACAAGTGACCCAGCTAAAATAAACAATACTTTTAAATGCTTTTTCGAGACTTTATACACCTCTGAATATTTAAACAATGGTGCACAAACAACCTTTCTGGATAGTCTATCCATACCTAGTCTTTCTGAAGAGGCAAAATTGTCCCTGGACATAGATATAACAGAAGAAGAAATTATAGAGGCTATTGATAGTTTAACAGCGGGACGAACACCGGGACCAGACGGTCTTAACGTAGAATTTTACAAGAAATTTAAAAGAAATCTTGTCCCACCAATTTTAGAAATGTTAAAAGAATCCTTTGGAAATGGTGTGCTCCCAGACTCTTTAAGAAACGCTTTAATTACGCTACTTCCTAAGCCTAATAAAATAAATACTAAATGCGAATAATTTCGGCCAATTTCATTACTTAACATGGATGTTAAGATATTGAGTAAAATTCTGGCAAGGAGGTTGGAGGCACTTCTACCCAATTTAATACATCGAGATCAAAATGGATTTATTAAAGGCAGGCAAGGTCTCCATAATGTTAGAACTTTGCTTAACATTTTATATCTTAAAAAGGGAGCTTCTGATATGGCCATTTTATCCCTGGATGCTGAAAAGGCCTTCGACAGGGTGGAATGGCCCTATCTATTTGAGGTCCTGAAAAGATTTGGGTTTGGAGAAATTTTTCGTAAATGGATTAAGATACTTTACACGCATCCTATGGCTGAAGTACTTACTAATAATATTGTCTCCAGGGCATGCCCCTTATCACCTCTTCTTTTTGTCTTAGCAATCGAGCCTCTTGCCATAGTAATAAGGTCTCACTGTAACATACTAGGCATCAGATTAAACACCACAGATATATGTATTTCTTTGTATGCAGATGATGTTATTTTATACCTAACCAGTTTGGCCCACTCTATTCCTTCCCTTATACAACTTCTTTCAATATTTGTGTCACGAATCCTGTCCATGGACTTCCGTTCATTCACCACCAGAGGTCACCCTTTCCATTACATTGACTCTCGCACAACACAAACTGTTGCATAGCACCCCGGACTACATATCCCATCATTCATTGCACTGATTACACACTGCACTGATTGCACTGATTGCACACAGCTGTTTCATATCACTCACTCACTATATAACACCCACTCAAACAACCATTCTCCGCTGAGTATTGTTTAGCCTGTACCCCGTTCCGAGTCTCTGAGTTTCCTTGTTTTGCCTTGCCTTGCCTGTTCTCTCGGTTTCTGATCTTTGCCTGTTTTCCTGGATTTTTCCCTCTCGTCTCGCCCCTGTGATTCTGTCTGCCGATCGTTGACCTACGCTAGCCCTAGGACTATTCTTGTGTTTTGCCTGCCATATACCTGTTTGCCATCGATCGACCCTGCCAGTGTATGACCACTGCTCTTGTGAAATAAAGCTTGCACATGGATCCGCACGCCTCTCGTCTTATAAATGCAATAAAAATGATCATATTACCTAAAATACTATACTTCTTTCAAAATATTCCTCTGTGCCCTCCACCCTCCTTTTTTACGTCACTTCGGAAACTATTCACTGATTTTATCTGGAATAATAAATGAGCTCGAGTTCGTCTGCCACTATTATACTTACCATACAATAGGGGTGGTCTCCAATTTCCTAATTTACAGTGGTATTATTGGGCAGCGCAATTGAGATCTACTTTATACTATTTTTCTCCTGAACCCCGCCCATCTTGGTTCGACATTGAATCTTTCTTTATAAAGTCAAAACTACCCTTTAATCTTTATCTTTATTCGACAGATTTCAAAATTCTCAGAAAAGGCAAAGATATTGTATCTCTTAATCCTTTTCTCATTAATACAATTAAAGCCTGGTGTGATGTGCATAATTATTTAGGTCAGACAAATACTTTATCATGTTTTACCCCAATATGGGGAAATGAGAGCTTTAAACCAGCTAGATCAGACTCTGGATTTAAGCTATGGTATGATAAAGGACTGCAAAAAAATTAGGATTTTTATATAGGAAACGACTTAATGTCCTTTGCAGATATTCTGGCACAATTTGATATTCCCAAAAAACATTTCTTTAAATTTCTTTAATTTAGGAGCTATGTTTCTTCTCACCAAGGTACAAAGCTTACAAAACCCATTAAGACTCCTCTTGAAATTTTACTATCAAAGTCACCCCAATCTAAAGGCTTAATATCGATGTTTTATAAATTATTTAAGTCATACTCTAAAGAGTCTTCAGAATCCAAACCGATCTCTTGGAGAGAAGATTTAAAAATGAACATTTCCTTAGATATATGGGAAAAAATATGTATAAAGGCTCAAGCGCAAACTATTAACAGTAATCTTAAATTAATACAGTACAACTGGATAATGAGAATGTATTTTACTCCAGTTAGGTTAAACAAAATTTGTCAGAATACTCCAGACACATGCATTAAATGCACATCTGATAAAGGCACACTCTTGCACTGCATGTGGGGTTGTCCTAAGGTGCAGGAGTTTTGGAAAGAGGTAGTTTTACTAATTTTTCAGATGGTATCTGTTAATCTTCCAATGAATCCAGAAATTTTGGGAATTTTTCCTGATAATATTGTACACTCTAGTAGCACTCGTAAACTTATTGACATATGTATACTTCAAGCAAAGCGTCTAATAGCTATGTATTGGAAAAAAGTGGAAAGGCCATATGTTGTACAGTGGATCAATAATATGTCTTTTTGTTTGTCAATGGAAAAGATTACATATATTTTAAAAGGTAAATTGTCCTTATTTAAGAATATTTGGAAACCCTTTATATCCTTTATCTCAAACTCAGATTTTAGTAATATAATGAGTGAGGTTGAAAGAGATAAAATATCTTGATTCTCAACGTATTTCCACCCTCATTTTATTACTACCAAATCATTAGTCACTTGACCATTTACTGTTTTTCCTAAATTACCCCTTTGTATATGATTTGCTTCTTGTATGACTATTTTCAACTCTTCTTAGTCTGTATCTATCTGAACTGACCTGTGCCCTTTTTTTTATATATATTTTTTGTAATTTATTTTTTTTATTTATTTTTTAAATAAAAAAATCATTTTATTTATTACATTTTTTTGTTAGTTGTTTTTCCTTTATTGTCGTTTAATTTATTGTTATTCTGTAAAAGAGATCTAACTATTTTATTGTATCATATTGTTGTAATATACTGGCATAATTTGTTACATCTCAATAAATAAATTGTTCAAAAAAAAAAAAAAATGGCCAAGCGAGTCCTGGTCTTTGATGCTGCAGTGAGAAATGAGAAAGCCATGAAAATGCAGAGAGCTGAAACAAAATCGTCCAATACGTCGCTAAACAATTAGTACAATACACAATCAACGTGCAATGTACAGCACAGAAGATGTGCATTTCTTTTTTCTTTTGTTTTTAAATTAAGAAATATTTTCCTTATTAAAGTATTAAAATATTTATTTTATGTAAAAAAGATTAAACATGTATTTTAAACAAGAGTAAAAAGGTATGAATATGCAGTATTTATGTACTAATATGTGCCTTTAATGTATTAAATATAATTTAGGGATAAATACAAAGGTACAAGGTGTATCTTTTTAAAGGGTACCGCCCCAGTGACTTCATTTGTACCTTTTTTCTGAGAGTGTATATATGTATACATTTTGCAGTAGGTGTAGTTAGAGACATCAGGGTCATGCTAACCTTGAAATCTTGAGTTTGACTAACACTTTAGTGCCCCCTGCTGGTGCAACAGCCTCCAGTTTACATGCTCAATTATGTCTGAAAGATGATGTCCTGCCTTCACTTCTGTCCAGCTCCATTATTTATGAAAAATATAACATGTTGTTTAAACACTGTATGGGAAAGCTCAAAGAAACAGCATTTTGCTGAAATAGAAAGTTTTTGTAAGATTATAAATGCCATTTACTGTCACTTTTCATCAATTTAATGCATCCTTGCTGAATAAAAGTATCAATTTCTTTAAAAAAAATAAATAATAATAATAATATACAAAAAAATAAA
>NW_015558611.1:566648-568174 GCF_001515605.1 Sinocyclocheilus anshuiensis | reverse complement strand
AATAAAATGTATCTGTTTCCACAATAATATTGAATCGTTTTCAACATTGATAATAATCAGAAATGTTTCTTGAGCGCCAAATCAGCATATGGATATAGACTTTTATACAGGGGATGACTGGGGAAACACAGGTGCATGAGATCATAATCAAACTAATACTAGACTGAACTAGGACAGGAACATGACCAAATAAGGGAAAACAGGAACAGAAACAGGGGCAAAACAGGTCCATGATCCTGACAGAAGGAATGGTCATGGTGAAACATCCAAACATTTAGTATCTCTGAAAAGCCCTGAATGTGCTCTGTACAGGACATCCAGATTTGAAAAAATGATTCTGAAAATTCAGTTTTGCATCACAGAAATAAATTGAATTTTAAACTATATTACAATTGA
This sequence comes from Sinocyclocheilus anshuiensis, assembly GCF_001515605.1. Taxonomy (NCBI): domain Eukaryota; kingdom Metazoa; phylum Chordata; class Actinopteri; order Cypriniformes; family Cyprinidae; genus Sinocyclocheilus; species Sinocyclocheilus anshuiensis. Next base: position 567,778 of record NW_015558611.1, on the reverse strand, counting down.
AAACAGTTATTTAAAATTGCACTTTTTTTGAAAAGAGACTTCCTTTAAAAACATTTTTAAAAAATTGTACTGATCTAAAAATTTGAATGGCAAATGGAAAGCGTATTTATTCAGCTTTCAGATGATGTATAAATCTCAATTTCAAAAAATTGACCCTTATGACTGCTTTTGTGGTCCAAGGTCACATATATATAATATTGAACTGACAGAACTGACAGAGTGGTGTTAGATGGGAGGTGGGAATCATGGGTTGGTGAGTTTAACAGATTTAGTGTCATCTTTCAGACTGGAGGGTAAGATAATATGTATCGACCATGCTAATCCTCTGATCCCTTACTTCTTCCCCTCTACTTACCTTCATTTAAACCTCTTTTTACCACTTACTGTCTGCCAGTTATAGCAGTTTTTTCTGCATTGGTTTATCCAGATTACAGCTAATGCCATGTTTGTGTGGTTGTTTTGAGGGTTTCAGGGTCAAACACAGACACTGTCACCAGACAAGCGTAATTAACTCTAGCCACCAGCCCACCTAGTCAAAACACAACAAAACCTACCAGGACAAGCAAGGAGTAATCTTTTCTTATTTTCGTAAACTAGTCTGCATATCTGAGTATCAGTTGGTCATTTAGTTGATCAGTTCTTTTTTTCCCCACTTCAGGTACAATCAGGGCCATAACCAGCACACTGAGGGACTACAAATATTTAGATTCAGGATATTTTCAGAGCTGATAAATTAATTATGTCTATACTAATTATGTGGTTACAGCTTTGTACCACATGATTAGGATTAAACAAAACTGTCTGTACCAATCATAACCTTAAGCCTAACTGTATAGCTCAACATAATTGCAAACTTTAATTTTAAAATCACTTTGCTTGGTGAAAAAAATAAAAAATAAAATAAAATAAAGATGAGACTAAAAAAAAGATGAGACAAAAATAAAATAAAGATGAGATTATTTCTCTCTCTCTTAAATATCAAACATTTATTTATTTCTTCTAAAAAATCACACAACAGGGTTGAACAAAAAGTGCAAACAATTTACATTAAGACATGATATTTTAAAATTGAATTTCAGTAAAAAAAATCATTTATTGTGTGTGTGTGTGTGTGTGTGTGTGTGTGTGTG
>NW_015558611.1:563274-566142 GCF_001515605.1 Sinocyclocheilus anshuiensis | reverse complement strand
AAGAGTGAAAAATTGAAGGGGGTCTGAATACTTTCCGTACCCACTGTATATATATATATTCCTAGGAAATATGCGTTTTACTTGTTTGCACTTGTTGCAAAGAAAAGTGATGAACAGAAACATGAAACTGGCTAATAATCCAATGTAAAACAATCATATAAATATCAAATGAATGTTTTATTTCAAAAGTTTAATGTATCAAATACTGACTAATCTGCAGTCTTGAGCAGCATATAATGCACAGTATAGCAGTAAATGACTGAAAAACATCTTCTGTTCATTTTGTCTTAAAGCTGTATGTCTTTGCACAGGTGGGAGGTGTGTCTACATTACAGACAGTTTACCAGATCAATCAAATCTGCTAATCTGACACCAGATTATTGTGGTAGAATCAGCCTCTTAATCCAGTGAGTAGTCTGTTAATCACACACAGACATGGCTACATGTCCCATGCACAAACACAGAAGCATATCTATATTCACATTCATATGTATGTTCACATATAAACCACACACACACACACAAAATGTGCTTTTGCAAAACACAATGCAAAGCTAGAAAATTACTAAATACACTATTTCTGTAGAAAAGGTTTCGGTTATGTATTTAACCCTCGTTCCCTGAAGACGTTACATCGACACTGACGTTAGGGGTCTCACTTGAGAGCCCCAATCACCTCTTTATAAGAAACAGCCAATGACAACTGGTGAGTGGAATTTGCATGCCAAGATGGCAGCGTGCATCCACTCAATCAGGGTTGTGCTGAGGAGCCGAGAAAGCATCCCAGCATTCAGCACAGTTCACGGTTGTGCCTTGAGGGACATAATGTCTCTGTTCCCTCCTTCAGGGAACGAGGGTTACATACATAACTGAGACGTTCCCTTTCAATCAGTCACGTTCGATGTTACGTAGACACTGACGTTAGGGGTCCCTATGAAAGCGCCACAAGCAGAACTGTGTTACGAAAATTGAAGGTGCAGGTGCTGACAAGCAAGCATGTCAGGACAGATGCTCCTCAATCTGTAACCTACCCAATGCCCCATAAACCAGATCATATATCAAGTATACAGGCTTACCAGGGAAGCTGAAAAAAGGTTGTCCCGGAATTCACACAATACTAGATTTCAGCAACCGCTGGGGTGCGGAGACACATCCAAATAGCTGACGTTAGGGGTCCCTATGAAAGCGCCACAAGCAGAACTGTGTTACGAAAATTGAAGGTGCAGGTGCTGACAAGCAAGCATGTCAGGACAGATGCTCCTCAATCTGTAACCTACCCAATGCCCCATAAACCAGATCATATATCAAGTATACAGGCTTACCAGGGAAGCTGAAAAAAGGTTGTCCCGGAATTCACACAATACTAGATTTCAGCAACCGCTGGGGTGCGGAGACACATCCAAATAGAGTGGTGGAACTATGATGTCACTTTGTAGGCAAAAACCCGGAAACAAGTTAGCATTTTAGCACTTGGGAGTTTGGTTAAATCCCCTAAAATAAGGTCTGTGGTTTACACAAGCTCAAGATACTTTCACATTTTATTCTACGACATAAAACACACCAGTTACACCCCACTCGTGATTTTTTTAAACTGTTACATTTCTTCAAAAAGACGGTTGCTAACAAGTTGCTAAATGGGACTACAGGCGCTGTCGGAGACATTAAACGTCATTACACCGAACAGTTAATCAATTTACAGTATTTTCCAATTGTAGTGTATAATTTATAGTACAGTTAATTGTAGAATAACCAATTAATAGTTTCCCACATTTTATATTGTTGTTCGAAAATGTTTTTTTGCTTTGCCCCAAAATGCAACAAGCCTTTGGATGGAAGATGCTCATTTTATTGCTTTCCTTTAGGACAACCGGAACCGGAAACACTTCCCATAATACCCGATGTACCTCCTACATCGTTAGAAGAATGGCATCTACGCTAATATTAGTCTGTTTCTTTCTTATTCCGAGGTCACCGTAGCCACCAGATCCAGTCTGTATCCAGACCAGCCCAGATGATGGATCAGCACCTAGAGATGACCTCTACAGCCCTGAATGTCAGTGGAGACCAGGACAACTAGATAAGCCCCAGAGACAGATCCCGCAGTGAAGACCTTGTCTCCTAGACGGCCATCGGGATAAGACCACATGAACCAGATGAGTCCTCTGCACAATGTGACTTTGCTGCAATCTGGCTTCAGAAGTGGACATTCGAACGAGACTGCCTTGCTTTCAGTTGTTGAAGCCCGAAGACTGGCAAGAGCGGCTTCCAAATCTTCTATACTTATTTTGCTGGATCTGTCTGCTGCTTTTGATATGGTGAACCACCAGATTCACCTGTCAACCCTATTGGAAAATTGCATCTCAGGAGCCGCACACCAGTGGTTTGAGTCTTACCTCTCAGATAGGTCCTTCAAGGTATCTTGGAGCTTTTAAAAGTACTTAAGTACCAAAAGTAAATTTCCTTTTTTATGTCAATGCATTATTGCCAATGTCAATGTCAATGTTTTATTATAATACTTGCAATACTTCTGAAGCAACTTACAATACATTACACCTACTGAATACACTGACTAGCTTGTAGTATCTCTGGAATAAAGAGCTTTTAGAATATTAAAAACCTATGGGGGAAATTTTTTTTTTTAAATAACACCCTATACCCACCCCCACAAAAGCAGATGTGTAACCATTCATCCACATTTGAACAGAGTGGACAGTGAAATCCTGTAAATACAGAGTGATAAGGAAGAAAACAAATCAAACCTGCTTTAAAACCCAGCAACACAACTGTGGCTGTACAACTTTACAACAGCAACACTGCTTTAACAAAAAAGCAAAACAGCAAGACTTATTTGACATCAAAACAAAAATT
>NW_015558611.1:537175-563044 GCF_001515605.1 Sinocyclocheilus anshuiensis | reverse complement strand
TACAGATACTCAAAAAGTGTACTTAAGTACAATACTCAAGTAAATGTACTTAGTTACTGTCCGCCTCTGGGTTTCTCCCAAGGTTTTTTCTCCATTCTGTCACCGCTGGAGTTTTGTTTCCTTGCCGCTGTCGCCTCTGGCTTGCTTAGTTGCTTAGTTAGATTTCCAGCGATATCGTTGACTTGATTGCACAGATACTATATAAACTGTAAGGTAAACTCATATGATTATTCCATGTAAACACCACATTTACCGGCTTAGTCGCAGTGAAAGTGAAACTTCTAACGATGCATAGTGCTTAAAGCCATGTTAAAATTAAATGTTTACGGCCACATGAAGCTATTACGAAGCATATAGATTGAGGATTTTCTAGAAGCAAGAAAAACATAACATTTTGTGTACCCAACCTAACAAAACGATGTGGTACTTTATTCACTAAAATAAGTTTAATCTTACCATATCCAAAAACTCGCTCACTCAGCTGTTATTTAATAGATTAAATGCACTAGAATTTTATTGAATAGTACGTGGAGACACGTTTTTAATTAAAATATCCATATTAATCAGGGATTTATTGACTTTTAATGCACCTTATTTCGAAATGTACAGAAATCATTTTTCAATCGTGCTTTCATATGTCTTTTAGTTATGATTATTTCATTTATATACTTATACAGTATATATATATATTCATATACTATTTATTACTAATGTCTCATTTCAGTTTTAGTTTGGCTCTAGTTTTGTATTTATTCCAGTTTATATGAAAAGGTTCATGTAGCGTGGATTAAAATTCATATACAGACTAAATCCTTTTCACTGAACGTGTTAAAAATAAGTTTGAAACAGTTGTGGGAAGCATGCATGCATGGAGGTGCAGTTCGTTTATAGCCTAAGTTTAACTTTTCAGTTCTGGTGCTTTTATTTGGGCATCAAAATTCATAAAAGTTATATAACTTTGTGAAGATTATCTTGATGGACAAAACGTGTAAGTTTCATGAACTATGATTGAATACAGAGCTTATTTTTTGCGATAATCCAAAAGCCTATGGAAAAATCCTATTGGCTTTTTGTCGAGAGAACCAGTGCGATGCTAACAGCTGATCCGCATACAAAGTGACATCATAGTTCCCCCGCTCTATAGGAATGTGATAGTAAGACTGGTCGCAGCACAATCTAACAAACTGTTGTGATGCCAGTTCAGGGGAACACAACAGGGACTGGCAGTAAAAAACTCCAGGGAAAGACATGGGTGTACCAAGGGAAACCGTACCGTGGAAGAACATAAGGATTACCAAGGGAATCTCATGTATGGCACCTAGTCCAGTAAAGGGGGTGACTAATGGCATGCAGCCCAAGTACTGGATGCGGCAAAAGACTCTTCCACTGAGTCTGAATACCGCAGGGTGCTGGAGGAATTCGACCAGGATTCACCAGACGGGGAACTTACTGGTAGAAGATAAGGTGCACGTATCCTAGCTAGAGGAATGCTACCGCAAGCGAGACACAGAGCTGTCCCACCCTCAAATTACCTGTTCGTACCCAACACACGGGAGGAAACTGGCTCAACCTGAAGATTATAGAATCTCACAAAAGTATTAGGTGTCACCCAGCCAGCAGCTCTGCAGATATATGCTAGAGAAGCACTGTACGCCAACGTCCAAGAGGAGGCAACACTCCGAGTGGAATGAGCTCTTACCTCCAGGATGCATGGCTTGCCTTGAGCTTGGCAAACCAAGGTGATGGCATCCACTAGCCAGTGTCTCGGCGAGAGGAACACCAATCAACGAGCAGACCCCACTTCAGAGCATAGGCCTGCCTGGTAGAGGGGGCCCTAGCCTGAGTGATAGTATCTATCACAGACCGTGAGAGGCCACTGACGTCCGCCGCGTCTCCTCCAGAAGCCAAATATGCAGGTTCCACAGATCGGGACGTGGGTGCCAGATAGTGCCCTGCCTCTGAGAAAGAAGGTCCTTCCTCAGGGGGATTCTCCAGGGAAGGGCTGTCGCGAGGAGCATGAGATTGGAAAACCAGGTCCGGGTGGGCCAATATGGCGCAACCAGCAGGACCTGCTCCTCGTCCTCCCTGATCTTGCAGTCTGTGCAAGGAGTCTCACTGGGGGAAAACCGTACTTGCACAAACCCCGGGGCCAGCTGTGTGCCAGCGCATACGTGCCAAGGGGGGCCTCGGTCAGGGAGTAGAACAACTGGCAGTGTGAGAATTCCTAGGAAGCGAACAAGTCCACCTGGGCTTCCCTGAATTGACTCCAAACCAGCTGGACCACTGAAGAAACGGCCTGTGTCGAGGTAGAATCAAGATGTGGAAGTATGCGTCCTTCAGGTCGATTGCTGCAAACCAATCCTGATGTCGAACGCATGAAAGAATGCACTTCTGCATCAACATCTTGAATGGAAGCCGGTGAAGGGACCGATTCAAGACTCGCAGATCCAGGATTTGGGTATGATGAAATAAGGACTGTAAAATGCAGATTTCATTTCGTGTGGAAGGACAGGCTCTTCTTGCATCCTTCACCAAGAAGACTGCAATCTTTGCAGGCAGGACAGGGGCATCCCTGTCTGACACTGACATAAAGAAGATGCCCTGAACCTGGGAGAGCACCTGGTGAATTGAATTGCATAGCTGAATCGAATTGTCCGAATGAGCCAGCCAGACGGGATGGGGAGCATTAGCCAGGCCCCCAAATTCTGAGCAAGCAGCACCATAGGGACAATTCCTGACGTACCCATGGTGGGTCAGCAGAGGAGAGGAAGAGGGCCCAACCTGGGAAGCATGGCGTCCCGAAGTAGAGGCAGAGGAGAAGTTCTTACCTGACTCCCCGGATCCCACGGGAAGGTAGCAAGGGAAGCGTGAGGAAGCGGAGCATCCTGCAACCGCAACCTCTTGAGTGGCGATACACTGTGTCAAGACTGATAGTGAGGAAGCAGAGCATCGCTCACAGACAGATCCCAACACATCAGACCCAGAGATGAAGGAAATTGCTCTTTTATTGAGAATGTGGGGGGCCGTCAGAGGCCAGCCTGGGAGACGGGGGCAAAGTCAGTCACTGTGCGCAGCTCCTGCATCAACCCCTGGTCAGAAATACCCTCTTACAGTTTTTTTAGTGCGTTGGTCTGGTGTACTTGCAGGATACAGGAGGCAGCCTGGCCCGCCCAAGTCTTGGCATCCAGGGCTGACATCAGTATACAGGCTTTGGACGGGAAGCAGAACAGGCATCATTGGTGGCGAACACCCCCCTCCTCCGGGAGGTTGGAAATACTGGGAGGTTGGAAATACTGGGGAGTTTTATGACCCTTTGTGTGAGAGCATAATTTGTATATGGAACTCAAAATTACTAAAGATTCTTAGAACACTAATATATTGCCTATGTACCCACATATAATATAAACGCTCATTTAGATCATCAGAAGACAAATTCAAAGAGACCAAACATGGTATCGGCTATCTTAACTAGTGATCTATCATAACACACACACAAAACAGTATACAATTCAACAGACAATATACAAGAACAGTAATGGTATACACAATGTCCTGAGGAGATGCGTGTTCATTCACAAAAAGGTTTTCCTATGAATTAATTAGAGAAGAGTCCATTTTGCTGTGCATTATGTGTCTTTCCTATGGAAAATGTAGTGAGAGGGAGAACTCTCAACATGCCATTAGGTCGTAAAGTCTATCTGGTCTAGCAAAGGTGTCATGGTTGCCATGGTAAACAGGGTCCCGGGCCTCGTTCACAGACATCATGGCACCCAGTATGTTTATTGGGTGAGGGGTCTGTGAATGTTTGTTAATCTAATGAATAATTGATTTGTTAAATCAAATTAAAAATGGTGTGTCTGATTGGTCCAGACACTACAACTGAGAAATTCTCACATGTACGCTTGTGTCTAATGTGTGTTTCAGAGAGATTACATATCTCACTGTATTACTCCCAGTGTCTAAATCAGATTTACTCAGACATTATTACTGTGTTGATTCCTCAACGAGACATTATTAGGACATCAGATTAACAACTTTATCCCCCCAGGATCACTAAAAGTGCTAGTTTGGCAATTTTTTACCCACCACTAACCCTCTGCAATTACATTGTGCTTAACACACCAAGCCACAAAACGTGTGCATGTTTTGTCATGCACAAGACAATGTATAATTACATCTTAATTGCTGTGAATTTCAGGATACCTACCTTCTTATATATATATATATATAATTCTACAATTAAAAAAAAAATTCTACAATGTGCAGAATTTGTAATTATATTGCAGTAAAGTCTTGCTACAGGACAGTTTTTAAAGTCCTGAATGATTTCCTTTTGGGTATTGTTCTAAAAGATCTAGTCATATACAATACAGTAAGAAAATCTCATTAGCATTATTTGGGATTGCTTCAAAATGATGTTATCATTTTACTACTATTACAGTTTTTGCCTACTTTTATTGATCTTTTATCGAATTTTTCATGACCGTGATTCTGAAAAGTCAGAGTTGATGTTTCAGTCAGTGCACTAGGTGGCAGCATGTAAATGGCTCTTTGATTGCTGTGAACCAAATGAGCTCATCAGTCTGTCTGTTGGCTCTATGAATATTATAATAAAAACTGGTCATGTCAGACATATGTGTATATACATGCAGGTGTGATGGGTCATGTGGTTACTCAAAAACACCTGTAAATTTATGACACAGTTTGTTATTGTGTTATTGTAAATTCATCAATTTCCATTTCAAAGACATTTTCTTTGTTTTAAGTTTTGGATGTCAACTTTTTAAACCCTAAGGTAATAGATTTGTAAAAGTCCTTGTCTACTTGATTGAAAAAGTGTTTCTATTGCTAGTAATTAAAGAAGTGTGCTGCTCATTTGAAAATGTATCATTTTTAGTATACGTTGATTGGTGGAAAAACTACAGAAGAGTGAGTGAGAGAGAGAGAGAGAGAGAGAGACGGGATGGATGGGGATTTGGAGCGGGGGGTCAGAGGGGGAGGGCTGGGGCGCTGTTAGTGGCAATCAGCTCCAAAGTGGCTCACACACACTCACACCAAACACATGCTCTCACATTGTCACACACACACACACACTCATATACACACACTGGCAGGAGTCAATCTGTCAGTCAATACCTCAGGATGTGTGTGAGCTGTCCACATGAACACACGGTAAGAAACATGGACATTTTAAAACAAACGTTTTCTTCTGTTGTCTCTCCATTTCTCCCTCTGTCACTCTCTAGTCATGCTAGTTTTATCCTGACACTCTTTTTTATTCTCTTTTGTTCTCTTTTGTATTCCACTCTCAAATCCTCTCTTTTCCCACTTTATCTTCTCATATTCTTCCCATAAAACTTAAGAAAAAACAATTGAAGGTTAACCGTTCTCTCAGCTAAAATAATTATTTGAATAATGATTGTTAAGACTTAAAAACTGTTTTATACGCTTATTGACAGGCATTTTAATGCTAACATGTCAGTTAAAGTTGGAGTTACAAATGAATGTTTAATAATTCAATGATTTTAATCTATTAAAACTAATAATTACTAATTAAAACTAACACTTTTTCTTCATGTTGAAGTTTGTAGATTTTTAGTAGTTAGCCGTTTTAGTAGTTTATTATCTAGCCTCTTAATTTAAGGTTGTCTACTTTGCTTTATATTAAGTGAAAGTGAAAAGTGAAAGTTATCAGTTATTAAAATGAATTCCTACCTAATCTCAAGATGTTTCTGTACTTTTTTTTTTTCCTCTAAAGACACAATGTATAATTGTTTAACATAACCCTTGGCAATATTGGAATTTAAATTTGGAATTATTTGAAGTTGTAACTACTTGAAACCTAAAATCTTTCTTTATTATTTTATCTTCATATTTGTACTTTTTAGTAGATTGAGTTTATGATCTAACCATTTAGGTGTGTCACCTTGCTTGCTACCATATAAAAAATAAGTAAATAAAATAAAATAAATTGTACCTTTGATTTTATGTCAGTTTCAACATATGGATTGTCAGTTTTAAAATATGTAAACTCGTGTTATCTCAAGATGCCATAGTATTCATTTTTTAACACAACATTCTTTGAATGGTTCAATTCTCTGTAGATAAGATGTGTTTAGTTTGTCTGTCTTTTACCCTATAATGAATACTTTGATCTGTATTTCATCAGTCCTAACATTAAATATTGTTTGAGTCGTACACTTTGTTAAGGAGCAACTGTTCAGTGGAATAACTGGATTGATGGTTTAAGATTATGGGATTGGGTTTAGGCCTTTCCTCTATTAATCTGAAACGGAATACATGATGAACGGTATACATAATAAGCCAAGAAATGAACACCCAGTTATCACAAATGTTCTGTAACGTTTCATGAAAATTAATGTCTTAATGTGTCATTATCAGCCTTTATTGTAATATCAGGCCAGTCTTTGGAATTGTCATGTCTAATGTGGCATAACCTTCCAGCACATCAGTTAGTATGTTAGTCATTACCTGCTAATGTAGTCCTACTATTATTGGTCGCAGATTACCATACAGTATATGCACTGTATCTCTGGAGAAGACTGTGGATGTCTAATCATGATTTTTTTTCTCTCTCTTTCTCTTTGCCAGTTTCAGATGATAAAACTGGAAGCCTTCAATTCAAAGAAACAGGCATTTTAACAACTGAGTCTAATTTGGCACATTATTGTTTCCATCTCTGTGTAAAAACTGAAGTCTGTTGTTGTTCGCCTTGAAAACTCAAAGACAACAACTTCCATACTTCCTGTCGACACAGCAATGTCTTCATCTCTGCCGCTGCTCTCTTTGCCCTCAAGCCCCCTGGCCATGGAGTATCTCAATGACTTTGACCTGCTCAAGTTTGAAGTGAAGCCTGACACCCCTCCGCCTCCTCCAACCTGCCTCTACCCCAAACCAGGCATCCATCAAGAGTTGAACGGATCTCCGTATGCTCCTCGCCCTCCTCCTGACTCCAGCCTCAGCTCCAGTCCCTACACCTCACTTCCTCCATCACCCACGCTCAGTGATGGACACCCACCACCATCTGCATCCTCCTCTTCCTCCTCTCTCTCTTTCCCGTTGTCCATCTCCACCGGGTACATGTCAGGCCAGAGCTCCGGCTCTCAAGGAAACCTGGACGCAAGCCCAGCCGCTGGAGGCCCCATGCCGTGTTCAAACCCGACCTCCTTGGAGGACCTGCTGTGGTTGGCTGCATTGCAGCAGCAGTTCGGTGGGGAGCCCGGAGGTGCTGCGTCTCTGCTGGGAACTCTTGGAGGAGTGCCGGATCGAGGGGACCGGGATCGAGGAGGGTTCCTGGGATGTGAGGATGCAGTGGAGGCCCTGCTAAACTCTGCTGCAGCCGCCGCAACTTCACAGGTAATATATTTGGATCATGTATTTGTTTGTGTTAGGCCCAAGCAATTGAACACTAACACTTCTAACTCTGAAGCTCAATTTTAGACACCAATGCATTCCAAGAGTTGTTGAAAAACACAATTCACTATGTGAGTGCATGTTGCATTCTTAGCGTACAGTTGAATGCGTAGACTTTCGAAGTATATTCCATTTGATAGCGTGCACAAATTCAGGCGGTCAACACATGCACTCTAGAAAGGTTCATCTTAGTTCAGTGTCTGTGCTATTATTCTTCAGAAGTTATGACTGATGAAAATGTCTTTTGTATTCTTTTAAACTAAAGTTGAAGCCCTCACACAAGCGCTTGTCAAAGCAGGCGTCTGTTGTTGTTGCAGTCTCTGGTATTTTGTTGTTGATGTTGTTCTGTCTTTTTAGTTTTATTTTCTACTGTGAAACAATGACCCAGGTCAGTGTTACCACCTTGTGAAACAACTGATTAGTGCAAAACAAGTTCAATGTGCATACGTGACCTGCGCGACAAAGTATGCATGGTTACGAAATGGTGATGAAATTTGCGTCATGCGCACTGTACGCGGACGCTCGCATATGCATAAAAAAAGTATTCTTTGGGCTTTAGCGTTAAATTAGCATTAATCATCTTCTTTGGTCCGACTTCTTAATAGGGTAATATACTGTTATGGCAGAACAACAATTTGAAAAGAATCTTTCAAATGCGCAAGTTTCTCCATCGCCCCCTTGAATACAAAGGTTTGTTACCTCTACAGCAATGAAAAAGGACATATTTAGTAGCTATGAACAACATGGCAGTGTGTCAGCAAGGCATTCCTGTTGCATTATGTAAATCCTGCAGTTTTCAGTTCCAACCCTGCTCCAACACACCTGCCTGTATTTTTAAGTACTCCTGAAGGCCATGATCATATATAGAGTTTACTATAGAGTTTAGCTCCAACCAAACAAGCACACTTTAACCAGCTAATCATAGTCTGCCGATCATAAGCTATGTTTACATCCAAAGTTGTCTTTGTGAGACAGTTTTGGAAGGTAATTATACAAAATCATTTTGATGATGTACTTTCGCTCAGGTTATTAAAACAACGTTTGCGATGAGATCGGTCCTCTGGTTCAACCACGTATCCAATCGCATGATCGCATTGAGGCAAAGTCACATGAGTTTTTTCTTGCGCATCAAGGAATTTATTCGGTAAATGTATTTCCATCATAGTTCATGCGCTTGTTTTGTTATCTTATTGGCCAGTGCTTCTCAATCCTAGTTCTAGAGCAACCCAACACTGGACATTTTGAATGTCCCATTTATCTCAAACCAATTTCAAGTCTTGGAGTCTCTACTAATGAGCTAATGACCTGAATCAGGTATTTTTGAATAGGGAAATATACAAAATGTGCAGTTTTTTTCTCCAGGAACAGGGTTGAGAACCACCGGCCAAGGGAAACCACTGGCCAACTGTGTTTGTCCAAATGTGCCATTTTCATTGTAATCTCTTTCTAATGTGCTCTTTGTATCTCCTCCGCTCTTTCACAGTTCCCAGTTTTGTCTCAGAGTTCGAGCAGCAGTCACATGGGTGACTCCAGCAGTGACAGCGGTGCTGATGTTGTTCTTAACAAGCCGTCAGACATGTGTCACCGCCCTATACTTGTCGTTTCTTCTACCCCTCCATCTCTCTCCAATCTCAACACATCGACCAGTCCCTTCTTACAACCCCTCAGTCCACAGAGCCGCCTCCATCACCCACACCAGCCAATGCAAGGCCATTATCATCATCATCATCTTCATCATCATCTGCAAGTCACCCAGGTACTTGCAGTCACCAGTTTATCCAATTTAACTAAAATGGTTGTCAACACAGTCACATGCAGGTACTCAACAGGGATCAGATTTCTTCAGCAGATAAGTTTCCAAAATATTTTTTTAGCTTTTCAGAAATCTCTTTAAAAAGTGAGGAAACTTTTTAAAAAAGTGTGTACGTACTTTATTTACACTTAAGTGGCCTTTTATTTCATTAAAGGGATAGTTCACCCCAAAATTCAAATTCTGTCATCATTTACTTAGCCTCAATTGAGTTTCTTTCTTCTGTTGAACACAAAAGAAGACATTATGAAAATCTTGGTAACCAAACAGTTGCTGGTAGCCAAATATGCTAAAAAATACTATGGAAGTCAATGGGCTTCCAGCTACTGTCTGGTTACCAACATTCTTCAAAATCTTTAGTGTTCAACAGAAGAAAGAAATTAATTAACATCAGGGTGAGTAAATGATGACAACGTTTTTGTTTTTGGGTGACCTGTACCTTTAATTTTACGTTATCCGCAAGTATTTTATTTTTCTTTAAATATTATATAATTATAAAATATGAATACATTTAAGCACGCTTTTTTCACAAATGCCTTGTTTCATATTTTGATCTACAAATGGTTAGTAATGTTGTTTTGAAGCGTGTTGAAAGCAATTTGATGGATGTGGCTGGCGAATGCCTGTCTCTGAATGTGGAGCAGTGCTATCAGATTATGGTAATATCTACTATTATTGTGATTTAATCCTGATCACTGTCACTTACACTCAGTCAGATTATGCTGTATGGAAATGTGCTGCTAAAAGCACTCTCACACACACACACACACACACACACACACACACACACAGTACACCTCTAACATAAGCTAAACTACACACAAATTACACACAAAGCTCATACATTTTTTTGATTTATTATTATATTACCCAACGTCCTATGTCATGAGAAAAAACAGCACAGTCATAAAGAAATGTTAATTATTTAGTTGCAAATAGTTAGTGTAGTGTTATGAAGCCTCATGACTTTTGCGTCACTACTAGAATTGTGTTCAAACCACTTGATATCAACAACGTGCAAATTCATATGTTACTATAGAGATGATTGATTTATTGATTTATTTTCAGTGAAGTAGTGTTGGTTGCAATTGAAACATTAGTACACTGTAAAAAATTGTCAGGAATTTACAGGATTAAAAAGTTTTACTTTACAATATATTACTGTTGTCAGAAATGTACTGTGAAATCAATGCATGCTGGGTCGTTTTCTTACAAATGACTGTGAATGAACAGCAGATTGATGCTAACATCACAGTCATTTGCATTATAAAGTTATAAAGCCACTGTGAGAAATGTAAACTTTTTACTACTCAATTGTTTCGAAGTCACCATCATGGTGATTAGTATTTGTTTGGGCTCTTTGACCTTGCATACTCATATTCAAATTTCTGATCTAGTCATGTCAGAAGTGTGACAAATGAAAACATTTGTTAAAATGATGATAAAGCTAGAATATGAAATAGGCTGATTGCCTGACTTTAAGATAGTCTAACTCTTCTTAGCAAGAACATGAAGATTTTATTTTAGCATCATTTATAATGTGTCTACAGACTTTTTCCATCAACATCAAAATTTTTGGTTAAAATGTCTGAATGATCAGCAGAATTATGCTAACACCATAGTAATTTACTGCTCTCGTTTTACTGTGAATTCACATTATAAAGTTGTCCTGCTACTGTAATTGTTTTGAAGTCACCATAATGCTGATTAGTGATTATTTGTTTGGGACCTTGGACCTTGTATGTTCATATTAAAATTTCTGATTTAGTCTACGTCAGAAGTGTGACAAATGAAAACAAGTGATGACAAGCTAGAATATGAAATATTATAGCATTATTTAAGCATGAAGATTAATCAGTAACTTATTTCATATTCATAACTGTTTACAAAACACAACAATGGTAACACTCATCAAATAAAAACAACACTTACAACATAAACCAACAACACAGCAAAAAACTCTGGTGCTTTCAGAGTACATATGCACTGTAGAAACACAGTATGATGCTGTTTGTTCACAAGACATTTCTGAGAGTGCAGTTAGAGACAAGAGAAGTCCCACTGTGAAATTACTGTGTAAGTAATGCAATTATTAACCTGGAATGTACTGTAATTTCACACTAAAATGTTTAACAATGTAGAGTTTTTTTTTATTCTTGGTTTTATTTGTGCTATAACTTGTTTTTGGTTCACTTTTAGCAGTTTGTGTTGTTGGTTTATTTTATAATGTTGGTTTATGTTGTAAGTGTTGTTTTTATTTGTTGAATGTTACCACTGTTGTGTTTTGTATGTCGAGTATTAATGTCACATCTTTCAAAGATGTTTCTCAGCAGTTGCTTCAGTATTGTGAAAGATCCATCCACAAACAGTTATGAATATGAAATAAGTTACTGATTAATCTTCATGCTTAAATGATGCTAAAATAAAATCTTCATGTTCTTGCTAAGAAGAGTTAGACTATCTTAAAGTCAGGCAATCAGCCTATTTCATATTCTAGCTTTATCATCATTTTAACAAATGTTTTCATTTGTCACACTTCTGACATGACTAGATCAGAAATTTGAATATGAGTATGCAAGGTCAAAGAGCCCAAACAAATACTAATCACCATGATGGTGACTTCGAAACAATTGAGTAGTAAAAAGTTTACATTTCTCACAGTGGCTTTATAACTTTATAATGCAAATGACTGTGATGTTAGCATCAATCTGCTGTTCATTCACAGTCATTTGTAAGAAAATGACCCAGCATGCATTGATTTCACAGTACATTTCTGACAACAGTAATATATTGTAAAGTAAAACTTTTTAATCCTGTAAATTCCTGACAATTTTTTACAGTGTACTAATGTTTCAATTGCAACCAACACTACTTCACTGAAAATAAATCAATAAATCAATCATCTCTATAGTAACATATGAATTTGCACGTTGTTGATATCAAGTGGTTTGAACACAATTCTAGTAGTGACGCAAAAGTCATGAGGCTTCATAACACTACACTAACTATTTGCAACTAAATAATTAACATTTCTTTATGACTGTGCTGTTTTTTCTCATGACATAGGACGTTGGGTAATATAATAATAAATCAAAAAAATGTATGAGCTTTGTGTGTAATTTGTGTGTAGTTTAGCTTATGTTAGAGGTGTACTGTGTGTGTGTGTGTGTGTGTGTGTGTGTGTGTGAGAGTGATTTTAGCAGCACATTTCCATACAGCATAATCTGACTGAGTGTAAGTGACAGTGATCAGGATTAAATCACAATAATAGTAGATATTACCATAATCTGATAGCACTGCTCCACATTTAGAGACAGGCATTCACAAGCCACATCCATCAAATTGCTTTCAACACACTTCAAAACAAAATCACCAACCATTTATAGTTCAAAATGTGAAAAATGTGAATCCCTAAATATAGAAAGGCCAAATTAACTTTTAAAAGAGTTTTCTCATTTTGTCCTACAAAGTCACCTACATCTTGGATGCCCTGGGGGTAAGCAGATAAACATCAAATTTTGGGTGAATTATCCCTTTAATGTCAAGAATATTTAAACTAACATAAAGTCAGGCAATTAGCTTATTTCATATTCTAGTGTTTTCACACAAAAACAAACAAACAAACAAACAATGTTTTCATTTGTCACACTAAATCTTGCTTGAGGTTTTTGCTTGCAATTCGATTAAACTCTGAATTGATCTGTAAAAGGAAACAGAAAAGTCTATTAGGCTTTTTGTTACTCTTTTAAAGGGATACTTGCAAATTGTTTAATTTACTCACACTCATGCTGTCCTAGATTCACATGACTACCTTCAGATGAATCCAAATGAGTAAATTTATAATATAAAAATAACCCATCCCTGAGTTTATATAGAGTTGTATGGTTTTAACTAAATTTTAACTAAATGCAGTTTGCTTAAAATAATACAGAATGTTTGTATGTTTCAAGCACAATTTACATGTGCTTGGAAGCAGGTGTAAAACCTACTAACATTTAGAAAACACTTTCATGAACCAAAAAATTTACATCAGAACGGAATCAACAACTTACACATTCATTCAGGTGAATTTTCAAGAATGAGGCCATTCGAAACAAAAACTTGATAAAAAAAAAAAATGCAGCCAAAGATGCAGTGATTAGCAAATGTTAGACTGCTCATTTCGATGAACACAATCCAGCACAATCCAACAATTTGATCAAAAAAAATATAACATCCAATGTTGCTATGTAACTCTACCTTACTTAATCTGATTATTACATGGTCGATTACTGTATGTTAAGCAACTGAAAAATATGACAAACACGAGATGACTCACCTCTCCATGTGCTTCTCCCATCGTCAGATGCTCAGCTGCAAATCGACTCCACCTATTTGTGGAACTATGCATAACCACTCATTTCAAAATGCTCCTTATTGTAAGTAAAGTTTAATTGTACCTATTTAGTTTAATAACTTTCAGTGCTAAAAAGTTGTCATTACTTTGTTAAACTTAGTAAAGTCAACAAACTTATTCAAAATAAGTTATAATCACTTACTTTTATTAGTAAGCTCATCAGTTACATTTTACAGTGTAGGCTGTGTCTGGGCTTATTTATTTATTTTTTAAATTACATGAGACTTTATCGGTTATCAAGAATACCATTAGCCTATGATGTTGTTTACAATATAGCACCGTTAGCTAGCTAACATTAGCCTAAACAATTATTATTGTCTTTTGTTGTCAACATTTAAATGTACAATTACATGTCTAGGTACTCTCCTGGGATTACCAGTCTCAGCATTTAAAATTATATGTTGTTAAATAACATGAAACCATATGTCAATACCGCTGTCATTATTTACGGTGTTAAAATTATTTTGTTTCTCAGTTTCTGACAAGAACGAGGCAGGAGAGGTTTCTAAGGGTCTCAAGAGTTTTTATATACACCAAAACATCAAATGACGTTACATTGGAAGTTTCCGAGCTGGCTTATTTTATATACGGAAGTTCCAAAGAGTGCTCCGTGCATATAGTCAATAGTTGAGAGAAATTAAAAATCTCAATGCATCATGGTGCTTGGATTTTTAACTTTTCTAGTGGGAAGAAAGAGCTCAATATGGCTCAATGGATTTCAATTTCCTAGCTAGAAAAGAAACAAGATGGCCTTGTGTGCAGTGACTTTGGACATTCTCATTCCTAGATACTGTCCAGGTCATTTATTCAAAGTAAATCCATGAGATTTGTTTGTTTTATTAAATATGAGTAAAAGTAACCTTTATCTTAGGACATCAATGTGTCGTCACGAGCCGCAGGGTTTAATTTGGATTTGTCTGTGCATGTTTTTTTTACTCTCAGAGCCATTGCCATCATTGCCATGCATTATACGACTGATAGACTGCAACGGTTAAAGTTAAAAATCATCAAATGGAAGAAACAAATCATCAAATGTGTTCTACTGAAGAAACAAAGTCACCTACATCTTGGATGCCCTGGGGGTAAGCAGATAAACATCAAATTTTGGGTGAATTATCCCTTTAATGTCAAGAATATTTAAACTAACATAAAGTCAGGCAATTAGCTTATTTCATATTCTAGTGTTTTCACACAAAAACAAACAAACAAACAAACAATGTTTTCATTTCTGACATGACTGACATGACTAGATCAGAAATTTGAATATGAATGTAAAAGGTCCAAGATCCCAAACAAATAATTATGGTGATTATGGTGACTTCAAAACAATTACAGTAGTAAACAACTAAATTTCTCACAGTGGCACAGTTAAAGACAACTTTATAATGTGAATTCACAGTAAATAAATTACTGTGATGTTAGCATCATTCTGCTGTTCATTCACAGTCATTTGTTAGAAAATGACCCAGCATGCATTGATTTCACTGCAAATTTCTGACTACAGTAATATATTGTAAAATAATACTCTTAAATCCTGTAAATTCCTGGCCATTTTTACAGTGCAAGTATGGCTTTCATGTTGGGGCATCTTGCCAAATGCCACTCTTGACCAAGAAGAACAAGGATGACTTGAACATGCTAAAATTCATTTGGACAGACCTGTGGAGCTCTGGAAGAATGTTTTATGGAGTGATGTGACCAAACTGGAACTTTTTGGACCCATGGATTAGTGGTATGTCTGGTGCAAAAAAGAACACCAACTCCATGGTCAAACATGGAGGTGGACCAGTCCTGTTATGGGGGTGTTTTACTGTTGCAGGAAGTGGAAATTTTGACTGTATGAAGGACATAATAATAATAATAATAATAATAATAATAACTTTATTTTTATATAGCGCCTTTAAAACCTCAATGCGCTTTACATAATAAAACAAACAAGTAAAAATACAACACACACATGACAACCAATTAAAAACAAACTAAGATATTGTAAGTCGCTTTGGATAAAAACATCTGCAAAATGACTAAATGTAAATGTAAATGTAAGATATAAAAATCAAAATAGTCAAGAAGAAGCTAACCTAAAAAATTAGTTTTCAAGTAAGATTTAAAAATACTTAGGTTCTGTGCATCTCTAATTTGTAGAGGGAGTGGATTCCAAAGCCTAGGAGCGTAGGAAGAGAAAGCCCTGTCCCCTACAGAGCGCAACCGTGTCTGTGGAACTACCAATAAACCAGCTTGTGAGGACCGTAAATGATGCTTGGGTGTATATAAATTTAAAAGTGCAGACAGATATTGAGGGGCCAGACCATGCGGTGCCTTATATGTGAGCATAAGGATTTTAAAATCAACTCGGAACCTGACCGGGAGCCAGTGCAAAGACTTTAGAATTGGTGTAATATGCTAATTTTCCTGGCACCAGTCAGGATCCTAGCAGCTGAGTTTTGCACACATTGCAATTTGTTAAGTGGGGTTTTAGGAACCCCAACAAGAAGTGCATTGCAGTAGTCAATGCGAGAAAAAACGAAGGTAATAATTTTGAACATGAATGTTTAGAGCCAATTTGATTTTTTTTTTTTTTCATTATTCATCAACTTTGCATTCTCAGAATCACTCAAATGGGTATATTAGTAAACTTCCTCTAATAGTTTACTGATGCTTTTGTTGAATTGCTTTAATAAAATATTGTTCTTTTGCAGAATAATTTTGATTGCAACTGTATATCTGATCAGATGATATCAACTGGTTTGAACACAACTCTAGTAGCACCAAAAAATGAAAAGCCATGAGGCAAGACAAACTACACTAACAAAATAAATTAATAATACTTCTATATGACTGTGGTGTTTTTCATCTCACTGTACACTACATCAGACCTTTCAACTGCTGTGTACTAATCATTTATCCATTTCGTCCATGTGAGTGTTTGATGAAGCTTTGATTATCATGAACACGTTGTGTCCATTCTGTGACAAATCTCTGACATCTCTTATTGTCTCGTTCTCTTTCAGTGTGGGGTGGATGAGCATTTTTCCGATGAGCAGTTGGTAAGTCTGTCAGTGCGAGAGCTGAACAGACATTTGCGTGGGGTAAGCAAAGATGAGGTGGTCCGTTTGAAACAGAAAAGACGGACACTGAAGAATCGTGGTTATGCCCAGTCCTGCCGTTACAAACGACTCCAGCACCGGCACGCGCTTGAGTCCGAGAAACACATTCTCACACAGCAGGTACACGACACACACACATCTGGCTCGAAAATATGACAAAAATTAGACAAATACAACCACAAACAACAAAAGTCAATTATAACTAGTGTTGGGGAAAGTTACTTTTAAAAGTAATGCATTACAATATTATGTTTCTCCCTAAAAAAGTAACTAATTGCATTAACTAGTTACTTTTTATGAAAAGTAATGCATTACGTTTTACGTTACATTTGTGTTACTTTTGCTCGTCTGGGCTGGGTTTGCTTGTTTATTTTTTTATACATATTTTGGCAAATGTAAAAGCCCTTTCACACCAAAAGTGAAATGAATAAAAAGCTCCAAAAAAATAAAATAAATAATTTTCAGTTGTGCCGCCATTCTGGATTGCATGTAGAATAGGACGCAAGATCTAAAGTTCAAATCTTTCTTCGCAATCACAAAAAAAAAAAAATTATACACAAATGCGACAATTTTGCTTAATTGTATACTTGAATTGGATCATTGAAGGACAGTGTCATGAACTACCTGTTTTGATTTTGTTTTCATTTGTTTCTGTCGATTACCTGTTTTCCTTTGTTCCAGTTCCCCGTTCCTTGTTTGTTACTATGGTTTCTGATGAACTAGTCATCACCTGTTCATCATCTGAGTTCTATCACCCTGTGTATTTAAGTTCCTCCTGTTCGTTCAGTTGGTTTCTGGTATTGTTTGTGTGTAGGCACGCTGTTATGTTGCCTTCTCGCATTTGGATTACCTGAGTTTGTTTTATTAAAGAACCTTTTGTTTGTAGAAACCTGTTTGAACCTTTTTCATCATCTTCCTCTGAACCTGTTCGTGACAGTCAGCAGCAAAGTCATTGGTTAATAAAATGGGATTAAATACATAAAGGATTTTTGTTTTGTTTTATTGCAGGTTTGCGTCATATTCTGAGTTTGCTTTTTTACTGTTTTTAGAGATGAGTAAATGCATGTTGACATTTATGGCGCTTTTCCACTACGTGGTACGACTCGGCTCAGTACAGCACGGCTCGGCTCGGTTTGCGTTTCCACTGCAGTTCAGTACCGCTTTAGAGTGGGCGGGATTATGCACATGTCGTTATAGTTGCGCCGCCTCTACTACTGCGACTCCTAAACAAATTTGTCATTCCGCGTCGCCCCATCAAGCTTTCGCTGGATCCACTCCTCTGCTATCAACGAGTGGAACATCTGTATTTTCTCAACAGACAACGAAACTTTTTTTTGGTTGATTTATGATTTATATCATTTTTTGGGTTGTTAAAAAAGGTGCGCTCGTTCAAAACAGTTGCGTTCGATCCTTCGCTGGCTGTGCTGATTTAAATCTAGCGGTTCTGTTGTGTTTGTGTCGCAAGTTCAGTGATGCAGGTAGTGACGATTCTCTCCGGCCAATCCGTGATCAGCAGAGTTTACACGTCACGTTTTGGTAACGGTACGGTTCACTTGGAACCTCAACCGAGGTGGTACTAAAAAAAGTACCAGGTACCAGGTACTGTACCCAGTGGAAAACCCCCCAAAAGTGAACCGTACCGAGCCGTACCGTGCCGTACCATGCAGTGGAAAAGCACCATTAGTCTGTAACTACAGTAACTGATTTCTCTCAACATGGGGACAGGAAAGCTGTCTGTCAGAAAATGGGAATAATATAGTAACTGGTGTTACTTATTTGAAAAGGTAACTCAGATATTTGGAACTGTCTTCCAAAACCTAGTAATCTGCCTACCTGGACAGCATTTCTAGACCTCATTTGTAGTAATCAAATTGTTTTTAGTATTTAAAATCTGTGATATCTCTCTGTTTTGGTTCCTCTAGCTGGAGCAGCTGCAGTGTGAGCTGTCTCGTGTGTTGAGAGAGCGATACACATACAAAGCCCGTTACGAGAAGCTCATCAGTTCAAACGAGACTCGGCCTTCCCATCCCAACACCTCGCCTTCTCCTACTCCTCCGGATTACTTTTTGTGACAAAATGAACATTGTACAGATGAGAATTGAAGGAGAGCTGATTTTTGTGATGGGTGAACGTAATTCAAAAGAGCTGTGGCTACAACTCAACTTAAAATAAGCTATTTACCAAAGTGGGCTGATTGTGAGGTGGACCTGGATTGTGACATAATGTCGTGCTACTGCTGATGGGATTGCGTTTTTGCCCATTGTGAGCTTGTATAGCACCAACATGATTTCATTAGCTTTCATAGGTATTCATACCTAAAGGGGTTCTTTTAACACATTTATGTACATTTAGATAGACACTGAAATGTACAGAATCAAATTAATGAAACATAAAGCATTTTACATATGTATAATGAATTATTTGAGGACCATAGAATATTGAATTAAAGGAATGAGTAGGTGAATTTTATTGTTTTCATAATAAATAAGATTTATTAAATATGTTGGCTATTTATTTATTTAACACATTTACAGTTTTTGAAATTATAATGGTTTCATTCTGTTCTGTATGAATCAATAAATAAGTAGCATTTTATACTTGTTTATCTTTGATGATTCAGCCATGGAAAGCCTGCATATTACTTAATATGGCACTGAAGTCAATGAAAGTTTATGGAAGTCAATGGGTACCGTCAACTGTTTGGTTACCCACATTCTTAAAAATATCTTCTTTTGTGTTCAGAAGAAGAAAGAAATGCATACAGGTTTAAAACAACTTCATGAACTTTCCCTGCCACTCCAACTCTACAGCATGATTTCACCATCCAGCTAGGTTCATCCACAATTACCAAGTTTGGTCATTAACCAGCTGGCCTTCAAAGACCACATTGCAAAAACCGCTCGATCATGCAGTTTTGCATTGCATAACATCAAAAAGATCAGGCCCTTCCTAATGGAGCATGCTGCACAACTTCTTGTCCAGGTTAGGGGTGGGCGATATGGCAAAAATTTCATATCACGATTATTTTTTTTTTTTCAGGAAAATCGCGATTCACGATTTTATCACGATTCTTTGTCATGTTGGTTTTTACTCACTCTCAAGTTTGTTTTAAACCTGAATGAGTTTCTTTCTTCTGTTGAACATAAAAGTTATTTTGAAGAATGTGGGAAACCAAACAGTTGCTGTTTTGTTCCTACCATCAAAGTCAGTGGGGACAGCAACTGTTTGGTTACCCACATTCTTAAAAATATCTTCTTTTGTGTTCAGAAGAAGAAAGAAATGCATACAGGTTTAAAACAACTTCATGACGAGTAAATGATGACAGAATTTCCATTTTTGGGTGAACTATCCCTTTAAGAGTTATGATTACTTTTATTAGGCCCATACAGATTTCGTTTATGAATGCATTTGACATGAAAAAGGGATTTTCCATCATTTACCAGTATGTAAAAGTCACACTCAGTTGCTAGAGAATTCATCTAAGTATAAAACTTTAAAGTTTGAAAAAAAAAAACATTTACATTGTAGATCCTGTTAATATTGATATTGTACAGTTTTGGTGTTTAAACGTAGAAAAAAGTATGTGTGCGCATTTTTTGCTAATACCTATGAATATTAATGAGATCACCCACGGAAACACAAAAGGCTTGCTTTCTCATTGTGTTGAACTATTTGTCATGATGATTTTAGTTCTTACAAGAGTTTCATTAGCACATTTATTTGCCATTCACCAAAATGACTGTTTTGGAGATATAAATCTAAAACTGCTGACTTTTTGAGCAAGAGCGTATAACGCATATAGAATCTCTGATTATGTGTATAAGCCATCTGTGTGATGTTGATTACTTTTATTAGGCCCATACAGATTTCGTTTATGAATGCATTTGACATGAAAAAGGGATTTTCCATCATTTACCAGTATGTAAAAGTCACACTCAGTTGCTAGAGAATTCATCTAAGTATAAAACTTTAAAGTTTGAAAAAAAAATCATTTACATTGTAGATCCTGTTAATATTGATATTGTACAGTTTTGGTGTTTAAACGTAAAAAAAAGTATGTGTGCGCATTTTTTGCTAATACCTATGAATATTAATGAGATCACCCACGGAAACACAAAAGGCTTGCTTTCTCATTGTGTTGAACTATTTGTCATGATGATTTTAGTTCTTACAAGAGTTTCAATAGCACATTTATTTGCCATTCACCAAAATGACTGTTTTGGAGATATAAATCTAAAACTGCTGACTTTTTGAGCAAGAGCGTATAACGCATATAGAATCTCTGATTATGTGTATAAGCCATCTGTGTGATGTTTGCACTGAGGGGTTCATAGTAGCTACTGCAACTCACTGGAAAACAATGCAATCAACAACCAAACACAAACCAAGTGAAAATCATTACATAACTTTGAGTGACTGTGTCTTTGGAAGTTACATTTTCTGATCAAGGTAAAGTTAAGGGTGTAATTTAACTGTGACGTCCAAATAATTTAGCAATTCACAGAGCTGGTCACTGTGGGTGTTAGTAGACGCCTATTTAGATGTAGACTTTTCTAGGAGGTTTACTTGGCTCGCCATACAGTAGGTCTATAAATTGAATTTATCTGGCTATTTTCCTTATTTATTCACAGTATTTATTCATTGTTTGTAATGTGATAATTGTGTTTGATAGTGTGTATTAATATCATTTATATTTTGTAGCAGGATAAAAAATATTATAAGAAAGATTATATTCCTTATGCTCTGTTTGTAGTGATTTCTTATGAAATAAACATACTTTTACCATTAATGATTGCACTATTTGTTGATTGTACAACTAACTCATTCATCTGATGTGTCATACTTTTTTATTTATGTATCTATCTATGTATCTGTTTCCCCTGAGGTCCACTTATAATGTTCATAAAGCTGTTTGCACAGTAAAACATAAATTAGTAAGACAATACCATTTCCAACCCTGTAGAGGATGCTTCTCCTTTAAAGGAATAGTCCACCCAAAAATAAAAATGTAGTCACCCTCAGGCCATCCGAGATGTACAGAAGTTTGTTTCTTCATGGGAACATATTTAGAGAAATGTAGCATTAAATCACTGTCTCACCAGTGGATGCTCTGCAGTGAATGGGTGCCGTCAGAATGAGAGTCCAAACAGCTGATAAAAACATCACAATAATCCACACCACTCCCGTTTAAATTAGAAAAATGGTGTAAAGTGAGTTCTCAACAAAAGAATTGATTTTAAATCACTCAGAACCCTCAACAGAAATGACGGTGATGTGATCAACCTATAGAATTTGTGAAGGTTTTTAAGTATTTGGGAACTATGATTGATTGTAAACTGAATTTCTCTGGCAATGTGGATTTTATCTGTAAGAAAGCAAATCAGAGGTTATATTTGCTAAGGAAACAGAGAATTTTCTGTTAGCCAAAGTGTTTTACAAAGAGATTATATTAGTTTAATAGTATAATATAACGGCTTGGTTTGGGCGAATAACGTCTGTAAATAAAGTAAAGGTAACACTTTATTTTAAGGTGTCCTTGTTACACATGTTGTATGTACTTACTAATAACTATCAATTATGCGTAGTTACAAGCAAGTAACCCTAAGCCAAACCCTAATCCTAACCCTAACCATATAGTAAATATATGTAGTTAGTTCATATTACTCAGTACTTAAATGCATAATTACACTATAACAAGGACACCTTAAAATAAAGTGTAACCAAAGTAAAATTAAACAGGATCATAAGTATGGCAGCCAAAATCCCAAAGTGTTTTACAATGAGATTATATTAGTTTAATAGTATAATATAACGGCTTGATTTGGGCGAATAATGTCTGTAAATAAAGTAAAGGTAACACTTTATTTTAAGGTGTCCTTGTTACACATGTTGTATGTACTTACTAATAACTATCAATTATGCGTAGTTACAAGCAAGTAACCCTAAACCAAACCCTAATCCTAACCCTAACCATATAGTAAGTATATGTAGTTAGTTCATATTACTCAGTACTTAAATGCATAATTACACTGTAACAAGGACACCTTAAAATAAAGTGTAACCAAAGTAAAATTAAACAGGATCATAAGTATGGCAGCCAAAATCATAGAGACAAACAAAAGAATTGATTTTAAATCACTCAGAACCCTCAACAGAAATGACGGTGATGTGATCAACCTATAGAATTTGTGAAGGTTTTTAAGTATTTGGGAACTATGATTGATTGTAAACTGAATTTCTCTGGCAATGTGGATTTTATCTGTAGGAAAGCAAATCAGAGGTTATATTTGCTAAGGAAACAGAGAATTTTCTGTTAGCCAAAGTGTTTTACAAAGAGATTATATTAGTTTAATAGTATAATATAACGGCTTGATTTGGGCGAATAATGTCTGTAAATAAAGTAAAGGTAACACTTTATTTTAAGGTGTCCTTGTTACACATGTTGTATGTACTTACTAATAACTATCAATTATGCGTAGTTACAAGCAAGTAACCCTAAACCAAACCCTAATCCTAACCCTAACCATATAGTAAGTATATGTAGTTAGTTCATATTACTCAGTACTTAAATGCATAATTACACTGTAACAAGGACACCTTAAAATAAAGTGTAACCAAAGTAAAATTAAACAGGATCATAAGGATGGCAGCCAAAATCATAGAGACAAAAATCTATTGATCAGCTGTATGTTATAGCAGTTAGGAGGAAAACTTTGGCTATAAGTGGAGATATAACGCACCCTCTGATCTGCCTTTGAATTGTTACCATCTGGGCGCCGTTAAGGACACTGAAGGCAACTAAAGCAATATATAAACAAACCTGTGCTATATGCAATAAGTGAATAAAGGGTAGGACTGCCGTGTTTTAGGAGAGGTGAATATATTAAGTATTTATTTGATTGTGTTATGTGAATATTTTGTGTTGTCATTGTTGTATGTAAAGCAAAGCCAAAGACCAATTTTCAGCCAAGGCTGATCAATAAAGTATAACTAAACTAAACTAAGACCTTAATTGATGGACTGGAGTGGTGTGGATTACTTGTGGATTATTGTGATGTTTTTATCAGCTCTTTGGACTCTCATTCTGACGGCACCCATTCACTGCAGAGCATCCATTGGTGAGCAAGTGATGCAATGCTACATTTCTCCAAATCTGATGAAGAAACAAACTGTATTGGACTAAAAGCTACTGACGATGCTCACACAGTGTATAAAAACTTCCCCAAATGTTTTTGACAAGTTTTATACTTTTTTAGAAATTTTCCTCCCATCTTGTTGCACTTGTGGAGTTCCAATTCAAAAGTGACTGACCTACACTGGCCTAAAAGTTTGTAAATCTTATTATGATATATTATTACCAAATACTGGATTCAATCTTTCTATCAGCTATAGCACAGGTTTGTATTTCTTTTTGGAACTGATTTTGAAGTGAACATCCACAAACAATTATTATTTATTTATTTTTATTTATTTAATTTTTTTACTCAAATGCTTAGATCAAAAAGGCCCACAAACAGTGGGCCAAAACGTTCCAAAAGGTTCCGAAATACTATACCTGTCCTAAATGAAAGAAACCATGTTAATAAAAAGATTGAATCCAATATTTCATGATAATATAGCATAATGAGAGATTCACAAGCACATTTTAAAAGGAAAGTCATTTTTAACCAAAAACACCAAATTAGGTAAAGGATTTTCAGCACAGCACGGGGGTTAAAGTATATTATTCCCGTAACAAGTACTCATATTAAGGTATGATATAGTGAACCTCATTTTCACAAGGGATAAGCTTACAGCTCTCAAAAGAAAAACTACACGAAACCAACTCGGCTCAGTACTACCATCTCTTCTGTGTTATATTACTGCATGTGTTCAAAACCTCTTAAAGAGGTGCTCTTAACCTTCTTAAAGAGACACTAATCAGATTAACTGCGGCCATAGCATGTTTACACTAAGAGATATAAGTGGAACTAAATTCATAAAAATGAATAAAGAAGAAAATATTTGAAGCAAATCAGAAATACTTTATTAAATAAATAAATAAATTAGGAACTTGTCAGCTATTTCTTCTTTGAGCAATGCAACATGAACAAACCACCCAGACCAACCAAGTACACACTAGCATTATGGTGGCAAGTTTTGTAACAAGCACATTCATATATTTTTGTGTGTGTAAAAATCTAGTTTCAGTTAGCACCAGTTTTTGAAAGCTTTATTTCCTGTCCAACTCTTTCGTTTGAAATGTGTCTCTGTGATTGTTTCTTTTCCACCGTTCTCTCTTTGTGTCTCTCTGTGAATCTGACCCTGGATGAGAGTTGTTTAGGATGAGCTCACGTTTGTCCCTCCTCCCTCTTTCTCTCTTTCTGTCTCTCTCGCTCTCTCTCTCGGCAGAGCACAAAGCCACGGGGATTATGGGTATAATAGAGCGCAGGCCGCTCTCTGCCGGGCCTCATTGTCTATGAGAGGGGCACTATTGTGGACAAGGCATAGACACACTCACCCCACTGCTGTGCTACACACACACACACACACACACACACACACACACGCACACAAAACACACAAACACAATCTTTCAATATACATATATATTAATAATAGATAGCAAGATCTATTTTTAGTAAGCTTACAATAGCGTGTATGCTGTACAGAAAAAATGGTGCAAAGCTGGGGCAGTGCCATAGGTACAAAAGCAAAAAGTACATCTTTGTACCTAATTTACCCCTAAATGGTGCATATTAGTAACTTAGAGGTAAATATCAGTATTTTAAAAGTGCATTTTTATACCTAAAGGATACCGGCCCAGTGACAGCTTTTGTACCTTTGATTTTTATTTCCGTTTCAACCTCTAAATAAACAGAAAGTTTTAGGATTTTGAAAAAGGTAAAACGAACATAAATGAAAAGAGATATTTAAGATTCTGCACTATTTCTGAGTCACTCATCAAATGTGCCGCAAGCCCACCGATCACAAATGCAGACATGGTTTTATGTTTACGCGGCGCGATGCAATGCGTAAAACGTCAGTATAAGTCATTATAATCCGTTATTATTTCCCCACTGGATGCAACAAATGCCTCGTTTATAATGGGTTTTCATGTTTTTGTCTCGTCGCTCCGGCCG
>NW_015558611.1:528745-537075 GCF_001515605.1 Sinocyclocheilus anshuiensis | reverse complement strand
ACATTTCCGTCTCACGCTTGAGGTATTCGGCCAATCACAACGCACTGGATAGCTGGCCAATCAGAGCAGACCTCGCTTTTCAGACCGATGAGCTTTGTAAAAATGTACGCGTTTCAGAAAGGCGGGGCATAGAGGAGAAACAATAATGTACAGTATGTGGAAAATAATGTGTTTTTTGAACCTTAGACCATAAACACATTTCATTACACCAAATACACAAAATAATGTTCTTTTTAGCAACATCATATGACCCCTTTAACTTTTTGTTGCACTAAAGGTCAGATTTCCTTGCATAATTTAAGCTGATATCAGTTTAACAATCTGAGTGAAAAATTAATCGAAAATATTTCAGAATTTCCGATTTCATTTATTTATTATTTAATTACTATTTGGTCAAATCATTTCATTATCACAGCACCCTCTTGAGCTGACTGAAGCTGATGATCATGTTATCCAGCATGCAAGGAAATCGGATATTTTGTTCAAAAGAAGTTACCATTAATGCCACAAATTTAATTAGTGACCCAGAGATATTTCTTTTTCACTTTATTTTTATATAAAGCACAGACAATGTTAGGATGATAAGGGCTGTTAACTTTTTAAGATCGTCAGGTCGTATGAATGACATTAGTGCAGGAAGCAGATTTTAATTGTTCTCTGCTGCCCCCTACTGTTAATGTTGCTCATTGATTCAATTGCACCTGATTTAACTTTACAGATTTTATGATGTATCTGCTAAAGTAAAAAGATTTCTGGAATTATTGGAACAATATAATAAAATATCATTTATTACAATAATTATAATTTTTAAATTAATATTTTTAGCTAGGACACATTAAATTGATCTAAAATGACAGTGCATGTTGCAAATACATGTCAAATTGTGTCTCTCAATGCCACCAATGTCAATGTGTCTAAATGTCAAATAAATGGCGTTCTTCAAACTTTCTGTTTATTAAAGGATCCTGAAAAAAAGACACTGTATTGTGTTTGTATTGTTTCATTAAGCAGCACAACCATTTTCAACATTGATAACAAGAACTGTTTCTTGAGCAGAAAATCAGCATATTAGAATGATTTCGAAGGATCATGTGACTCAGTAATGAATAGCTTGCTTCACCACTCCACGACCTGGAAAAAAGTGCAGATTATAAATAATTACATTTAAGTACTGTTAGTTTTCATGAAAGATGAACTGTTAAAACCCTTTAACAGTTCTTAAACAAACTATTTCTCAGTGTGAACAACATTTTAATAATCTAAATAACCTTTTTTTTCCACTATAAAGAACCTTTTGTGGTCTGATAAGATTCTGTGGATGTTAAAGGTTTGGAACCACTGATGCAAATAAAGAACCTTTATTTGTTAAAGTGTAATATTTGCCCAACTAATTGTTGTTTTTGATTATGTATCCCATTTATGTATAATGGACAATGTAAGATTACATACATACTTATTTGTCCCAATTTATGCACTGTAAACTAATCTTGTCATTAAAGCGCTTTATTTTATTTTATTTTATTTTTTTACTTTTTAAAATAATAACCATACATATTAAATAACAAATCAAAGCAATCTCTTTACACTTTAACATGTATTTTTTTTTATTTGCAGTGTGCACAGAACAATATTTTTAACAAAGTATTTTTAGATTAATTAAAAAAAAACTACACTATACTATTTTGCATATCATCCTTAAAAATGGCATGTGAGACAGGAGTTTTGAGAGCTATGCATCCCAAATCATAGCTGGCTGTTAAGCAAGCCTTTGGTAAATTGAAATGTGCATTCATGATTTATAGGTTAGTATTCCCTCTAATTTCAGTTTGTTTTCTTTCTGTCAATTCGTGAAATATGGTCAACCCGATCTCATGAAAGTGCGTATAAATAGTACGCCAAATAAAAACGAAAACTCGTGGTATTGATACGCAAAAATGGACTTTGGCGTGTATATGCTACGCGGTGTTTAGGGTTTAGGGTTGTGGGGTAGATGCGTATCATATGCACGCCAACAAATTTCGTATCATATGCACGCGAAAACTGCGTATTATATGCACGCCAAACACATGCGTATCATATGCACGCCAAAGTCCATTTTTGCGTATCAATACCACGAGTTTTCGTTTTTATTTGGCGTACTATTTATACGCACTTTCATGAGACCAGGCTCGTTATCACATATGTTTGTGATATAGTGACTTAAAGTGACAGATACACTATTATAAACCTGGAGCTCTGATGTTGTGTGTCTCTTTCTTTCTGTAATTTTGCTGCAACTTGGACTTTTAAGGTTAAGTTTTATATAAATAACCATAGCTATCCCCAATATTATGCATGGCATGGACTTGCATGGAATTCATGGTGTTATTATTTACAGGGTCAATATTTCTAATATTTTAGGATTACATTTTTAGCTGTTGTTATTCATGAGTTAAGTGTCATGGTCATTCACACCATATGATGCTTATATTATAGATAAATACTGATATGTAAGCAGAATATGCCCTAGCAAATAGATTGTTATATTTACGACATTTTACTAATATTGCACAAAAGTCTTTGACGGAAGTGACTCAATAGCGCTTCGTGCTGTAGAATAATGCACTTTTAACCGCTCAGAGTTTCACAAAATGTCTTAAAATTACACATTCTATTACATGCATTTTAGTCTCCCACACTGGTCGCTTAATTATCTTTGCGAGTGTAATCATCTTTTATCTCCGCGGTGAGACAGACGGCGATATTTTACTTTGGTCCTCTTTTCAGCGGGATTTCTGCTCATTTGGACTGAAAAACACAAAGCGACATCATTTTGCATAGATTGAATTTGAGTGACATTGGGATGTGAACTCATGAAATCACATGTGAAATATTAAAGTGTTTTGAGTGTTGAAGTGACAGAAAAGTGCAGTGCGCGAGGTTAAACTCGTTTGAAGGGATGGACCAATATGAATCATAAAAAGAGTCTGTTTATTGAAGGTAAGACGCGTCTTTATTGTGTTTTAATGTGCTGTTTGTCTTGTGTTCGTGTATAAATGTGAATATGCAATGCATATTATCCGTCAGATTTCATCGTGTGTGCGTTAGCGCACGTGCTAACCGAGCAGCAGCATTCACGCTGCAAAAATATAAACATCTGAGCTGATTAAACAATAAATATACTTGCATTAAAGTGCATTGTATTACACAAGTGTAGTTTGAAGGTCTGTCCCCTTGTTAAAGTATCTGTTTCAGTGTATGGATGCTAAAGCAGACTGGGGCCTGATGCTATGCGAGATAAACAAACTTCAGAAATCGTTGAATTAAAAAAAAATATATATAACGTTATATATCTTAAATCATTCTAAATGTACTCATTATGCCTTGTCATCAACAATAAATAGGACTATATCTATGTATTCATCACGACTTGAGCTTTTTAGCTGTGTTTCTCATTGATTCAACGTGGGCCCTTCAACCCTGTAATATCAGTATAACGTTACATGAAAATATTATTTTCCTTTCACATACGAATGAATATATTCTCCTGTTTTCATCTGCAGAATAATCATATTGCCATCAAAATTCATAAAAGACATGAATGAAATGTTCACATTCATGTCGACTACACTTGCAAATGTGATCAAATATGTTATTGTTTCTAATTTATATGCAGTTTTATCAAGAAAAACTTTGATGCTGGTTCGACAAAGCCTTGTCTGAAGAGTGGTTTTTAAAAATGGTCAAGTCACCTTTCCTTATGTGTATATATAGTGCTTTATACAATAGAGTTTTTACAGAGATAGTTAGGAATATAGGTGAATACAGAGACAGATAGATAGAGCTGTAAATTGGAAGTTGGAATCGCCATTTAAAAAAAATAAATTTATGCTTTTGCTCATCAATATAGCATTTAATTGATAAAATAATCAAAAGAAAAAAAAACAGTAATAGTGTCATTGATTTTTGATAGAAATAATAAATGTTTTCCATTTTCAGAAATCTTTTCTGCAGCCGTTACTTCTATTAACACCGTGTCTAAGGATCGTTTGCGTTGTTCTGAAACAGGCCCTTAAATTGTTAAAATGTTTAATTGGTTTGGTTTGTTTTCACAAGGCAACATTTTAAAGCATGCCAAAATGCTTTAGTTTTTGTGAGTAAAACTGTCCTCTCATTGGTCAGAGTTAGGGATGTAACGGTATGAACATTTCTTATTACGGTTATAGTGACCACAATTATCGCGGTTATCCGTATTATCACGGTATTGTTCAAATGTGCTGGAGATGTTCAAAAAGTACCGACACATAAATCACTTCACCAAGTTTTATATTTAAAAATCAACAAACAACAAATAAAAGGACTTTTTGTTTGCATACTCACTAAAACAATAACATTACCAATGATGTTCGGATTTTAAATGACAACTTGACTGACAACTGTTTAATAGCATGTTGAAATATCTAATGTAAATGTTCAAATAAAGCTTTGAAAAAGTTTAATAAAAAGGTAAACCTCACATTTCAGCCTTTAAATAAAGAAAAGATATAAGTCAAAATGATAACTGATTAATAAATTATTATATGTATTTTATCGGCTCCATAAATAATTCTAGATAACTTATCTGAATTGTTTAAATGTGTAGAATCCACATAAGCTTGTTTTTCATCAACCGGTCAAAATGTACAGGTGGGCATGCAAATTCGGTCCGTTTTTGGCCAGACAGAAACTGCGCACAGGCTGAATATAAATATAGGTCTCTGTAAATCCACTCCCTGACAGCAGGTGGCGCTGATGGAAAAGCAGGATTAGAGCTGTTACCCGTAACCTCTGTGGACAAAGCAGTATTGTGATTAAGAACACTTCCTTTACGTATTACATGGAGCGAAGATGAAAACAAAATGCCATCGAATCGTTTCTAAAGACAGTCAGAAACTTCAGAGGTAGGGATGGGTACCGAAACTCGGTATTTAATCGGTACCGGGGCTAAATTATGAAAGACCGGAGTATCGATAAGCTCTGACGTTAACGGTTCTGCTATCGGTACTGGAGAAATTAATAAAACACACATGCATTTATTATTGCTATATATAGCAATAATATATATAGCTTTGTTGTTCACTGACGAGCTGCGCAAAAAATCGTGTGAATATGAACGTGGTTTTGCGCAGCTCGTCAGTGAACAACGGCTCTGTGTAGTTAATGCTGCTCAATGTGAAAGCACGCAGGTGATGGAGATTTACCGCTGATTACAGAACCGGCTTTACTGACAAGATGCGCGTTAAATATTGCATGCGATTTATCGTGCAGCCCTAATAAGCAGTATCGATAAGAGTAGTAATACCGTTGAAACCTTAACGATACCCATCCCTATTCAGAGGTACATTCATATAATTAATTCATTCGCATATTCATTTGTATAATTCCCTTAGCACTCTTTTAAAACCTCCCAGCTTTTCCGCCCTGTTTTCACTCGAAACGAAACTACTCCGTGTGCTGTGCGCACGTGAGACTGTTACTTAAAACGGTGCTTTATGCTGGACAGTATTTATTTATCGCGAGTTGTTCAAATCGCGGTAATCTAATACGGTTTTAATGATAATTAAAAGATGAAACGGTAATACTAACCGTGGGGAATTTTATCATGATTTATCGTCAAACCGGTAATCGTTACATCCCTAGTCAGAGTACAACTTTATGTTCCTCGTGGCGTCAGCCATCCAGAAGTTAGCTTATTGGACTGATTGTGATTGTATCCATCATTCCCGCTGATAAATTTGATATAATTTAACGGTTAGACCCTTCATCGGGACAGCATTATTGTAATGCACCCGTTTCAGGAAGAGCAGTTACACAGCAGTTTAAGATGAAGGCGATCTCGGACTGATTGTTTTGGTGCAGAGCAGAATTGCTGTGTTCACTTGTGCCTGAAGGAAACGTACTAAGGCTGAAAATGTGCCAGATTCAGAAACAAACGCTCCAAACAAGCCAGGTGGGAAAATGCCCTAAAACTGCGTCAGTTGATGTGATGCACCGTCTTGAGGCTGTCAAAGTGAGCATTGCAAATCCATTTGTCCTGTTGTCGGAAGTAGTGTAAACACGTGCAGTATATCAATATTTGAACAGTGCATTAGTTTATTGCTTGCTTTTGACACAATGTGACACACTGCTTACACACTGTAAGAAACACTGTGTTACATAGTCTTTCTAATATGCTGATTTGGCACTCCAGAGACCTTTTTTTGTTATTAGCACAGTTAAAAATGTTTGTACTTAATAAGGAAGCGTGGAAACGGCTGTAGCCTATATCTGTTTCCAGTTACCAATTTATTGAGTACGCTTGCATTTCTTGCAAGTTATTGTACACATGTGAATCAAAATTTGGTTTTACACTTTTTTTTTCTTTTTTTTTTTAAAGGATGCTATTCTATGCACTGCTGTCTTGAAAGAAGAAAACAGACTAGATCTTCCTAGAACGTTCTGGGAAAAATGTGTAGCCAAAAATTGGAGTAGCAATTTGACGATTTCATGTAAATTAAATGTTCAATTAGTAAATGAATGATTGTTCTTATCTGTCATATATTAGGGGTTAAACAGATCGCAGTTGATCTGTGATGCGTACAGACCAGACCCCACAGTTCAGCACGCATGTGATTCGCAGATTAATTTGCCAATTTACACATTCAAGAGATTTTAAACCACAAGAAGAAGTGAAAGAGAACTCGATTCGTTACTCACGCGAAGCACGCACACGCATATGAGTTGATTCCTCTTTCACGTCTCCTTGTGTTTGAGGTACATACACGTATAATTGTCAAAAAACCCTTCTTGGCATTCTCATTCTCTGTGCTTTAAATATGTTTTTTCTTGCTTATCTGAAAAATCATCCGATCCGTGACTCAAAAACCACAATATGATCCGTTGAACCATATATATACTGTATAATATAAATCCCACCCCGCTTCAGCCAGTTTGTGAGAATATTTTGCAGTAATATAGGCCCCTAACCCTTGCTTTAATATATCTGGTAGAAGTGTTAGATCAGCACAGCGGTCATTGCTGCAAGTGGAGGATTCATTGATGAGCAAAGTTTCAGTATGTATGTGATATAGAAATAGTTCATAACATTAATAATGTCTTTCATTTTTTTTTGCAGTTTTCATGAGTCGTTGGAGATTAAAAGTCTCTTTGAACCCTTTCACCAAATTGCAGCTCATTGCATCTCAAATGCATATTGGAGTGCTGAAAGTTGATTTATATTTACATTTGATTTCTTATTAAATTCTTTTTTCAAAAGATAAATACTTGAATCCTTATACTAAAAATTGCTATAATCAAATGGATATGATATGATAAAAGTTTCTTATGATATTCCTTATGGCCATGTTCTGATACGTTGTTCTGATGTGTTTGATAGCTCTGGATAAATGTGAGGACAGGAGAGATGGAGGCTTTAAGCAGACCTGGAGGTGTTCTCTCTCAGATGATAGTGAAGACGACAGCAGACATGAGTAAGGTCATTTAGCACAGAGCAGCTTACAGCCCACTCAAACATCTCTGCATGAACGCTTCCTGCACGCTTAAAGCTGCTTTGAGTCAAATGTTGTTATCACCGTATACAGAGAAACATTTAGGCCAAAGAGAAGTTAAAGAAATACAGAGCCCCACATGCTTAAATGATCACAAATTCTGCAAAACTGTTAATTTTGACAGCAAATGTTGATCTAGTCTTAGTCATAGTCTTTTGTCTAAAATGCCATTTAGTTTGTCATATTTTAGTCATCTGAATTGTTTTAGTTTTAGTCGACTAAATCTGGCTAAATTCTAATGGGTTTAGTTGGAGTAATGCATTTATTAAGCATTTCTCTAAAATTTCCAAACTCATTATATAGGTTTGATATTAAGGTTTTATCATGCAATATAGACACAGATTTAACTTTTGTGACACACAACATGCCTTTATATTAAAATTAAATAAAACCACTTCTCATAAAAAAACTAGTACATGGTCCTGCTTTCAATGAAATAGCAATGGTTATATAATATGCATTCTTTATAACAACTTAACACATTCTTTATTATTTCAAGCAGGCATGTTTATTTATTTACATTACAGTACGTCATAAATAGAACAAGGCATCAGTTTAATGTCGGGTTTTGTCGTGTCGCGCCCTATACAGTCTATGGTCGAGCCGCGCTGCATCTAGTGTAGACAGTTTCACTGGTTATAATGTTCTACTGTATTTTGCCGCTCGTCTCTCTCTCTCTCGCTCTCTCTCTTGCTCTCTCTCTCTCTCTCTCGCTCGCGCGCTCTCTCTCTCTCTCGCTCTCTCTCGCTCTCTCTCTTTCTCTTT
>NW_015558611.1:528475-528717 GCF_001515605.1 Sinocyclocheilus anshuiensis | reverse complement strand
AGAAAGGAAAACTTGAAATTGCATCATATGACCCCTTTAATTATTGTACTAAATCGCAGAAAAGTAGGCTACAATACGTACTTTAGACTGCTATTCCTCACTCTGTGAAGTTACGTGAGGGAGGAAACTAGTTGACGTTAGCTAGTTAATTAGCCACGTTATCTGCCTCGATAGCAAGCCAAATAGTATTTATTTCAACACTGAAACAAACGGCGGGTGGGTCTCTGTCTTGCTCGGGGGTG
>NW_015558611.1:516802-528197 GCF_001515605.1 Sinocyclocheilus anshuiensis | reverse complement strand
TCGGTTAGCCTATAACGCAGTACACGGAGCAAGGTGTATATATATATATATATTATACACATATACACACACACACACACACAAAGAAAAACAAGTAGATAGAATAGAAAAAATAGAAAGCTAGTGGGTTTTTTTTTTTTTATAAAAAAAAGAAGATAAATATAGATAAAGTAGAATTTAAATAGAATAGAAAGTGCTAGAGTTAGAGGGTCAAATAAAGGTGGAACAGATGTGTTTTTAGTCGTTTCTTGAAGATGGTTAAGGACTCAGCTGCTCGGATTGATTTGGGCAGGTCATTCCACCAGGAGGGAACAGTTAATGAAAAAGTCAATGAAAGTGATTTTGTGCCTCTTTGAGATGGCACAATAATACACCATTCACTTGCAGAACGCAAAGTTCTAGAGGGCACATAACTCTGAAGTAATGAATTTAGGTAAATGGGTAAAATTTGAAAAATCAAAAAGTAATGAATTTAGATAAATTTATATAAATATAACATTATATAAATAAATTTAGATTAATCCTTATTAGGATTACTAAAGTCATTCAGTCAAGAGCAGTGAGTGATTTTCTCTCTTTTTTGTTGTTGTTGCTTGATTAACGTTAATGACACATACAACAGCATCTAAATTAGGCTACTGTCCCTTTAAAACCGAATGCATGGATGCATTATAATGATACACATCCGATATTCTCCCAACTGTTTATGTTCACTTAAGACGTAACCGAGTGTGTTTACTTGAATACTCGTCAAAACGGAAAATTCAATATAATTTTGTGTGTATTTCTCCATTCATGCGAAGCGAAAGAGAGCTGAATTCAGTCGTGCGCTGTTTGAGAGGCGCTTTTCTGTGTGCGCGCTTCGGGTGTGTGTGCTCAGAAAACTGGACCGAATTGAGTTCTCTTTTGCATCGTCATGGTTTTCAAATTTGTGTCCAAATGTCTGCTCTTCTCTTACTCCCAGATATTGACAATTTTTAACGTTTTTTGGGACGTGCAGCAAGTGTATGCTAGCTTACGCCCCGCCGGATAGATCGGTAGGCTTTTACACTTCAAATGTGCGCATCTGACCTCCAAACCACGCAGGAGAGTCGTTCTGACTGGATGTCTTACCAAATCGTCCCTCCCTAAAATTTTCGTCTCGGTTTTTATTCATTGACGAAAATGACAATAGATTTTCATCATAGTTTTTGTCATTCAAAACGAGTTTTTATTTCGTTACCGTCTCGTTTTTGTCAGTGAAAAAATGTTCACAAATTATTCGTCAACGAAATTAACACTGGCTAAAACCATACGTATAGTGGTCTGCTGCACTGGAAAAAAAACTGCAATCAAACCAAGTGTGACACCATCCTAAGGGCTGGTTCACATACAAGTTTTTCACTGGGCTACTTTTCCATTGTTTTTTTTTTAATGTAAATACTCTCTAGATCAGGGGTCGGCAACCTTAGGCACGCGTGCCACTATTGGCACGCTGAGGGAAAATCAACGGCACGCTAAGCACATGCAAATTAATGTTATATTTTTTTTGCAAAACGAATATTATTTGTTTAGTTCAACAAACATTTGCATGACAAATTACATAATAACCCTTAATCATAATAGGTTAAATTTTAGTTATATTTGTCACTGTGCGTAGACGTCACGTGTCAATGATCGCAGTTTACGCTCACCGTGGTGCTGAATTTCAGGCGAGGTTAACAAATGGCGACGCAAAAGAAAGCAAAAGTTGATGTTCGGTCATTTCAGCCGTCTTGGAGAGAAGAATATGGATTTATTTTTCAAAAAGATCGTGCCGTTTGCACTTTGTGTTTCGAAAATGTTGTGTGCCGCTAGGGGTGTGCGATATTGACAAAAAATTATATCTCGATATTTTCTGGGATTTTATCTATGACGATAATTAGACGATATTTTGCTGAGTGTGTTATTGTGCTGGTATCTTAAGGACTGCCGAAGACAGCTGACTCCTAATGTTTTTAATATTCTTCATATTCTGTGTGGTGGTCAGTTCATACTGATAGAAATTAATCTTTTCCAATAAGTTTAAACTGATTTTTGCATTTTATGGGCATTTTTACCTTTATAAAGCCATTTTTGCTAAAAGTGTCCATTATCTTTTGAGTCAAATTCTTACATTTAATCAGGGAATTAGAATAATAAGACATTTGGGCTGTTACCAAGCAAATTAAATCAACAATCAACACAGAATCAACACAGAAGCTGCATCTGAAGTGGCATTTAGATGTATTTACACACGTATTTTGTTTAATGCAAGACATGAATGCTTTAACCTGCAGTTACAAATGCATAAATGTTTTGATATATTAAACATAAAATGTTGAATACTGATATTTGAAATTATTTAAAACGTGAAAAAAATAAAAAAAAAAAAAAAAAAAAGAAAGGAAAAAAAAGCCGAAATTTGAAATGAAAACCGCCAGCAGGTGGCAACAAATCACTGTTAATAGGTGAGTCATTGCGATTGATCCAAATCATTTAAACAGTTGATTCATTCAGGAACGAAACACCGTCATGCACTCTTCGTGTGAAATTGAATAACTATATGAAGTGGTATAAATATATACATTTTCTGCCACCATGTCTTGAATTTGTGATCATCCTAAATGCATTTGAATAGACTGAATCATGCAGTGGAAGAAAACACACTAAATGCGCACACGCACTAGTCTAGACTTCGCGTAATGTATGCGTGCGCTCTGTAGGGATGTTTTGAATGGTTTTTGCAAAATACTCAATAATGTCAAATCGCACATTGTTAAAACAACAATTACGATATTATCGCAGATGATATATATCGCACACCCCTATGTGCCGCACATCTAGTGTTAAGCGCCACTTAAACAAAACACGAGAAATCCTTTACAGATCAGACAGATAAGGCAGAGTCCATCAGGCGCGCTGTGTCCAATTATGAAAAGCAAACCAGTACTCTCCATGTTTTTGTTCAGTCTAAAAACAATGCTACTGAAGCAAGCTACCGAATTGCTCATTGCATTGCTAAACACGGAAAGCCATTCACGGATGGAGAATACATTAAAGATGCTTTCCTCTCTAGCGCAGAGGTTTTATTTGATGGCTTGCCTAACAGCTTATAACAGTTTTAAAACATTTTATTTTAATATTGTTCCATTGGTAAATTTAACATAAATGTCAGTGTTCTCTTAAAAACAGTTTGGAAAGATGCCTTTGATCACTAATTTAATGTTTAATGCTTTTTTGCTGCTTTTTGTCCCCAAAAATAAAAATGTTGTTTCTGTTATGCGTGTTATGTTTATTGACCGTTTAAATGTACTGAACAATTATATTGTGATATAATTATATTGTGATATAATAAATAAACCATAATATTAAACGTTAATGTTGATATGGCACAGTAACTGCCAAGAAAAAATTAAATGGCACATGTCAAAAAGGTTGCCGACCCCTGCTCTAGATGGATATCTTACATCATTGCGCTTGCATCTTTTGTCTTGCGTGTGGCAGGCCGTTCTAAAAATGTGCTGCTCAAGTTTAAAAAAGTTTAACATAAAAAAAAAAAAAAACACTTCTCGAGACCTTGCATTTTTTCCCCATTCATCTGCTCAAGTCTTGGGTTTTTCAAAGTAAATGAAGTTCTGAGTGAATGGCCTCTTAAGTGTCTTTCTCTTGTTTTCCACTAGCGCCGCTCTTGTGACCATGGAGCGAGTGAGTGGCCAGCAGGAGCTTTCCCCTGAGGGAATGAAGGTATCCGCAGTCTTTCTGTCTCTCTCATATGCTCCATTATCTTTCAGTTATCTTTCAGTGATTGAGCTCCAGTCCTCTCTGTCTTTCTCCTTCCTGCTCCAGTCTGGGTCTGTATTGTTTTCTTACTGTTGGCGTTTTTTGCACCATTGGTGTATAACAGACGTATACTAATTATGTCTCATGGTGTGGTAGCAGCTATCATGTAGTATTACGATACCACTCTTATTGTTGTGATGATTTCCAGGGTAAGAAATCAACTTTTCCATTAAGGAGCAATATTTTCCCCGTGGAATTGGGTTCCACATAATTTTTTGCCTTTTATAATAATCATTAAATATATGTCTTTTATGTCAAATGTTTACATTTATCCGGTTACTTCAATCAGAATATATAGACGCTTTACCAATAAAACTGTATCAACATCAACAAAAGTCATCTTTACACTGCTAATAAAACTGAGAATAAATTACATGCAGAAAGTGAGCAAAGGCCGTTCCCCGTCTCTGAGGTGGTCCATGATTTGTGGACTCTCGCAAAAACTCCTGTTATAGTCACTGAAGCTGTCTACAATGCAAAACGAATAATGAGAGCATTTGCAAAAGTGCAGAATTCAGTCAGTAAGTGCATGCACTGAACAAGAGTCTGGCGTTTTCAGAGGTGACTAATCTAAACCCCTCTGATTGGCCATTGCATTCATAAGCACAATAGAAACGTGTGATTGGTTTTCACGATCAACGCAGAGAAAACTGATGCAGGGTGAGCAGATCTAAATGTAATGCCGCTCTTTTTCACCCCGTTAATTCATTTTCACTTTTCATTTTAATCGTGACGTAATAGATTGTTTAATTGTTCAGGGGCATTTTTTGCCCCCTTATCTTAAATTTGAGGGGCATTTTTGTTCATTTTATTGGCATTTGTAATTTGTGCTAATTGTTCTAAATCTTTTTAGCTTACTTTCACAACAGTGCATTCTGAAAAAGCACAC
This sequence comes from Sinocyclocheilus anshuiensis, assembly GCF_001515605.1. NCBI lineage: Eukaryota > Metazoa > Chordata > Actinopteri > Cypriniformes > Cyprinidae > Sinocyclocheilus > Sinocyclocheilus anshuiensis. The sequence goes on along the minus strand of NW_015558611.1, from coordinate 523,468 downwards.
AATTTTCTAGAATGTCATTGTGTGAATTTAAAAGGACTTGAGTAGACAAACATTTAATTAAAATGCTAATGGTATCATACAACATACTTTTGACCATATAGAGTAACTGTGGTCAGTTGCATGTTAATGAACTCCTGTTTGATGGTTGTTAGGGCTGGTCTGCAGTTATGTTGAGCTATGATCTTATAACCTGAGCACTCTGATCTGTCTTTGGCAGACTCCATCCATGAAGCGCTTCAGTGCTAATGGGTCTGTGGAGACTCATGAACGACGTCCAAATCAATTAAGGCAACTCAACAGAGCCGGCAAGCTTAGGTATTGCAATTGTATTGTGTGTATGTGTGTGTGTGTGTGTTTTCGTTTGTGTGTAAATATGTGTATGTATTAGGGCTGCACAATTAACCGTATTTTAATTTCTGCTTCTCAATTATTTAAGCATAATCATGTGAGATATATGCCCACTTGTTATTTTTACTGACAATAATTCATTTTCAATTGACATTTTGTTACAAGCTTCCTCTGGCTTTCATGCTTGCGGTTTCCAGATTTCAAGAGTTTACATCCCTCAACCAGTGCTTTTCTCTTAAAAAGATTCATTTTCTGCCCAGTGTTTTACTTAAATTCCCAACCTGGCAACCATGCTCAAGCACTAATGAGCTGAAAACAACGGCAAACATATAAGTCCATTTGAGTGATCTGCTCAAATGAAATTGTAATATCTGTTTTCTTTCACACAGTCGTTTGCACTGTTTGCTATGACTAAATCTGCGAGCAAACCCCAGTGATGAACTGAATAAATACAAACGTGATTCTCTTCTGTTATATTGTTTGCGCTTGTGGTTTCTTAATATAGCACTATGCAATTCATCTTTGTTGTTGTTTTAATTGAAAAAAAAAACCATTCACATAATTAGTGGTCGACCGAAATGGGTTTTTTGACAACCGATATCTTGGAAAGCAGGGTGGCCGATGACCGATATAAAGCCGATATAATTTTTTTTATTTTAATTCATATTTAAGACATTTGAAATCATTTGAAAATGGATTAAAAAATAAACGTGTAAAATAAACATACTTATACTCTAGAAGACAAAGTATTTTTCACAAATAAATAAATATTTAATACAAATATAATTAAAAAGGATGTAAACACTGTAACCAACAGGGCACTTGGTATTCTGGGAAGTTTGTGTGCATTGGGAATCATATTTTTCCAAATGTTCATTAGTCATTCAAAGATTTGTTTAAATTATATAAATGCGTATTTGCGGAATGCTGACAGCAAACGAGAAAGTATTATAATGTTTGTTTTTAATAATATTAAAGCAATCGTTATAATACTTTTTTGTATACATTTTAATTCCTTTGTTTAACAGTTCTATCTGATTATTAGATAGACTTCTATCCGTATTAGACAGAACTGAATGGCAGCGAACAAGAGGGAGAATGTGAGCACTGTGTGTCCGACGCGCCGTCAAAATAAAAGTCTCGAACACAGCGGCCAAACAGAAAAACTTATCGGCTGATATTTGCAAAAATGGCAGATATCGGCCGATATATCGGTCGACCACTACACATAATTTGGAGTTGCTGGAGGAATTATTATTAATATTAGGAAGTTCACTGGTTTAGCTATTCGTAGAAGCTTCTTGTACCAGTTCCCATAATGTAAAGAGTGTATTAATTTATATAATAAACATAATACATCAGGAAACTAGATGAGGTAAAATAAATCATGCAAGATGTTGTTCTCTTGATTTGAAAGTGCCATAATTCTGATGAAATCTAAAAGTAAATTTCTAATTGTGATTAATAATTGTGATTGTAGTTCGAGCAAAATAATTGTGATTGTCATTCAGCATAATAATTCAATTTCAATTACAAGACCTTTTTTTTTTTATCTACATTTTTTTTTTCTAAATGCCTTTCTAAATTGTCTAAATGCCTGTATTTAGATGGAATGTATATGCTCACTGTGCACTGTGTTGTTGTTGATGGTCTCCCAGTGAAGCAGCTCATTCAGTGAGTGTCTCCCCGCTCCCCAATCGAACCAGCTATCTGATAATGAGTCCAGCGCCGTCCCAAGGAGTTCTGGTTCAGGGGCGGCTCTTCCAGCACGCGCAGTTCTCTGCTCCAATCAGAAAGCTGGAGCAAAGGTATGGCACTGGATGAGCTGACTTAGCCAAATAAAAAGTGGCCTATTTAACTTCAGATGTTTGATGTCAAGTAAATAGAGTAGAAACATGAGCACTGGGAGTAATACTGTCTTGAACTTTAGCTTTAGCTGTGTTTATGTCTATAGTTTGGGTCAAATAAGCTACATTCACATTCTTGGCTGCTCAAAAAACAACAACTTTGAAATCAGACACACTCGACCTTCCTTTTACTAAAACTTCACCAACTTCTATTCTGAAATGCATTGTGTGGCTTATTGTATGCCACATACAGTATTGCCCACATTGTCTGTTGGTGTGATGAAATGTTTTACCAAGTTAAGCTCTATCTACAGCATTTATGGCATAAAGTGATAACTACAGAAAAAAAAATTCTCCAAAATGATTACAAATAATGTTGATAGAGCCTAATTTGCATTGAACCCGGAACATTAGCTGTGACATTTCTTGAGCGGATCTGATGCATTTCATAATTCTTATGCTGTCTGCCACCGTGTCTCTCCTGCAGATCCGATATGATCCAAAGAGTCGAGCTGGACAGCATTCTTCTCACCTGTCCTGAGAGTTCAGGTAAGCAGATGGAGCAGAACCGATGGGTTTTCTCATTTTCAGAATTGACAGAAAGCAAACATATCTAACGGATAAACTATAGATATTCCTATGGCATTGAAGAAAAGAGCACATCAAAATGCAGAAATTCAGAAATTGTCTCGTTAATGGAGTTACTTTATGAGCAATCAAGTTGAAGTGTTAATTTAGGTCATTTTAAGTTAAGTCAATAGTGATTAATCTGAGATGCTTTGAGACTTTTGGAGATCTTGATCAAGTGAACAGGAGTTGATGTACATGGCTGTTGTTCTGCTGTACGTCACTAGATTCAGACATCAGTGTTAAGAGACGTGTCCATCAGAAACGGCGGGCGATGAACGATAGTCCTGCTCCAGTGGGCAAACCAGTTGAGGTGAGACCATACCCTATACTTCTGTATTACCCCAGTCTAAATGCAGAGACAGTGAATGTGCAAAAGTCAAATGAGGGTCTTAAAAAGGTCTTAAAGTCTTAATTTGCCCTTTAACACATTAAGGCCTTAAAAAGGTCTTAAATCAGATCCGAAAGTCTTAAATGAATGGCATACATGGCATTAAATGTTGCACGCATTGCAAATCTTCCTCAGTATTTTTGTCTTACTTTTTAAAACAAATACCCAATTGTCCTTAAAGGGGACATCGGATGCCCATTTTCCACAAGTTGGTATGATTCTTTAGGATCTTCATGAAATGTCTGTAACATACTTTGGTTAAAATTCCTTAATGGTCGTTTAAAACAACACCCTTTTTACCTTGTCAAAAACAGCTTTGTTCACAGAGAGCCGTTTCGATGCATGTCTCTTTAAATGATAATGAGCTACTGCTCACCCCGCCCCTCTCCTCCGTGGGGCGTCAACACAAGACATGAATTTATCTATAAATGGCTCGGAGGTGATTTAAATAGCTAGCTATCTACATAGAAACCGGCTGAAAATGGTTGTCCCTTTAAAATAAGTTGTTGTTTTTTTGAGCCCATTGGCAGATGTTTTCTTGTTTTAATCATAAACTCATGTCATTTTGATCAATTTCACAGAAAACAAGACATATCATTTTGCTTTAGACATTTGCACTGCAAAACAAGACAAAAATACCAAACAACATCACTTTTTGCAGTGTTCTCAGAAGGGAGTTATTTCCATATTTTAGTGTTTGAGAGCAGAGCTATTCAAGCCTCAAGCAATTTTTTGTTGCTGTTTTATAATAAAAAGTAATGGAGATTGGTTGGTTGGTATTTTCAAACCTTGAAGGGTTGCTAATACAACTCGCGCGAGCAATAGGGAAAACTGCATACCAACGTACATTTTGAGGTAATCATTCCTCATAGTCACACAGCCTATTAGGAGCTATAAATACTATTAAAGTGTGAGAATTAACCTGTGCTATTCTACAGATGCGTGTGGCTAATAGCGCTCGTCAATGTCAAAATAATTGAGATGGCCAATCAAATCAAAGTAGGCGCCTAGGCGGGGTTTATTGTTCTCAGATGCAGAGCATGAATGCCAGCACGAAACGTCAGTTTAACACAGTGGTTAACCAGAAAAATTAGAAATGGTTAACGGTTGCCGACCCCTGCTGTGAGGGAAAGACTTGAAGTCTTTACAATGACATGCACTGTGTAAAAGTCCTAGATCATGTAACTTTCAAATGTTGTCTTTTATGGTGTTTTTGTCTATTGTCAGGTGAACAATCATACAGTCCATTGAACGCACTGTACTTCAGTCCCTCACAGCCTCATTTTTATACCCATCAAAAATTAAATATGGTGCTACCCTGACTAAGTGTTTTTCTGGCTTTCCCACACCCAGCAGCCCCTTCAGCCTGATGATTACCTCACAGTTTGTGGTAAATGTGGCCAGCCAAGTGAGGACCATGTAAAATGTGACCGCTGTGGATATATCCTACCTGCTGAGACTCTGCCCCTTCCTGCTGTGACATCAGCGCTGCCCCCTCGCCCCTCCATTCACTCCCAGCCGCCCTCTGCGCCGCCCAGCCTTCAGATAAGCAAAAGCTTTTACGAGTCCACCTCTGGGGGCTGCTCTCAACAGATAGATGTCGTCATGAGCCCATCGGTGCGGATCACACATGGAGGTATGCTGCTCCCGCACAATGGAAGACTCGTTGCCACTTCGGGAAGCTCAGCGTGTAATGGACTCAAGCAAGCTGGAGGCAAGAAACAGCAGATAACCAAACCATGTGAATTAAATGACCCCAGTAAGTACACTACACTTCACACTTTTACATCACATTGCAAATGACCGACATGTCAAACTTGTTGGCTAGTTTTCAGTTGGCCTGCCCCATTAGCGATACCCTATGATTAACAAGGACCAAAAGGCACAGTAGAAGTAATTCATAGACTCGCTGGCCACTTTATTAGGTACACCTTTCTAATATTGGGTTGGACCACTTTTGCCTTCAGAACTGCCTTAAAGGGGTCATATGATGCTTTTTTAAAGATCATTATGCACATTTGGGCACATTATGCAAATATTTCCACATAGTGACCTAGATATGTGGGGGCGTGTTAGAACGAGCCGTTTTAGGGGGGTGTGGCAGAGTCTTAACTTCGATAAAGAATATCTCTTTGGATTTGAGACTTTAGTCTTTGCAACTTCAGGGATCTTATCTATTCATGAACAGCTTGTAACACTCCAAAGAGAAAGGAAAACTTGAAATCGCATCATATGACCCCTTTAATTCTTCATGCCATAGATTCAGCAAGGTGCTGGAAGCATTCATCCTAATTTCATGTTGTCTGTATTGACATGATAGCGTCACACAGTTGCTGCAGATTTGTTGGCTGCACATCCATAATGCAAATTTCCCATTCCACCACATCCCAAAGATGCTCTATTGGACTGGGATCGGGTGATTGTGGAGGCCGTTTGAGTATAGTGGTTTGAAGTGGTTGGTAAACTCTTGTGGTTTGTTAGAAACCAGTTTGAGATGATTTGAGCTTTGTGACATGGTGCGCAATATTGCTGGAAGTAGCCATCACACAATGGGGTACACTGTGGTCATAAAGGGATGCACATAGGGCTGGGGTGATATGTCCAAAAAAGAAATCACGATAACATTTTTCATATCAGTAATTAGCACGATAAATATCAAATTTTTATTTCTTTCAAGTTTAACGGCAGATTTCTTCTCTTGAATGAAAGTTGTAGAAACCAGACAGTTAATTGTGGTTTTAAACAACTCTTTTTGTTTGTTTGTTTGTTTGTCAGAATGAAACACTTGCCAAACAGGTGAACATTCCACAAATCTGAGGTACAATGTTCAAAACATTTATAATAGTGAAATATTTTTTTCTACATCAAAATATGCACGAGTACACTTAAGTAAAATCCTTTTTCAGACTTTTTTTGTTAGTAAAATATCTTAATAGAGAAATTAATTTCTTGCTTTCTGCATGCTCTTATGGTTGCTATTGTTTCAAATCATGAAACGGGTTTGTTCCCTGACTTTGATGGCACGATGCAGATGTAAATTTATGTTCATTAACAAAAACAGTAACATCTGTAAAAATTGTAGCAGCTATAGGGTAAAATTTTAATGTTCTGACCATTTAAGTTAGGACTGTACTTTTTAAAATTAACCATTGGTCATCTATAGCAGTGTTTCCCAGCCGGGGTGCCGCGGCACCCTGGGGTGCCGTCTGTCGAGAGCAGGGGTGCCGTGTAAAAAAATCCTTTTTTAATATTTTTAAATTGCTAAAATGTTCAAAAAAGCATCTATTATATAATATCCATTTCTGATGTCGCCAATAATTAGAGATGCACCGAAATTCCGGCTGCCGAAAATTAGTTCACCTAAAAAAAAAATTCACTTTCACGTGGTGTGACGCTCTGTGTATTATCCGCTCTATGCGTGTGCGCTCCGCTCAGTCGCTCCACTCGTATACC
>NW_015558611.1:496956-515429 GCF_001515605.1 Sinocyclocheilus anshuiensis | reverse complement strand
ATATATATATGTATATATATGAGACACATTCTGCAGTTCTTCCCTGCTGTACCGAATTTCAATACTTTTCAAAGTATCATATCGAAGTTAGAAATTCAAATATTGTGACAGAATTTATTTTGTAGGGTGCCACAAGTTTGTTAAAATTTCCAAAGGGTGCCGCGACTAAAAAAAGGTTGGGAAACACTGATCTATAGTATGACACAATTAGATCATGATAACCAAAGGTAAAACCACACATACTGTAGCACCTCACTACCATGGTAAAATCTAGCTATATGCTTTCTGTGGTATTTGTATAAAAACAGTAGCCTAAATACATTTACTATAAATACAAATGCACCAATGCTTTTAAGTTAATAAGAACCCTTACTCCTTTAACACCTTTATACATACATGTCTACATTAATAATATAATAAAATTCCATATGTATAGCTCATATTTATGCCACAATACCATGGTGCAGTTAGCGTTACTACAGTAAATCCATGGTAAGTCCAACCTCTTTCATTGAGCTTTTGGCGCACAAACATTATATCGAACATGTATTATTGTACTATCAAGGGAAAAATATATTGTGATAGTTATCATTATTGTTTTATCGCCCAGCCCTAGATGGACATGGTCTGCAGCAATGCTCAAGTAGGCTGTAATGTTTAAACAATGCTCAGTTGGTATTAAGGGGCCCATAGTGTGCCAAGAAAATGCCCCCTATATATCATTACACCACCACCAGCCTGAGCCATTAATACAAGGCAGGATGGATCCATGCTTTCATGTTGTTTACACCAAACTCTGATTCTACCATCCGCATGTCGCAGCAGAAAGAAACTTTTTCCAATCTTCTATTGTTCAGTTTTGGTGAGCCCATGTGAATTGTAGCCTTGAGTTACTGTTGCCTTTCTATCAGCTTGAACCAGTTTGGCCATTCTCGACATCAGCAAGGCATTTTCACCCTCAGAACTGCCGCTCACTGGATATTTTCTCTTTTTCGGACCATTCTCTGAAAACCCTGTCATGCCGTGAATGCAGCTTATATCTTGTATACTGTACTCCAGGTTTTCCGAAGACATACGGTAGCTTTGTGTAATGAACAGACCCAGATTTCAGTTTTAAAACTGTTTTAGACATGTTTTCTTCAGTGCATTACTCTTAATTTACAGTAATAATCCATTGATAATCCATAACTTTAAAACAGTGGGCAAGCAGTTGTTTTTGTTTTAGGATGTATTGTTTCCTTTTTTGCATATATGTATATGATACCCTATATAGAGGTTCACTGTATTTGTTTTTATAGCCATCGTTTGGGGGACAACACTTGGCAGGATATATTGTTTCATATAAATAAAATCTGGGTTTTATCTGAATAATTGAGGAAATAATCAACACATGAATCGATTCATTGAAATAATGGTTGGTTGCGGCCCTAAATTTCAGTCATCATGACACTCTGCAGCTCTCAAATATAATTTGTTCTGCCACATATGTAACTTGGGACATTATGAACGGTTATGGGATGTTATGATTATCAGTGAGTTCGTCAAATGCAATATTTCTTTTTTTGTCTTTAGCTAACTTATTACTGTCATTCTAATAATGTATTGTATTGTTTTGTTTATATAACATCTTTCAACAAACCCAAGGAGGCTTCATGGTGCATAACAAAAGAAGTGGAGCATACAACTCGCAACATACAATAATGTCACTCATAATGTTAAGCATCACAACATCAATTAAAAAGCTTTAAAAAGCATTTTTTATCAGGCTTAACCAAGAGCTGAGGGTTATCAGGGACACCAGTAATCCAGATGTGTGTGTCATTTACGTGTTTTGATGAAATGCAGTTGTGCTGTCCAGCGATGAGGATGAAGAAAGTGATGATGTCAGCAGCACAGGGACCGGTAACCGCTTGGACAGCGTGTCGCCGCGGCCCGCGGACTCTGCCCACTCGTCTCCTGCTCCCTCCGGTGGTCGGGTGGAAGCGGCGGTTAAAGCAGCTGGTGAACATGAGGACCCTAGCAGTGACTTTTTCACTCAGACAAGCCAGAGAAACCTGGGGCCCAGAAGGAATCGCATGAGAGATCGAGTAAGCAGCGTTACATCTGAAGTGTTTTTGTTGTACTGTTGCTCAGTATTTCAGATTCTTGCTTGCCCTGCCAACATTTCACTGACCAATTTCTATTTTTTTAAAATGCTTTTTCAAACATTTGACACGTATGACAAATCAGATTTTTTTTTTCTGAAAAATTGAGAATCAGTTTGAAAGGATGAATGTGTTCGCTAGATGGTTTGTTGTATTTGAAGTGTGTAAGTTTTTTTTTTTCATTTTCATTTTTTTCATGTAGTTTGGGAACCCCGTGTGTGAAGATCCGTCTCCTAAGAAGAGGAAAGTGGGTCAGGTGCAGAAGTTGGGCAGCATTATTCTGGAGTGCAGGAGCGTGAGGATTGGCACTTTACGCAGGATGGTCACCAAGCCTGTTGTGGTGAGATCAACCAAAAACCTGATTCATATCACCTGCAGAGTTGGGAATTGAGATTTTTGCTTTTTATTTAAATGCTACATTTGAATGATCTTCTTGGCGTTCAGTTCTGTTAGTTCTTGAACATCTGGATTCTTCTGCAAGCGCAGGCAGAATAGAGTAGTGCAGCTTATACATCTGTCAAAGAGACTCAAAGAAGTTTTTTTTTTGGTATCTATGTTTACAATTGTCCAAAAAGGCCGAGGCACATCAAGCTGACTTCAAAGAACTAGTGGCGACGAAAGTCAACGGTGTTGTCGCCTCGCGTTGGCTGCGTCTGGACCAAAAAGCTGCGTTTGAACAAACCGCACCGCCGACTGCAAACTAGCATGTGCGTTCTGCGCAGGAGTGCTGTCTATATCAGCAGCTATCAATAGTCTTCATTTGTCTTTCAAAAGGAGAAACCGAAACAAGGATAAACGAGATATATGCATGTATACGAAACGTAAACAAAGCAGCACTTGCTTACCATTTTGAATATCAGTTATGTTGATAGCTATTCATTTTAAGCGGCTTGTGTTATGAAAATATTCGTGTACTGGAGTGCTCATGTAAGATAAACACTGACTCGACTAAACTGAACAAAAACAAAGTAAAATAGTGAAGAGCTTTATTATAATATTAAAGTCCCCCTGTAGTCAAAAATGTTATCCTTTAAAACTAATCATTGATCATCAAAATGACATATTTAAATGTTTTTTCTTGTGAAAATAATTTTCTCATGCCTTAAAATAGCTTGAATGCAACTCAACACCCTTGCCTCATTTACTATACGCGGATCTATGAATACTCAAATTAGCCCCGCCTCCACTCAGTCACACACCAGCCAGCGCCTCCTGATCCACTAAATGAACTGTAGTAAACGCGATACAATGGCAATGGCAAGTGGAAATATTGTGTTTGAACCAGAAATAAGATGGTATGCTCAACGTAAGCAAGAAGACTGATGGCTAACTTCATGAGGTAACATTATCTGTTTGCGCTGGTTCGTACACGGATAATGACAGATAAAACTGTTTTTACTAGCGGACAACTACGGTGGATACTGTAACATTCGTTAAATTTACTTGACGATGTTGTGTCCTCAAAATGCCTTTGACTCCAATGCAGCCAAGTTTGTGATTTCAAATCGCGCCCGTGTGAACACAATCTATTGGGGGCAAAGAGAGCAATTGGAGTCTGGTTCAGACCAAGCAATCGAATCAAGTGTGAAAGCACCCTTAAATTCTTGCGTCTGTATGAACCAGTGATGGCCACAGAGAAACGGGAGGATTACAAAGAAAAACTATTGCTGTGGATTTTATTTTTTTCCCCCCTGATATCCAGAAGTTGCTTTTGTTTGAGATTAATCCGTAACACCAGTATGTCAGTTGACCTCTACCCTAAATGTATGTTAAATCTAGTGTATGTTTTGTTTGTGAGAATTTTTGTGCTCGTTTTTTGTTGTTATTGATTGTGGGGTTTTTTTTCTTCTAGTTTTCGGTGGAGAACATACGGCTGGAGACAGAAGGTAAGATGCTGTTTTAAAGGAATTAAACTAGAAAGCAATGTATTATATGTTGTCCATTCAGTCACCATTATGACTTTCCTGTAAAATAAGACTTATTGATTTGTCGTTTCTGTGCTGTGGCATTGTGATTGAAGGTCCCGATGTGAATGTGCTGGAGAGCGTTTGTTTGCGGTCGTCAGAGCTGACCAGATGCGAGTGGTGTACCGTCAAGAAGCTGCCGGTCCTGTTTCTGCAGACCACCGATGAGGAGTGCCAGCGATTACAGACTCAGCTGCAGATGTCTCAGGACGACGGAGAAATATGGTACGACTGCAGCGGCAACAGTGAGTATCAGAATTCAATCCCATTACACTCCTTACAACATCTCCTTAAAAGCAAAGTATGCAGTTTCTGCGCTACTAGTGTAACCTAGCAGAATTACAAAAAGAAAGCATATTTTCAGACAACCTTTGCAAAAGCCTTTTACACTCATCATGCGATTATTCTTATCCATATAACATCTTTTGACATGGAAAAAAAGCTTACAAACTCCATCTTTAAAGGGATAGTTCACCCAAAAATGAAAATTAGCCCATGATTTACTCACCCTCAAGCCAACCTAGGTGTACATGACTTTCTTCTTTTAGACGAATGCAATTGGAGTTATATTAAAAATTGTCCTGGCTCTTCCAAGCTTTATAATGGCAGTGAATGGTGGTCGAGATTTTGAAGCACAAAAAAGTACATCCATCCATTATGAAAAGTGCTCCACACAGCTCCAGGGAGATAATAAAGGCCTTCTGAATTGAATAGATGCGTTTGTGCAAGAATTATATCCATATTTAAAACTTCATAAAGCGTAATCTCTAGCTTCCGCTGTACGACAGTTAGTGGAAGCTAGAGATTACTCTTTATAAAGTTTTAAATATGGATATTATTCTTATGCAAACGCATTGCTTCGCTTCAGAAGTCCTTTATTAACCTCCCGGAGCCGTGTGGAGCACTTTTCATGACGGATGGATGTACTTTTTTGTGCTTCAAAATCTCGACCACCATTCACTGCCATTAAACAGCTTGGAAGAGCCAGGACAATTTTACACAACTCCAGTTGCATTCGTCTAAAAGAAGAAAGTCATGTACACCTAGGATGGCTTGAGGGTGAGTAAATCATGGGCTAATTTTCATTTTTGGGTGAACTTTCCCTTTAAAGGTCATTGGTAAAATGAAAAAAAAAAAAGCTCTGATGATACTTCCTTAGGGTTACCTAATGCAGCGAAACTTATTGACTTATTGACATATGACACTGTCCAAAACTCGCTCTCTTTTCGAAACTGGTAGTGATTTTGTTTCAGGGCCACTTTATGCTCTTGGTTTCTTGTTTGTTGTTGATTTTACTGCTTATATTTGTACCAGATCTGATCTCTTACACCTCTCCTTCTTCTGTCGATGCTCTCCAGACGATGAGAAGTATATTGTATTGATTTTCGAGAGCGGCCCCACTTTGCAAGAACAGATGATTCTGGAGGATATCCTTGCTGAAATCGGCAGAAACAACAATCTGCCAGATTTCCCTAAGAAGATCAATTTTGATGAGGCCAACGTTCGACTGGTTGAGTACAATAAAGCCTCCATAGAAAAAGAAAAGGTGATTTACGTTGCGCTCAAACATGATAATTATGACTTGATATGTTTTGTATTCATCTGTGTATTAAAGGTGCCAGTATTTGTCCTTCACCTCAGGTTAAAGAGGTGAAAGCTGAAGTATCAGCAACACCTTCATCTTCAACCGTTTCAGCCTCGGCATCCCTTTCGGTTGTGACGGTTACCGTGGCAACAGCAAATACAGCCCCAGCAGCCCCTGTCTCTTGTGTGGTGACGAGTGTGCGGACACGCATGTCTGCTCGGCTCCAGGAGTCCTGTGAAGAGGACGATGAGATGGCAGAGCTCCAGCCGACCTTCACTGGTCCTATCATAAAGTAAGACTCTAACCAAAAATATCAATTTGGCACAGTGATTATTTTCCCTTTTTTATGTTGTTGGGTACAGGGCTCAGTTTTTTTCTGCTAGCTCAATCAGGCCAGTAGTTCAAAAGTTTACTCCCTTGTTATTATCTTCTCTGGCTCCAACATTTCATTTCAGCTTGGCAAAAAAAACAAAAAAACAACAACAACTTGTGTTAAATCAAAATGTCATAACTCGATATTGTGATGAAAATGACAGACTTCTCTCTGCCTGATTCTCCAATCAACAACCTACACTTTTTGTCAATAATGTGTTGCGCTCAGATGTACGTCACAACATGTGAAAAAATATTGCCTTCAGAAATATGCATTTCTTCTATGGTTTGTAAAATTTCAAAAATCTATTTACATTTTCAGTATTTTCAATACATTTTGTTGTCCATAAAAACATTTTGCTATGCAACATATACATATTAGGGGTGTAACGGTACACAAACATGACGGTTCGGTACGTACCTCGGTTTTGATGTCAAGGTTCGGTACAGTTTCAGTACAGCAGGGGGAAAAACTTAATTTATTTGTTTATTTTCCATTAAACAGTGGTTTACTGAACAAATTGCTCTTTCTTTAAATAAACTCAGTTATAATTACAATTTTCTTAGGGCATAAAAATATACCTAGGCTTATGCTCTAAACAAGCAACACTCAACTTTATTAAATATATGCAAACGTGTAAATTGCACATAATGCTGTTTTTGTTTGTTGTTGATTTTACTGCTTATATTTGTACCAGATCTGATCTCTTACACCTCTCCTTCTTCTGTCGATGCTCTCCAGACGATGAGAAGTATATTGTATTGATTTTCGAGAGCGGCCCCACTTTGCAAGAACAGATGATTCTGGAGGATATCCTTGCTGAAATCGGCAGAAACAACAATCTGCCAGATTTCCCTAAGAAGATCAATTTTGATGAGGCCAACGTTCGACTGGTTGAGTACAATAAAGCCTCCATAGAAAAAGAAAAGGTGATTTACGTTGCGCTCAAACATGATAATTATGACTTGATATGTTTTGTATTCATCTGTGTATTAAAGGTGCCAGTATTTGTCCTTCACCTCAGGTTAAAGAGGTGAAAGCTGAAGTATCAGCAACACCTTCATCTTCAACCGTTTCAGCCTCGGCATCCCTTTCGGTTGTGACGGTTACCGTGGCAACAGCAAATACAGCCCCAGCAGCCCCTGTCTCTTGTGTGGTGACGAGTGTGCGGACACGCATGTCTGCTCGGCTCCAGGAGTCCTGTGAAGAGGACGATGAGATGGCAGAGCTCCAGCCGACCTTCACTGGTCCTATCATAAAGTAAGACTCTAACCAAAAATATCAATTTGGCACAGTGATTATTTTCCCTTTTTTATGTTGTTGGGTACAGGGCTCAGTTTTTTTCTGCTAGCTCAATCAGGCCAGTAGTTCAAAAGTTTACTCCCTTGTTATTATCTTCTCTGGCTCCAACATTTCATTTCAGCTTGGCAAAAAAAACAAAAAAACAACAACAACTTGTGTTAAATCAAAATGTCATAACTCGATATTGTGATGAAAATGACAGACTTCTCTCTGCCTGATTCTCCAATCAACAACCTACACTTTTTGTCAATAATGTGTTGCGCTCAGATGTACGTCACAACATGTGAAAAAATATTGCCTTCAGAAATATGCATTTCTTCTATGGTTTGTAAAATTTCAAAAATCTATTTACATTTTCAGTATTTTCAATACATTTTGTTGTCCATAAAAACATTTTGCTATGCAACATATACATATTAGGGGTGTAACGGTACACAAACATGACGGTTCGGTACGTACCTCGGTTTTGATGTCAAGGTTCGGTACAGTTTCAGTACAGCAGGGGGAAAAACTTAATTTATTTGTTTATTTTCCATTAAACAGTGGTTTACTGAACAAATTGCTCTTTCTTTAAATAAACTCAGTTATAATTACAATTTTCTTAGGGCATAAAAATATACCTAGGCTTATGCTCTAAACAAGCAACACTCAACTTTATTAAATATATGCAAACGTGTAAATTGCACATAATGCTGTTTTTAAATTAACTTCTAAATTATAAAAATTCTATTTGTTGTTGAAATATTCATTTACACAGTGGCTCTCATAACTTGTTTCATAACAGATTTATTGAAACATTAAATAATTAAGACATCACTAACAGGTAAAGTAAAATGGAATGAGTATATAGTCTAATATTTTGTGAAATGCTCTTCTCTAGACTTCATTTATAGCGCACTAACGAGCTGTGGACACTGATGACCTGCATGAGGTAAAGGAAATGCTATGTGATATTTTGTTTTCAAGCTGTTTTATTGCCATCTTTCCATAGTTGAAACACTGATTGAGCTATTAAAGGAGGCATGAGATGTTCATTCATGTTTATTTCACTTTAAAACTAGTAGTAAAGAGGAAGAGATGATCGTGCTGCCATTTGAACTGAGGCCTTTATACAGCGATCTGTCACGCCACATCAAAGAGCATTTATTGTTTGAATTTCCTGAAAAAAGGGCATAATTTGAAAGATGAGACTTTTTCTTATCAAAAGTAACAATATATAAATCTGGAAGTTTCCAATGAAGTTCCGCTCGTGCAGTGCTTAAAACAATGTATTTGTTCAGTACACATGTGCACCGAACCGAAAGACCCGTACCGAAAATTTACGAATTACGAATTTACACGTACGAATACGTGTACCGTTACACCCCTAATACATATATATATTTAAATGCACACACATTTTTTTTTTTTCGTTTGTTTTTTCCCAACAATCTTTCAGACAAGTGAACCCTGCTCGATGGCCCAGGGCCAACATGAAAGATGCATGGGACAGTTAACGAAATTGTGCGTTGTCACAAAGTCTTGCCAATTTAAACATTCAAGACACTAAACCATAGGTCTTCAACCCTGCTCCTGGGGACCCACTGTCCTGCAGAGTTCAGCTCCAACCCTAATCAAACACACCTGAACCAGATAATCAAGGTCTTCAGGATCACTTGTAAGTGACAGGCCAGGTGTGCTGAAGCAGGTTGGAAATAAACTTTGCAGGACAGTGGGTCCCCAGGAGCAGGGTTGAAGACCTATGCACTAAACCATTCAAATGACAAGATGTGAAAGTGAACTCCATTCTCTAAACCGCATATTAGTTAGTTAGGCTAGAAATTCTTTCATTGGTATTGAAATTGAATTTTGAAATTTATCTAAAATGTTGGTGTAGTAACAGCCTTATTTATAACAATACAAGGTAGCATGGGTGAAAAACAAAAAAATTTTTTGGTGGTGGGCCAGTGACAGTTTTAGTGAAAATCTGAGCCTATGAACAGACAGGGCCAGTAGAAGAAATATTCCTTACATATACAAGACGACAAAGACACATTGAAGTTCTTACGGCTGTTTCTGTGTTTTTCTGAAGGTTGTTGGTTTACCCCCCGCCGCCTGCTAAAGGAGGAATCTCAGTAACCAATGAGGACCTTCACTGTCTGAACGACGGAGAGTTCCTCAACGACGTCATCATCGACTTCTACTTAAAGTCATTATCTTTATTTCAATCAATAATAATTGTTGTGACCAAATACAGTGCTTTTTAAAAAAAAAAAATGTAGACCTCATGAAAGTTTTTTTGTATGTAGGCATAAATTTGACATTATCTGATAATCGTGTGCTACTAGATATCTGTTTTTGGAGAAGTTGAAGAAGGAAGACGCTGTCCGCAGTCATGTGTTTAGCTCATTCTTCTATAAGAGACTCAATCAGAGAGAGCGGAGAAACGCAGTCGACACGTCCAACTTACCGTGAGCTCACGTCATTTACTCAAACACTCGCATTACCTTGGAGCTTAGTTACTGTGCTGGTGTTTAGTACTAAGATTGATTACATATGTGACGTTTTGATGTGTTGCAGCATACAGAAGAGGAAACACAACAGAGTGAAGACATGGACACGTCACGTGGATCTCTTCCAGAAAGACTTCATCTTTGTACCCATCAATGAGTCGTAAGGCACTGTTTGTTTAATTTAAAATCTTCAATTGCTTTTTATTGATTTATTTGGGTTATTTCACACTAACATGTTAAATTGCCCTGCTTCAGCTGCCTAAGTGTCATATTTTTTGACTTCTAATCTGATGACCTGCCTTTCTGTGTCTGTCTAGTGCACACTGGTATCTCGCCATAATCTGTTTTCCGGGTCTGGAGAAGGCTCATGTTGAGCCAAACCCGCTGTACCAGCCTCAAACTAAAGCATATAGCACTGCTGTCTCCTCCAGCCCAGCCGCCGATGGAGGTTTGGATGAGCTGGATGACGTCAGATCTGTGGCTGATGTGAACAGCCAGCCGCAGTACACAGGTGAGCACATGCAAGCCTACACGAGTGACCGGAAACAGACTGCCGCTGTGTCACTGCTTGACTTCTGTTTGGTGTTGATTGCAGATGGTTTACACAGAATAATCGAGTGTTATGGAACAGATGACTCCCATCCCTCTGATGACCAAAGCTCATGTCAGGTAAGTCACCTCAGTTTGGCTGATCTGTGGTTTCAAAACTGACTTTGTAATGTTGCCGTCAAAATGAGTGTATATTGCAGGGATGTATAGATTTATTCGTTTTCTCTGTGCAATGTTACAATGCTGTTCTTTTGAATTTTCTATTTATCAAGGAATCCTAAAAGAAAATGACCAGCGTTTCCACAAAGCACAACTGTTAGTTTGTTACTGTTATATTGATGATAATAAGAAGCAATTCTTGAGCAACATATCAGAATGATTTCTGAAGGATCACGTGATGCTAAAATTGAGACTTTCAAAAAAATCATATTGACCCCATATTGAACTTTTAAATGGTACAGTACGTACAGTCTAAATATAAAGGTTGCACATGCAAACTGCTGGTGACAAGGCACAATGAAACTATTTTGGGTAATAGAAATTGTAATAAAGCAGTTTAGTTTTTAACATTGTGTTCATTTGTTCAAGAGTTCCTTCTTATTTACATAAAAGGTTATGAGGTCTTTCAAAACTAACAAAGTAGTCAGATTACATCAATTTTGTGATATTTAGATTAGGTTACTGATTACAGATAAGTTTTACTGGAATACATAATTCCATTTATTAAGAAACAGGCTTACTTTCATAACGGAAAAATAAAATGTTATAATTATCTACAACAATGTGTGTGTATTGTGTATATTAGATTTTGACAAGTAATGTGGCGTGCCATGGGTGTGTTTGGATGACGTTTGGGAGTTTTGTCTGTGTCTGTCTCACATCATATGAACATGTTATCTGTGTTTTCAGGACGAGTGTAGTGAAGATGACAGCTTGGTTGATGACTGTGGGAGCTTTAACAAAGCAGAGTGGACGTCCAAACCCACCATCTGCAAACAGTGAGCGCAGATATTCCTCACATAACTTTGCATAGTTGATACATTATATCAAATATGGCGATTCAATTAGATATTTTAGAACGGAATGAATCAGTTACATCAATTTAGATGAACAGGTCAAAAAAATGAACTGTTTAACATTTTAATTGCATTCGTTAGCTTTTTTTACCCAACAAACGTTACACCTGTTTACACTTTGAAAGCTACAGAAGAGTTTGAACTACTATATTATAAACAATGATGGAAAAACAGAAACCCAAACCAGGGTTGTGTGCCATTTAGAGTTTAATTATGAATTTTCAATTCCTGAATTTGAAATAAATCAGCTTTAATATATCTGTTGAGAAGTTCTGACATGTATATTTTTTCAGCACTCACTGTCATTGTATTAAAATCCTCAGGCCTTGTATTCTGATCATGGACTCGCTGCGTGGACCAACCCGGTCGACTGTGGTAAAAACGTTACGAGAGTAAGTTACCACTTCCACACAAACTAGCGAAAATAAAACCTTTAAATGGATGTGTGATGTTCTGATCACAGATGTTTTCCATATAGTTGTTTTTCTGTAGGTATAATGGAGAATCATGGAGTCTTAACTTAATAAGTTCTCACTTATGTTGGTATCTGTATTAGTGCGAGTTTGTCCTCGTGTTTGTGCAGGTATCTAGAGGTGGAGTGGGAGGTGAAGAAAGGCTCCCAGAGGAGTTTTGGGAAGGATATGATGAAGGGCTCGAGTCCTCGTGTGCCACAGCAGGATAACTTCAGTGACTGTGGAGTTTATGTGCTGCAGTATGTGGAGAGCTTCTTCGAGGTGAGAGGACACATGGGAACTGTGTATCTAATGGTGGACTGGACATCATTGGTTCCCCCACAATAAAGTCACAGAGATTAAAAAAAAAAAAAAAACTTTCCTGGCAATGCATGATTTTGTTCACTCACACTCCCAGAGCTTCCTCATATTCTGTGCTTTCATTCACACTTCCCAGAAAGCTTTGTAAAGATGAATGACATTGCAATCTGATATTTTCACATTAAATCTAATAGGGAATTTTGGTCACACTTTAGTTTGGGGACCAATTCTGTCTGTTAACTATCTATTAACTATGACTTTTGCCTCAATAAACTCCTAATTTGTAGTTGTTAAGTTTAGGTATGGGGTCGGATTAAAGGATCTAAAATATGGTAATGCGGAATAAGGCATTAATATGTGCTTTATAAGAACTAATAAACAGCCAATACGCTAGTAATATGCATGCTAATAAGCAACTAGTTAATAGTGAGAACTGGTCCCTAAACTAAAGCGTTAACAGAATTGTCATACAACTGTGACTTTCGCCAGCTGTCAAGTGCCGCTTTCTTGGGCTGTGGAAAAAAGAAAAAAAAAGAATGACAAGCTTGTTTTTGCGAAAACATTTATTTATTTTTATTTTTTGCAAGAATTGTTTTAATTGATCTCAGCATCTCACTTTTATTATCATTCTCTGTGATTTTAATAAAGCTAATCTCACACGCGAACTGTCTAAATACAGACCACTCATCACATGCCCCATCCAGGGACAGCAATATACTGGACCATTGTTACACAGTTTTAAAGGATGCATACCACTCTGTCCCCTGAGCGGCTCTGGGGCTCTCTGATCACTTTGGTGCTTCTTCTGATCACTGTTTGGTCCATCCTCTACCAGCCTACAAGCAGAAACTTAAATCTGCTTAGCCTGTAGTAAGAACTGTAAAGAGATGGACTAATGAAGCAGAGTGGGATTTTAAAGCCTGCTTCGACTGCACTGATTGGGGTGTTTTTGAGGCTGCAGTCACAGATCTGCATGAGCTCACTGACACCTGACATCCTACATCAGTTTCTGTGAGGACGTGTGTTCCCACCAGAACTTGTATAACATTTAACAATGACAAACCGTGGTTCAGTGCAAAACTCAAAACAGCTTCGCCAGGCCAAAGAGGACGCCTACAGGGGTGGGGACAAAGCCTTGTACAAACAGGCCAAATACAAACTTAATATGGAGAAAGAGTAGCTAAGAGAAGCTACTCTGAAAAGCTGAAAAACAGTTTTCAAGCAATGACCCTACATTAGTGTGGAAAGGGTCTTGAAAGCCATCACCAGCTACAAGACCCCATCCCCCAGCACTGAGGAGAATCAACTTTTAGCCGATGGTTTGAATGAGTTTTACTGCAGGTTTGAAAAGCCTGGTCTCACACCCCACACCCACTCTGACCGTCTCACAACACAGCCATCAACACCCTGTCCCCCTACTGCCTCTCAGCCTGCACTTAAGATCTGTGAAGATGATGTACGCAAAGTCTTCAGGAAACAGAAGATAAGGAAAGCCAAAGGCCCAGACGGTGTCTCTCCAGCTTGCCTCAAAGCCTGATCTTCAGCAGATCACTGGAGCTGTGTGAAGTCCCCTCCTGCTTCAAACGCTCCACCGTCATCCCTGAACCCAAGAAACCAAAAATCACGGGACTAAGGGACTACAGACCTATTGCATTAATATCTGTGGTCATGAAGTCGTTTGAGAGACTGGTGTTGGCCTACTTGAAAGACATCACTGGACCCTTGCTGGAACCCCTGCAGTTGATGAACTTACTTACAGAGCAAACAGGTCTATGGGTGATGCAGTCAGCATGGGACTGCACTAGGGTTGTCACGATGCCATAAACTCGTGTTACGATACTATACCAGCTGAAGTATCACGATACCCTGGTGAAAAAAAAAGTACACTTCCATAATGTACTTAAAGTGCTTTATTTTCGCACACTAATTTTGTACTTAATATACTAAAAATTATTCTTTAGTACTTCTTAAGGTAATCTTAAGAACATCCAAGTGTACTCAAATGTGCTATTTTGGGACACCGTGAATATGAACTAAACATTTCTTTAAAAAAATGTATTTAGGTACCACTTGAACACATCTTGTGGGTGGTAACTAAATAATTTTTTTTAATACAGAGATAGTATGTTAATAGCATATTTTAGTTCATATACATGGTGTCTCAAAATAGCACCGAATGGGCGATTCTCGTCTGTATTTGCAGTACAAGCCACGGTTCAGCTGTGCGTGACAAACGCTGCCAGTGTAGAAGCACAATGGGTGCGTGCTGTTCCCGCTCTGCATGCACACAGCTTCTGCACTGCCTCCGCTCTGCTTGCAGATCCAGTGTGAAACCGGCGTAAGGCGCGAATTCTACACAGCATATTGCGCCCTTAAGGGCAACAGGCCAAAAAAAAGACGCTTTTGTATTGTTTATTTGCAGGCACAAGTGTTCGAACATTTTAGCGACTGCCCCACAAACAACTTTACTTACAGTAGAACCGTAATGACGATACTACCGTTTAAAAAATACAGTGGCACCGCCAGTATTTTGGAGTCTTAGTATCGCGACTAAAGTAGTACCAGTAAACCGTGCAACCCTAGACTGCACTACATCCTCCAACATCTGGACAAACCAGGGACTTGTGCAAGGATCTTGTTTGTGGACTTCAGCTCCGCTTTTAACACCATCATCCCGGATACCCTTCTGAATAAACTGACCCAGCTCTCTGTACCCATCTCCATCTGTCAGTGGATCACCAGCTTCCTGACAGACAGTGAGGCTGGGAAAACTCACATCCAACACCCGCACCATCAGCACTGGTGCTCCTCAGGGGTGTGTGCTCTCTCCACTGCTCTTCTTCCTCTACACAAATGACTGCACCTCTAAAGATCCCGCTGTCAAGCTCCTGATGTTTGCGGACGACACTTGCACTGTCATGTGCTTTGACGGATGCGTGTGCTGTTTCATGCGTTTGAGACAGGTTTTCCTCGGCACATAACTTATATTTTATGGTTGTATCATCATCTGTAAATGTTAGAAAGTCACACAATTGTTTCCATTATTTAATTCCAACAGAAATCATCTACAGATACAAAATAATTGATAGTTGCACCCCTACAATGACTTGTGTCTGCAAAAAAGTTGCTTCAGAAGAAGAGAATTACTATTGCATGATAATAAAAGATTATAAAAACAGACATTTACATTGAAGCCATTTAGTGACCTTTATATCCAAATTGAAATGTTGCGTTTAGACTTTGTAACTAATGCAATAATTGATGCTGATTATTTATTCTATTTATTTTTTTTCTTTCAGAGTCCTCTTCCAAGCTTTCATCTCCCGATGAATTTATTGGATTGGTTTCCCCAGCACCGGATGAAAACCAAGCGGGACGAGATCAAGGAGCTCATTCTGAAGCTTCAGACTCAGCAGCAGCTCAATCTGGAGAGCTCTGGACAGACAGACGGCTGCCACAGCCCCTGTGAGGATACCTTAGAGTCAGCTGATCTCGTCCCTCCAATCAGCTCCTGAGCTCCGCCCACGCTGCTACGCTTTCACCATCACATGACTTAGAAACACTAAAAGCCAATCAGGGCCTTGTGTGATTGTACGCTGCTGGACAACTCTGCCGTTATTTCTTATGACCTTCTTATAGTTTTGATGATATGAAATTTGAAAAGAAGAGTGGTTTGTTTTTTTTATGTGTATCGAATGCATTGTGTACATAAGCTAGGCTTCTTTCTTTTACTTTGCCGTTTTTTGCTGCCTTTTCAGTTTTACTTCTCATTTATTGTTCAGTTTTGCACCATCTGTAAAATAAAAGTTTGTGTTCATCTTGATTATTTACTCTAATGTGCCTAGAGGGTTATAAATACAGTACTGTTCAGTGTTCTGTTTGGATTTCATGCCTCTGAAGGAAATGAAAGCATTTTTTGTAAAATTAGTATCCAAGCAAACTTTGTGTCCACAACAAAATAGAAATCATTTTTCAATGTTCTGCTATTTGCCATTCAGGAGTGCACATTTGCCTTGGTACAGTCTAATACAACAATATGAAGTGTCAAAAACGAGCCTTTGCTTCTTTATGAGTATCTTGTTTTCATATTTGAATTGATTCAAAACATTTGGAGTCTCGAGGCACTTTCACATGATTCGTGTTTTCATTCCATAAAGCATAAACTCAAGAAGACATGGTAATGCAAAGCTCAAAGATCAGTCAGATGTCATTTTGACCGTTTGCTGTAGACTTTTAGAAGTGTAGCCTGTGGAGCTCAAACCGTTGCATGATGTGTTGAAGCCCTGACTCGAGTCATGTGAAACGGTTTATAGGCATCACTTCTTTTACTAAGCGTTTGTGTCCATATAGTCATTGTCTGAAACACACAAAGGATGTGCTGGTTGACATCCTTATGAATGATAATGTTCTGACTGTGATGCCATCAAAACATATTTGTTCGAGTCAAGGAGGTCGATAGTATTTCTGGAGAAAACCAATCTTGGTAGCTCATGGACGCTCACCAGTCTTAATGTTGTCCACTATGCTTTTCATAATACACATTGTTTCAAAATAGCTTTACAGAAAATCATGATGTTAATGTTTATAATATCTTATATATCAAACTTCATGTAAAGAGCTGAATGATAATATAGTTACATTTTGCTACAATATAAATTGGCCAAGTTATTTTTATGTATCGCTTTTTGCAATACAGACCGCTTCAGAGCAGCTTTAATGTAGTAAACCCAAAACAGCGTCTGTGTTGCAAAATTGCGTATTCACGACCCTGATAGCACACGTACATCTCCAAGACATCTATTTGACGTCTGCATTTACATCTGCAAGAGTGTTTGCTCATCTGCAATACGTCTATAGGATGTTTCCTATTAGATGTCAAATAGACGTCTATTTGATGTCTTTAAGATGTTTATGATTTAGAATGTATGTAAAACTGACATCTGAAAGATGTCTGTCAGACATTTGTAGGCAGTAGATGCTTTCCAGATCAAGAGATCTTTAACAGACGTCTTGCAGACGTACGTGTGCTCAATAATTCTAGTTCTAATCACATCATGACAGCACTGAAGGCGAGCACAGACACCAATTGGGATAAATATCAAGATTGGTTTATAAATGAAAGGCCATTTTACAATTTTAACAAGCTTTCAAAATGGAATATGACAATAGTTGAAACATAGTGAGCATGTGTGTGAACATCACCTAGAATCATTAACATAAGTCATTTTGATGTATTGTTTTTCTCAGGTGATGTTGTTTGATGGCAGCTTTGCAGAAAATAGTCCCTTGCAAACACATACATGAACAGAGCTTCAGACATGAGGAATTTGTTGTGGGGTGTTTTAGGAGCTCTGGGTACATATCCATTATATCACACACGAGTGGGCGCTGAGGAATGATAATAGTGCTTTGTAGAATTTGAGCTCACTTATTTTTTACGTTTTGTGGCCCTCGATAGTATTTAGGCTTTGGTGCTTTTTAGCATAGCAGCCACAAATACAGCCGTTCTCAGCTGCACAAAGATCAGTCTTTAAAATATATATAAAAAATAGAAACATTTAACTCTGAATTAGATTTTTTTTTTTACTTTTTGTCAGAAATGAGGGGCTTATACTGAATGAACACACACACACACCTCTAAAATTAAGTAACGACACCAAACTGATCAGTTTATAAGACTATTCAGTTTGGATATGGTTTATTTCATCATATTGAATGTTTGAATTAAGACAACACCAATTATGCAGCTTCATTGCGTAATAATGTGCTTTCTAAACTAGTGACCAGTTCTTCATTATTTTGTATATGTTTGGTTTTAGATCTATAGCAGGTGCGAACAGTGAGGAACAGTCATTAAAGTGAAGCGTGGGTCGGGTGGGTTTGCTATAAACCAGTGAAAATAATAAAAAATGAACAATAAGTAGCCTAATAATTTGAAAAATTCTTTCCAAAACATCTTTTTTTTACCTTGGTGTTCCTTACACTCGCTAATGTTTTAAGATGTTTTAACTCAAACTTAAAGTGTACAAAGTTTGGTGCCTTTTTTGACCGTCAATATTTATGAATATGATATTTACTAATGAATTAAGAACAACATTTTTCTTATATTAAGGTTGGTCATAAAAAGATCTTCCACAAAATTGTCAGCTTCAGAAATGTCCTTAAAGGAAACTTTAAAATCACACCAGAATATATATATATATATATATATATAT
>NW_015558611.1:493094-495689 GCF_001515605.1 Sinocyclocheilus anshuiensis | reverse complement strand
ATATATATATATATATATATATATATATTTTATTTATTTTTTATTTTTTTTACAAACACAGTCAAAGATGAAAAATACTCTCGTCATTCAAATTACAATTCAAGTCAAGACAATATCTTTCTTAAATCTTCTTATGACCCATAAATAACTGTGAAACATCATTTCAGTCACCAATAAAATAATTTATATTTTTACATTAATAATGTAATCAGTATTCTGTTTATTAAAGCCAAGTATGAATCTCATCAAGTTAGTGTTTTTGAGGCATTCTATAATTAGGGGTACACGGACTCTATTATCAATTTTACTAATTTTTCAATAACTTTTCACTTCAAACAATGATCACTTTTATATCAGGGGACATTTCTAATTAATTTAATACAAAAATCCAACAGATATCCATCTTTGATCTTGCAAGCCAAGTATGAATCTCATCAAGTTAGTGTTTTTGAGGCATTCTATAATTAGGGGTACACGGACTCTATTATCAATTTTACTAATTTTTCAATAACTTTTCACTTCAAACAATGATCACTTTTATATCGGGACATTTCTAATTAATTTAATACAAAAATCCAACATATCTCTTTTATCTTGCAAAAATGGCATATTCTATACTGGAATTTGCTGTTTTTGTGCTGTCCAATTTGGTAAATGTGAGGTTTTGCTCTTCAGATTAGCTCTAAAATGCATGTTTCTGTACATATTTCTTATAAATATTTGTCCAAAATAATCATTGAATTATGAGAAAGGTGTTTTTAAAAATATTTTGCTCATGCATTTACATTAAATCATCCATTTTGTGTATGTCCGAGAAATCAGTGTCAACTGTGTTACTCCCTATAAAACCCCTTATAAATCAGCAATGGTCATATCATGATCATACATCATATGATGTATTTTCCCTTTTTGGAGGGAAATTTGAAGACAGTGTGGAAAGTCATAACTTCTCCTCTTCAATATTTTATCTAGATTATTGTCTGCACATAGAGTAGATTAATTGACCGTCAACTGTGTTATCAACATGTTCTGGTGAACTTGCGTCACATGTTATATTTATAAATATGTAGAGAAAGAATATAAAAACAAAAGTTAATCAAGGTCATGTACTAACTATTCCAAGGTCAGCAGTTTGCACAAGGCCCTAAAACGGCTGAAATGTCAACTGTGTTACCCATCAACTGTAACATAGTTGACAAGGATTAACACGGTTTACAATGTTGGCAATTCAGTGTCAATTTATGCTCCCACTGAGTGTTGTTGATAAAAATATATATTCACAAACTATTGTCATTACACAGAAATTACATAGGAATTGCCTAAAACCATGGAAAACAATGGATAAACTTAACTGATCCAATCATGGCCACACTTTCTATGAACTCCGTATCCATAATATTATATACACATTATATTCACATTTGTCAAGGGTTAAAAAGCATTCAGAATTCCTCATGATTGACATAAACCTATATAATATTATAGATTTGGCATATATCTATTTCTGCTTAGTTATGACTGATAAAGTGTTATGATGTTATTGTATAAGTCCTTACAACTTGAAGTGTCATGATGCATTATAAAACGTAATTTACCTTTATAATAATATAATATATATTAACGTTATAATATATATTATTATAATGTTTGTGTGTTTAAAATACTTTATGGATACTAAGTTCATTCTTACCTGTCAACTGTGTTACTTTGTCAACTGTGTTATGTGTGGTTTTTATTTTATAAATCTTTTAAATGTGAACTAATCCGTCAGAAAAAAAGATGGGGATATCTCTGGAGATGGATGACTTTGGTAAGGATGGTGAATAACACTAAATTCAGCATACTGTGGATTTATGTTAAAGAAAAGTATCATACTTCATGATAGCATCCCACAGTACGCCCACTATGAAGCCCCAAATTCATATTTTCAAATCAGTTAGACATTTAACCTCAAAAACTCTGGTGAATAGACTCAAAGACCTTCAAACAAATGTGTAATCAGACATGTGGGACTTCAATCATGTTTCATTTGACACAACATTTGTCCGTTAACACAGTTGACTTAATTTAGCACATTAAGGGGATATATTATTCAACCACCTAATGTATTTATCAAAAGAGAATACTGATTTTGAAATGTACCCCTAAATATAGAATGACTCTTTTAAGCATTTTACATTTATTCCAAAATAATAACTCAAGGCAGTAACAATTTATTTTATTTGTGAACTTATGTTCAGCTATTCTTTTTCATAGTTAACGTTGAACTATTTTGGAATTATTCAGTTCATCAGTCATCAAAGCTCAGTAAATATTGATCACCAACACAGAGATTATACATATGCAGTTCATATGGATATTGTATTACACATATTGTATTAGCGCTACAGTTACAGCATGAAATAGCCTACTATTTATACCTATAACATTTTACATAACATTTACCTATTTTATCTTGCAATTCAGATTTATATATATATATATATATATATATATATACATTTATATATATGCGCGTGCACACACACACATGTCTGGTTTGCTATCCTTGTGGGGACTCTCCATAGGGGTAATGGTTTTTCTACTGTACAGACC
>NW_015558611.1:487677-493009 GCF_001515605.1 Sinocyclocheilus anshuiensis | reverse complement strand
CTCACACACGCGCACACACACACACACTCTCTCACACACACTCACACATACTCACACTCTCACACACACATGCACACTCACACTCACACACATGCACACACTCACACACACACACTCACACACACACACACACACACACACACACACACTCACACACATATATATTATAGCATGGACACGTCGCTTTTTTATAATACAATGGGAAAACACCAGAGTGCGCTGTTTTCCATTCATTTCATCTAACAAACAAGGCATTAAAAATCAAAAGCATTATACATAATTTCAGAAAATCCAGTGTGTTTCATAAAGCAATAGCATTTTTTTCCCGCGTCAGTGAATTCATCCAAGTTCATCCGGGATGCAGAAGCCACACCGCGACCTGCCGAGCGTGACGTCACAACGGCGCGTGGACTTCATCCCGGGAGCCGAGGCTGATCGACATCCGGGACACCGGGACTGAGTGCATGTGAATGCCTGCACACTTCACGGACTGACTGTACGGGCAGAGAGCTACGGAGGTGAGTTCCATCTCTACATGGTGTTCGCTTTCTAGTTGGACGCGAGGGTTTTTGGCTCATTGGAACCAAGCGGAAATTGGATACTTGTTAGTTTTGACAAAGACAGATTGTCTAGATAGTATTGCGAAGCAAAACACAGGAACTCATCCCAGCATGAGTGCTTTCTGGCTTTGTGCTGTGTGTTCATGTTAGGGTGAGAGCGCGTGCTTTTATGATTTTGTGACTGATGCATGTTCTGTCACACCTCTGTGGTCAGCTGATGGTCAAGACTGCTTCATATCACCGCAAGGCATCTCTGCATCTTTTTTTCAGTCTGTTCAAGTGTGTACGACCATTCATTAGGCCTTTACTTCTGAAATACATACTATTTCCTGGTCACTCAGAGCTCATTTACCTTGCAAATGTTGGTGCTGTGCTTGTGTAAGGAATTCGAATGGTCAACCCAAAGCAAACTTTCACTTCCAGTTCCAGACATTGTATTGTTTTTATTCTCCCGAATGGTCATAAAAGCCCGAATGCATCCATGGATGTCGTTTAGTAGGTTGTCTTAACTAAATTGCTCCTGCTGTGTCACAAGACCTTGTAAATGCCCTTTGCTTTTTGGGAACTTTTACATGTTACTCGTCCCATATAGGTTTGACAGTAGTGTGTATGGAATATGATTAAGGAGACATGCAAAACATGCAGTGTTGGGGTGCCTCCAGGACCAGGGTTGGGAACCACTGGTTTAGATCATTCGAGAACAGCTGAAAGCAAGCAGATATGTTGTTATGCTCTGGCTGTCCATTATAATAAAAGAAATATGAGAGGAACACACAAACGTGTGTGTGTGTGTGTGTGTGTGTGTGTGTGTGTGTGTGAGAAACAGTCTGACCACATTGACACACCTACAGGTGCGGCTGCCAGGGGGTCATGACTCACTTCACTTGCACTTTAAAGACATTTCTGTAATTTGTGCTATAATTGAATCTGTAGGCCTTTAATTATCTTGGAAAGTTTCACATATGACGTTGGTTCTACATATTTGATTGGCTAATGGTTTTTTGGTACAATGAAATCTTGCATTCTGGTCCACATCTATCCAATCAACCACAGGTGGACTGAACCAGTCCTGCTGTACTTTTTTTTTTCTTTCTTTTGAATAAACCCTTTCAGTTGGATGTGCGTCACAATACAGAGGAAAATATCTGTTGCTACTTCTATTTATATTGCGACTGGAGTCTTTTTTTGTTTGTTTGTTTTGTGGTGTTGATTTGGTGTAGTGCTGGGCGGTATGACCAAAAATTTATATCACGGTATTTTTCAAAATTATACCGGTTTCACGGTACATTAAGGTATTTTTTTTCATGCATGACGGGGTGTTAACCATATTTTCTGCTGATTGAGAGAGGAAATACTGCAGTATATTGACTTAGAATGCCCTATTTTACTGTCATGATGAGTGAATATTGTAGAAAAATTCCACTCTAAATAGTGACGAAACATGACCCATTTGTATACGTTAACCAGGAGTCACTCTCATTTATAATCGCGGCATCGTCTGATAAAATCAACATGCATCTACACTAAAGAGCGGCTATGCGGTTGTTTTGGCTATATTACTTTTTTGTCTCATGCAGCGCACTGCCTGCGTCTGAGTAACAAACTAAAAAAAACAACAAACAAAAAAGTGCATGTGATATTAACAGACGAACTACGCTCATATTTATAATTCCAAACAATCAGTAAGCGACAGGTGCTAGGAAACGCTGTTTTGTACTCATTTATTGACGAGTCGGCTGCGGTGCGGCCAACTGAAAGTGCTGCTTCTCCGCCGCTCACTGCACAGAACAGACGCCGAGAGAGGCGACGCTTCTCTGGGAAAGTCAGACCTCGCGTTCATGGGACAGCACTGCCGAAATCTTCCATCTAGTGCTAAAGTCGCGCTCATGTGTGTGAGACGCGGGAGCTGATGGCAGGGGGCGGTGGATATTTGTGGCGGTCAATGTGGATATTGTGGATGAGTTCTTCTGTCATCACGTTCTATTAGTTCTACAGCTTCAGTTTCGGAACTTTCACGCTTAGTAACACATACAGCTGTTCCCTCACCACAGTGCAACAGTGAAAAGGGACCCCTTTCAAACAGTGTCGCGTTCCCAACGTTGTTTAAGCGACATACACCGGTATTACGGTATTTAAAAAATTCATATCATAACAAAAATAAACACCGGTATTCGGTATGAACCGGTATACCACCCAGCACTAATTTGGTGTTGTAATTTCTAACACAAAGCTATCATAATTATAATTTTTGTGATTTATGAAAAACACTTATTTCTTATTAAAAAATTCCTTCACTGCTCATTAATACTTTAATACTTTTTTATGACAAGGCAAGGTTAGTTCAGGTTGTAAATTGTCATGTGGTGCAGCTCCCTAAAAACTCCCTAAAACAGTTATGGTTAAATAATTTATATGTATACCATAATTAATGATATTTGTAAAATACTTTTTTTTACCTTTTTTAGATCTGGACACTTACATGTAGCCTAGTCAAGGTGTAAGGAAAATATGTTATTACTTTTTATTTGAAGATTGCTCCAGATGAGTAAATACATGAGTAAATTAAATTCAGACTTTTCTTGAAAATGACATAACATATTTTTTTTCTTCAAAAGCATGAATACAAAGAGTATGATTCTACGAAATTGGCATTGGTTTAAACTAGATTTTTCTTTCATTTTTCTTTTATTTATTCATTTTCATCATGGACTCTCACTGTACACACCTTCACTGATGCCTCAGGGTTAGTACAAACTGAGATATTTTTTCTTTCTTTTTTTTTTCTTCTTCTTTTCACTGCACTGGTTTCTTTTGTCTCATGCTAAAGAGTGGATGTGTTCCAAAGCTTGCTGGCTGCCTACGGAGGCAGCATTATCATAGACGTGCTGCAGACATGTTTTGTGCCTTGGAAATGCACTGAACTTGATTTGGGGTGCAGATGTAAATGTACTTACCCTAACAAGAGTAACATACACTATTTGGGCAAAAGTATTGGGACACCTGACCATTACACAAACAGGGATTTCACATTCTAAATACATTGACATTAATATTGAGTTGGTCCCCCCTTTGCCGCTTCCACTCTTCAACGAAGGCTTTCCACAAGATTTTGGAGTGTTTCTGTTGGAATTTTTGCCCATTCATCCTGTAGAGCCTTTGTGAGGTCAGGCACTGATGTTGGACGAGAGCCTGACTCAAAATCTCTGTTCCAGTTCATCCCATGGGTGTTTGATGGGGTTGAAGTCAGGGCTCAGTGTGTCAAGTTCTTCCACAGCAAACTCATCCAACCATGTCTTTATGGACCTTGCTTTGTGCACTGAGGCACAGTCATGCTGGAATAGAAAAGGCCCTTCCACTTTTAATACCACTTACAGTTGACCGTGGAATATCTGGCAGGTATGAAGTTTCACGACCTCACTAAAAAGATGGCATCCTGCCACAGTACCATTCTTGAATTCACTGAGCTCTTTAAAACAACCCATTTTTCTTCACAAATGTGTACACTTGGCAATAGGTCTAATTAAAACACCTGAACTCAATAATTAAGAAGTGTGTCCCATTTTAAAGACATAATTTTTAAAACATATCTACCTTTTTCCTGAACGCGGGATTCTCGCCCGACTCATGCCCGACAGCAGTGTTTGTGTAGGTCTTGTCAGGCTTTTGTGTGAGTGTGAGTGTAAGTGTGTGAGTGTGAGAGTGAGTGTGAGAGTGAGAGTGAGAGTGAGAGTGAGAGTGTGAGTGTGAGTGTGAGTGTGAGAGTGAGAGAGTGGATGAACAGACCGGTTGCATGTGTGACCTTTCTGCTGGCAAACAGGTTGTGGCACTTCAAACTCTTGATGATTAGAAGAACTTTATGTAAAGAAATAAAATCATTAACCATTCTTTGTCAAAAATGTAGCACACTAATTTTGCGAATTGCGTATCTGTCATGCGTGTATCTTACGATGTAGAAACCTCTGCCACTGATTAACTTTTTTTTACCAGTGCTGTCACACCATGGTCAGGTCTTTTACATTAGTCTGAGAGTTTGACCTGTGATCGCGGGAAATAGTCAATCTTTAAGCCAGAGTGAAAATCACTGAATACTTCAGCTCAGATTAAACTAATAAGGAAGCTGCTAGAAAGTTTAGTGTTGAACTCCACCTGTTCTGTTGTCATTGTGTGGGTTACAGCGGACTGCACCTGGACCAGCCTTCATAATGTGACACCCTGCAGTCCTTTGTGTTCAGTCTAACTCCATCACTTCATGTCTGATAATCAAGTACAGAAGTTGTTCTGATGTTAATGCAGTTACTGGAAAATATGCAAAATTCATACATATTATTATTATTATTATTATTATTATTATTATTAATGATATTATTTTAACATTCCTAGGAGAAAACAACAATATAATATAAATTTAAAGTCACAAAACTCTACTTGTACTTCTAGATTTATAATATTATATTTTAAAAGTGCATTGTATTATATTAATTATATTATATTATATTATATTTAAAGTTGTTCTGATGTTAATAGTTACTGAAAAAAATGCAAGACATTGTTTTTTTTTTCTTTAGCATTCTTAGAAGAAAATAGATAATATAATTATATATTCACATTTTAATATTATTATTATTATTATTATTATTATTATTTTAACATTCCTAGGAGAAAACAATATAATATAAATGGAAAGTCACAAAACTCTACTTGTACTTCTAGATTTATAATATTATATTTTAAAAGTGTATTATATATCATATCATATCATATCATATCATATC
>NW_015558611.1:483722-484049 GCF_001515605.1 Sinocyclocheilus anshuiensis | reverse complement strand
TGGTGTGGGTTACAGCGGACTGCACCTGGACCAGCCTTCATAATGTGACACCCTGCAGTCCTTTGTGTTCAGTCTAACTCCATCACTTCATGTCTGATAATCAAGTACAGAAGTTGTAATGCAGTTAATGCAGTTACTGGAAAATATGCAAAATTCATACATATTATTATTATTATTATTATTATTAATGATATTATTTTAACATTCCTAGGAGAAAACAACAATATAATATGTCACAAAACCAAAACTCTACTTGTACTTCTAGATTTATAATATTATATTTTAAAAGTGTATTATATATCATATCATATCATATCATATCATATC
>NW_015558611.1:463976-483420 GCF_001515605.1 Sinocyclocheilus anshuiensis | reverse complement strand
CTTAAAAAGTCTTGGAATGTCTTAAATTCAGATTCGATGGGTCTTAAATATTTTTGGTCACTTTACCGCTAAAATATCTAAAGTCTGAGGGACCTAATAACAGTTTACAATCATTGGACAGACCGAAGATTTTTTTTCTCCCCCGCGGTAAGTTACTGCATCATCAGAGAGAATCGCAGTAGCGAATACAGGTCGAACTACCTTTGTAATGTTCTCAATAATAAAAATAATAATAATAATAATATAGGTCGAGCTACAGCTGATCAGCCTTCTAGCTAATTTAAAATGTTTTTTTTACTTGCCCGACCAGACAAATAGCCTGATTAAAACATAAGTGACAAAAAAAATCGAGGGTCCTTAAAAAGTCTTAAATAACGTTTTCCTAATAAAAGGCCTTAAAAAGTCTTGGAATGTCTTAAATTCAGATTCGATGGGTCTTAAATATTTTTGGTCACTTTACCGCTAAAATATCTAAAGTCTGAGGGACCTAATAACAGTTTACAATCATTGGACAGACCGAAGATTTTTTTTTCTTCCCCCACGGTAGTTACTGCGTCATCTGACAGAAATGGAGTAGCAGAATACAGGTTTAACTATATTTTTTTTGTTTAATGTTCTCAATAATAATAATAATGATAAAAATACAGGTCAAGCTGCAGCTAGCTTACCAGCTTTCTAGCTAATTAAAAATGTATTTATTTTTTTTACTTGCCCGACCGGACAAATAGCCTGATTAAAACATAAGTGACCAAAAAAAAAAAAAACGGCGAAGCATCGAAACGCGAAAATGATTCTTCTAATTTTATTAGCCTACATTCAATGTAAATGGCAATTGATAATGGATAGTGTATTTCTGGTATCAAGGTCGCGCTGTTGAGGCTCACTCTGAACATTAAAACCCATTATAAACGAGTAGGGATGTAACGATTCACTCAACTCATGATTCGATTCAATTCACGATTTTGATTTCACAATTCGATTCGATTCACGATTTTGATTTTATATTTTTTATTTTTTACAAAATGAGGTTTAAGACAAATTATAAATAAATGTGTCCTTTTATTATTGCTTGGACAAAATGCTGCATGTTTCTTTGTGAAATTGAAATATAACACTATAATAATATACTAATACAGCACTTGTATATTATTGCTCTTTTGTTGGTTTTGATTGCTTCTATTGTCCTCATTTGTAAGTCGCTTTGGATAAAAGCATCTGCTAAATAACAAAATTTAAGTATAATTTAAAGGGGTCATATGATGCGATTTCAATTTTTCCTTTCTCTTTGGAGTGTTACAAGCTCTTGGTGCATAAAGAAGATCTGTAAAGTTGCAAAGACTAAAGTCTCAAATCCAAAGAGATATTCTTTATAAAAGTTAAGAGCGTAACTTTTAAGATCTCCTGATCCGGCCTGACAGGGCACCATCATCACAGTATGGTAGGGGCGTAACATTTCCGTCACACGCTTGAGGTATTCGGCCAATCACAGCGCACTGGATAGCTGGCCAATCACAGCACACCTCGCTTTTTCAGACCGATGAGCTTTGTAAAAATCGACGCGTTTCGGAAAGGCGGGGCATAGAGGAGAAACAATAATGTACAGTATGTGGAAAATAATGTGTTTTTTAATCTTAAACCGCATAAACACATTTCATTACACCAAATACACAAAATACTGTTCTTTTTAGCAGCATCATATGACCCCTTTAACTTTTATAAAGAATATCTCTTTGGATTTGAGACTTTAGTCTTTGCAACTTTACAGATCGTCTTTATGCACCAAGAGCTTGTAACACTCCAAAGAGAAAGGAAAAATTGAAATTACATCATGTGACCCCTTTAATTAAGAGACTTAAGTTTTAGACACCATATTGCCTGTTTTTGCACTATTTCGACAACAAAAATAATTCCAAACACAGCCACAGCACTGTTTTGCGTCTCTGAGCAACATGATGGTGTTTCGTTCATGAATGGATCAAACATTTAAATCATTCAGTTCAATCGCAATGACTCACTTATTAACAGTGACTTGCTGCCACCTATTGGCGGTTTTAATCTTACATTTAAAGTACCTTTTTATTATTTAAATAATTTCAGTATTCAACGTTTTATGTTTAATATATCAAAACATTATGCATTTGTAAAAATAGGCCTTTGTAAAAATATGCAGATTTAAGTATGTAAAAACTGATGAACACTGATGAAAATATTGCTTCAGAATAAATTATTTGCACTACCAAAAATCTTGGTGATGCGGTGCTTTTGTGGGGATATTTTGCATGGAATATTGTCTTCTGATATGAAAGGTTCTCTGTATATCTTAGTAATAAATATAATTTATTACAGTGATGATATTGTGTTTTCTTTTTACGTTAAACACATTAAATATTACATACACGTATGTAATATAATGTGTATTTCCATTACAGGTTTAGGTCTTAAATTTCATATAAGGTGGTATTAAAATGGTCTTAAAAAGTCTTAAATTTAACTTGTTCATGTCTGTAGAAACCCTGTGTTATATTATATTTAAAGTTGTTCAGATGTTAAAAGTTACTGAAGAAATTGCAAAAGACATTGTTTTTTTTATTTAGCATTCTTAGAAGAAATTATCTAATATAATATAATTATATATTCACATTTTAATATTATTATTATTATTTTAACATTCCTAGGAGAAAACAATATAATATAATATCATTTTAAAGTCACAAAACTCTACTTGTACTTCTAGATTTATAATATTATATTTTAAAAGTGTATTATATTATATTATATTTAAAGTTGTTCTGATGTTAAAAGTTACTGAAAAAATGCAAAAGACATTGTTTTTTTCTTTAACATTCTTAGAAGAAAATATATAATATAATATAATTATATATTCACATTTTAATAGAGTTACTGAAAAATATGCAAAAAAAATTATTTACCATTCTTAGGAGAAAAATACTCAAATATATAATATAATATAATTTAGGCACAATAATGTGTAGCACGATTGTGCAGCTATTGGACAACTGCTGGCAAATGAAATTCCATTCAGCTTATAAAGTACAAACTAATTTTTACTGTAGTAAATGGTACTGCTATAATTTAGTGTAGTATTTACTTTCATCAAACAATTTGTCATAAGTAGTTTAGCTGTCTTTGTATTCACTTTGATGGGATGAGAATAAACATTTGCGGGACTTCTTTACTGCTGGTGTTTTTGTGCAGTCTTCACGGAGTCCTCTCATGATCTCATGCGCTGTGACAGTGAGCTCTCAGTCCTCTGCCAGCTTGCGTTCAACAATCCAGATTTGTGTGCTGTGAGGAAGAGTGGGCCTGCAGTGGAATAACTCAAACTCAAGCTCCACGCTAAACTTTCCGCTGCTGAAATGTCCATTCACAGCAGCCGTTTCTTCCTTGCTTTGCCTCTCAGGCCTTAAGTCATTTAAAGGATTTGCCACTGATGATTCAAACGCGAGTTTTGGGCAGTGTAGAGTAGCACTTGTGTTTGTCATTTATCTG
The DNA here is from genome assembly GCF_001515605.1 of Sinocyclocheilus anshuiensis. Classification (NCBI taxonomy): domain Eukaryota; kingdom Metazoa; phylum Chordata; class Actinopteri; order Cypriniformes; family Cyprinidae; genus Sinocyclocheilus; species Sinocyclocheilus anshuiensis. The sequence goes on along the minus strand of NW_015558611.1, from coordinate 479,910 downwards.
ATCACAAATGCAGACAGAAAATAATGTTCTTTTTAGCAACATCATATGACCCCTTTAAAGGCAGTTGCTTGGCTAGCACAAGAACCCTGGACTGACCGGATTTGAATTTTACCATCTTTGCTCCTGGCCAAAACAATTCCAGTTGTTTTTTACTGTATGTATATATATATATATGAAGAGTTCACTTGCAAAACCCGATAAATGCCACTTTAAAAAAAAAAGAGCTGATTGCCATGCGTTATTCTCCACATATAGCGTGATCTGAACCCTAAACACGTTTTGTCAAAAAAGCCGGTTTTGTCCAATTTCAAGGCATCGCGAGTTCACGTTTTACGGCAGAAGCTGACAAGCGCCCTTGTTGTTAACTTGATTTCTGGAGTTATCTGTTTTTGCAAATGATCTCTTCATATATATATATATATATATAAAATTTTAAACTAAAAAGCCATGTGAAAATGACATAATGACAGTGCTGATTGGCTGATGACACCACAAGAACTTTCTCTAGTGACATCCAGGCAGCAGACAGGGACCGATCAATTTCATGCTTTTAAAAGAACTTCAAAAACTCAGTGACTGGCATTATAACATCTCTTAGTGAACAAACACTGTGTTAGTGATACATTGCCAAGACTAAGCAAAAAGATGATTTTTGCCACCTAACCAAATCTTGACCCCTTTGTTCAATTACAGAATTGATATTATCATTATAATACACGCCATATGATACACAATTTGAGTGTATTGTGGAAGAACATGACTGTCCTGCACAAACCCCAGAACTGAACTCCACTAAACGGCTAAACAGAGATGAACTGGAACACCGATTGCAAACCAAAGCCATCGCTTGAATGGAGCAAAGCTCTGCGTCCATACTCAAACATCCTCTTTCCAGAAGAACAGAAACTGCTCTGGCAGCAAAGGGAGGGATTCATGCTTGTTGCCATGCACACATTTAAATATAGTTCCATTGAATGGCGTAGCATTCAGGTTTGTTTTCACTGGAATTACAGCTCTCTCACACACACAAGTCACCCATTTGTCAGGAAATAGTGGAGATGATCTTCTGTACAGGTGATTTAACCTAGACAGGACATGAACTAAAACAAGCACTCTTTATAGGGTAAAATGAGTGAAAATAAACTCTTACTGATGCACAGCTTGTGACACAACGTCATCCTCTGCATCTTTGGGCATGCAGGTGTTGGCAGGTGTGTGTGTGTGTGTGTATGTATTGTTCTGCCAGGGCTCCAGGAAAACAACAACTTTTATCCTTTTTTTTGTATTTTACACTGTAAATGTAGCACAGAAAAGGTGCCTTGTCAAAGAAAAGCGCTGATTCTCTGGCACTATCAGCAGAAGGCAGTCAGATTGGTTCATTTGAAAACTGCTTATTCAGACATTCTGCTCCTCTGATGTGCAGCTTTTTGTGTACTCAAAAGTTTGGATGCACACATATTAGGACGCAGTCTATGAGTCAGATGTTTTGAGTCGATCCACAAACATAGTTGACAAAATAGCATCGATTATTACAATGTGTAAATGACAGAAAATAGACTCCAGTCAGGCAATGTCCATCTATTTTAATAGTGTTTCTGTCCACAGAGTTTTTAGTGTTGTCCAAAGTACTGATGTTGGTACCAGTCTGTACTGAAATGTATAAAATGTGACTATACCAGCATTTGCCGCGAACATTTTGATTCTCAAACCGCTCTGATTGGCCATTGTGTTCTCGTGCTCAACAGATATGTCTGATTGGCAGACATATCTTCACAGATACACACAGTAGCGTCTGAAAGCGGATCCCTGATATATCTGCTCATAGACACGGCTTTCAAACGCTGCCGTGTGTATCCGTGGAAGCGCTCGGTACTTTTGACAACACTAGTTTCTATACAGTTCATGGTGGAAACGCGTTATCAATTTAAAGATATGCTCAGTTTTTATTGTTTTATAGGAGACAAAACTATTTACTATATTTAATTTTTCCTCTTTAAAAAAAAAAAACCTGCACTGCTTAATATTTCACAAACTTCTCAAATGAAATCAAATTCAAAACAAAGTCATATAGCCCAACCAGCATGCCACACATGACAAGGTCAATATTTGTCTTTAAAATATCAAATAATAACCTTTAATATTAAGGTGAGTTTGGGTTTTAAAATGGCATGTGGTGTGACATTAAAAATGTGTTATACTTAAATAATAATACAATAACAATTTTTACAAACATTTTTTTCTTTTACAAATGTCTTAAAATATTTGTATTATATAAAAAGAAATGAAAATGAAAATGAAAAAAATTAAGATTTGTACAATCCTGGTTTATTATCATTAACTAAAACTAAACCCATAAAAAGTACTTGAAATAAAACATTAATAAAATAAAATAAAATAAGTTGCCAAGATAGCTTTTCTCAATTTTATTTAGTTTATCTTGAAGTACTAAAATAACTAAACGTTATAAATAAATAAATAATAAATATATAGAATCATATACAAAAACACAACAACATTACTAAAGTGAAAATTGTAAAAATAAAATCTAATTCAAAATATTGTCAGTGATTGTAATTTTTTTACTTGATGGTTACACCACATGACAACTTTTATTGAAAACTGTTGAAAGGTTTTTCCAGACCATATGAAATGAACACCAGCACTTCAGAGTACATTCTGAAGAAACTGGCACACAGGGTTAAAATAGATTTTTTCCTTATCTTTATCATGGGCATTTTATATGTCATTGACCCATAAATGGAAATGATTATACAGCAACACGAGACCAGGAAGAAATGATGGGTTCAGTTTGCACAGATCCAGTTGTACTCAATAAATTTTACAACATTGACAATAAGTTACTTTGTGAACTTTGGCCTTAATTGTTGTCTTTTTTTTCTGGTCTTGAGCTTGAAGAAAAGAGTTGTTGTGGCAACATTTCAAAGAGCATGTGTATGATATTATTATTTTTATTATTATTATTGAAATAACACAGAGAGTGGATGCTGTTAAAGTCCCCAGGTGACTCTGAAAGTGGATGAGGGTGGTGATACAGTGTGTTGTGGGACAGATGGCGGCTGGCTTTGTAGTGATCTTGCTCTGATGTGCCATTCCTGGATGCTGAGGCTGTTTGAACTGCCAAACTAGTTTCGGGAGACCTGATGGGAGACTTACACAAGGCACAATAAGCATCAGGTGTCTGCTCAGTTTGGCAGCAGTGATCCATTTTCAGGTCCATGTTTTTGACCATGGGCCAATACTCTGGAAATGTGACCTACCTGTCCAGGATGACCTTCTGGTATCTGTAGTAGTCATACCTGGCTGAAGAATTGACTTCTTTACTTTTAACCGTGAAAACACAGGGTGTTTATTGACCTTGTCAGGAAGGACACACCTAACCCACATAAATCTGACTCCACTCTGCCACACTGTCATTGCTCAGATTCAATAACTGCAATGATTTATTTTATTTGTCGAGATGTAATAAGCAAGACAGGTTTATAAGACATTATGACTCTAGGCCAGAAAACAGATCTGGAGTAATAAGATCACTTTGCTTGAACTGACAGACGCTGGAAAATCTGACAGATCATAAAGACTCCATAAAATTGAAATCTGAGTTTTGTGACTTTTAATCCATGTCTGTTAGCTTGGGTGTTTCCTTTTACATGTCCTAACCAGTTGCTATATGATGATTCCAGCATTAAGCTATAAGTCTACAAGGTTTGGCAAAAATCACAAATAACAGCCAATCAGAAGGTGGCAGGGGCGGGCTCACTCTGGTAATGCTATCGCATGTCGTAGAAATAGAAATCCTTCCAAAAATTGAATCCCCTGGCACTTGTTGCATATTACTCTCACAGCTGGTTAGGTCAAAAAATTGGCAAAAACCTTTTATTTATCAAGTGTCGCATTGTGTTGTGCCTGGTTAGGATGTAGTGTTGTATATAGCAAATTGACAAAATGAAACTTGAGCATAAGTCTGTCATGATTTACATGGATTACATGGTTTTTGTCCAAACTGTCAGTAGCACATTATATGAGTGCTTTAAATGATCTTTCCTTAAAGGAAATCAAGTTAAATATGAATAAATGGACTACTTGCACTGAGCCTCGTGACACACTTTACTTTACATTACTTTACTTTACTTACTTTGTTTGTCCCTTTAAGGGAAATTTGTTTTTGGCAATACAGGTGAATCTGCATAACGAGATACCCACCCACATCAATAACATATCAATCACACAGTCGTATCCTTTAAGCTAGAGTTTAACAGCCTTGTAGCCAAAGGAACAAAATAATTTTTATAACGGTTATATCTAGACCTTGGAGTACGTAAACGTCGACCAGATGGAAGTAGTTCGAATTCTGGATAAAGCGCATGAGAAGGGTCCAGAGTAGGGGTGTGCGATATTGACAAAAAATTATATCTCGATATTTTCTGGGATTTTATCGATAACGATAATTAGACGATATTTTACTGAGTGTGTTATTGTGCTGGTATTCGATAATGTCAAATCGCACATCGTTAAAACAACAATTACGATATTATCGCAGACGATATATATCGCACACCCCTAGTCCAGAGTCATTTTCCTTGCCTGTTTAAAAATAATTTTGTTAAATATTGACTGAAGATTGGGGTAAACCCCCAGACCAACCTCTTTCATTGCCGTACGCACCAAACGGTTCAGCTGAGATCTAAGAGTAACTGTCAAATTACCGAACCAGGCCGCTGTACCATACAGAAAGATGGATTCAGGCGTGACAAAACAGCAACATGGCCCTCTGAGCAACTCCAAAAAGTCTGAGCCTCCGTAAGAATTAAATTTTTTTGTTGCACCTTTCGACACAGATTTTCCCCATGCACCTCCCATAAAAGTTTATTATCAATAAACAAACCTAAGTATTTGTATGAAGCAACCTGTCTAATAGGCTCATTAATAATGATAGGTGTGTGGTTGCCTACTAATTTGGGATCAAAATTAATTTCCTCTGTTTTTCCAACATTAATTACAAGACTGTGTTCTTTACTCCATGTAACAAAGTTAGCAATCACTGTAATGTAATGTTGAATGTCCTCATCTTTATACAGAAGACAAAGAATGGCAGTGTCATCTGAGAATTTTACAACAATATTCCCAGGATGGTGACTCCTATATTCATTGGTGTACAGTGTAAATAAGAGTGGTGAACATACACACCCCTGGGGGACACCAATACTAACGGACCTACACTCAGAAAGAGCCAGACTGATTTTGACTTGTTGAGTCCTACCAGTAAGAAATGCATGGAACCATTTGATGCTATATGGATTAACAGTAGGCCTGTCGCAATAATCAATATATCGACTTATCGCGCAATATATTTACATGACCTCAATCATTTTTGGTGACGCAATATATCTCCCATTATATTTACTTAAAAATTAATGTCACCGTGTTTTGTACATTCCATTTGCGCCTGTGTCTTTTGCAGCTTCTCGTAAATAATGAAAAGATGCTTCTACAAAAACGTTTAATCTGTAGATATGGTCTTGTTTAGGGATCTGTGCCTTTGTGCATACGGACATCTGACTGCTAAGTAGGGTTTCGGAACCGATAACCGGTTCTTATTCAGAACCGGTTCTGTTTTTTGAAAAGAACTGGAACCGTGAGCAATTTCTAAGTTTCGGTTCCGAAAACGGTTCTGGTGTGACACGTGACCAAGCGCTGTGAGCAGCCTTGCGCCGGCGTTTCCTGTAAAGGCGGGCATACACAGTGCGATTCTGAAGGTCGGAACGATTGAGTTTATCCGAAAAACGTACGGAGGCAGTCACACACGACACGAATTTACTACGATTTTACAAACTCTGACGTAAACATTACGTTTCGCGCCATTCATAAAAATATGGATTCTGAGGACGAAATAGTTTTCTTTGTGGCAGGCGGCTTGTGACGTCCAAAAAAAAAAAAAACGAAGACAAAGGACATGGTAAAGAGAATGGCTGAAAAGCAGAGGAAAGCATGGACTTTGTTCTTCATAAAGAACTCGAGGGAGTAGGCCATTTCTGAATTTCTGCTCGTTTTGCCGGAAATACAACAGGCATATTCATTCATAAAGCTGAACGGCAAATTTGGCACATTCGGAATAACAAATAAAAAATAGAACTGTATAATTAAACTAAAATTATTATAGACTGTATGGTTTTTGTCATCTTCTGATTGGTCAACTTCAGATGGATCGCCAAATCGTCTCGTTCAACCGCACATACGCCACGAATTTAAACCAACAGCATCCGATTTTTTTTTACATGTTTGAAAATTATCGGGAGGACGGGAGGTGCTCGTAACGTCTCGGATCGGACCGTAATTCTTCTCACACGGTACGAGCCGCGACCATGCGAGCATCTGCAAAAAATTGCCTGCGAGCTCGTACAACAGCAAAAATCGCACCGTGTACGCCCGCTTTAAAAGATGTCACAAACCACATAACAGAAACACCGCCCTGCCTCTTTAATTACTGAGCACATTGTTTCCCATGACGCGCACTCCACAGACGCGCCGCGTCTTTAACTGCCGAACACATCGTTTTCCACGACTGTATGCGCACTCGTGTCTTTGATAAATGAGCACGTTGTTTTGTCTGACTGTACATATACTGGCAGCACGCAGCTCCTGCCACCACTAAATTACATTATATTTGTCCCGTATTGTCATTAATATACATACTGACTTCAGCTTGGACCACTAAATAAATAGACTGCTATTGTTATGCAAGTATGAGGGTTAGATTATTTAGTATACAAGTCATTCTAAGAGTGATAAACAAAGTGATAGAAAATATTTGAATCTGCAGATATGGTCTTGTTTAGGGATCTGTGCCTTTGTGCATACGGACATCTGACTGATAAGTAGTGATTGTGTTTTTCAGCAATAGTGTGCACCCTTAATTTACAGAGAAAAGAAGGTCAGGAGAAAATCTGCAGATGGAAAAATCTCCATACAAGTTCTTTGTGCATTTTTCTTTTTTTCTACTTGTTACTTTGCGCCTTTTGTTAGAAAATGTTTATTTACTATTTATTCAAGTTCTTTAAGGTATTTAATATTTTGATACTTAATTTCCATGACCTAAATATTCTAAAAAAATTTAAAGTTTGTTGTCATTTGGAAGTGTGTAGGCCTTCTTGCATTATTATTCTGTTACATTATGATTATATATTCAGTGGCATAAAATGGTCTTTAAAATGACAATAATATCACTTATCGCAATTATTTCTGGGGCAATATATCGCACAACAAAAAGTTGTTATCGTGACAGGCCTAATTAACAGCCGTACTATTTAGTTTGGAGAGCATCAGGTGTGGCTGCACGGTATTAAAAGCAGAGCTCATATCAAGAAAGAACAGCCTGGCATAAGCCTTGGGATTCATCAGTGCCTTATTGATTTGATAGGCAAACTGATTAGGATCAAGATGGTCCTTAACCTGTTCTTTAAGCTTCCACACCATAATCCTCTCCAAACACTTCATCACAAAGCAGGTTAAGGCGACTGGGCAATAATTGTTATACTCTTGAGGATCAGGTCTTTTTGGAATTGGTATAATAATTGATTTCTTCCAAATATCTGGAATAATATGTAAATCAATGGACCTCTGAAAAATTCCTCTGCAAAGGATTTCAAAATAAAAGTAGAAAGATCATCCGGCCCAGTTGCCTTTTTAATGTCAAGATCTTTAAAAACCTTAACATCAGTCAAACATATTTGAGGTTTAGATACAGAATCGTCAATCCTAATAGCCCCCAGTACATCACTACAGTCATAAGAATTAACATCAAACCTACAGTAAAAATCATAAAGCTCATTTGCCAATGTCTCCTCATTTACAACCTGCATACTTAACCTTTTAGGTATCATATTAGTTATACACCTTACCTTAGACCACAACTTTTTTGGATTTTTACTCCAATCACTATCAATTAAATCTCTGTAATTCTTACGAGTTTCTCTTTTTTATGAATACGTTTTTCTTAGACGGTTTTAAAAGTTCAGGGTCCCGTTGTTTAAAAGCCCAGCATTTCTGAGTTATACACTCTTTAACCTCCTTGGTGATATAAGGCTTGTTATTTTAAAAATGTTTAACCTGTTTAACTGGAATCACAGAAGCTACACAGAATTTGACATATGCAGACCTGTTTCCATTTTGTCTGTCGATATCTGGATAATACAGCACCTCCAAGTCAATACAGAGAACACAGTTGAAACCTTGACATTTTATTTGTGGATTTAACATTAATAGATGATCTTAAGCAAAAGGCTGTTGCTACTGCACGCGCTAGTGATTATTGACTATCGCACACTGGATGTGTCATTCTGTACTTGCATTCTCAGATTAAATGTGGCGATCCAAAACATAGATTCATGTAGTGAATCTAATCACCATTCAGGCAAAAGTTCGCTTCAAGAATGACCACACTGCAGACGTGATCTATCGCTAGTAGGGCTGCACGATTAATCGAATGCGATTGTCATGTGCATTTTGTTCTGCGAGGCGTATTTTGAGTTTCAGAGCGAGAGCACCCTCTGGCCTTCGGATGGAGATTTACTGCTGATCACAGAACCGTGCTTCACTGAAAGATACGCATGACAATCGCAGCTTCTGTCGAATCGTGATCTCATTTCCATTTCGATTTATCGTGCAGCCCTAATCGCTAGCACACCCTGAGCACATGTGAGCTATATCTGCATAATATATCAGCATCATTTTTTTTCAAAATGTTTACACTTTAAGCCTTTATTATCGGCCAGTTCCCATAACGTTCCAATAATATCGTGCATCCCTAGTTTTAATCCAACATAAGACGATCTGAGAAAGCTGTGGCTGGTAAACATACGTGATTTTTTCACCACAGGGTGTCAGTGCTCTTAACTAGTAATGGCGATGATACAGTGTGTGTGAGATCTGATGAATAAGATCGATATTGCCTAATGAATAAGATTAGGCAATATCGCGTTCATTATCGCAGATTGAATCGCATTCGATTATGAACGCGATATTGCCTAATTGTCAGTGAACTACGGCTCTGTGTAGTAAATGCCGCTCCATCTGAAAGCAGGTGATGGAGATTTACTACTAATCACAGAACCGGCTTTACTGACGAGATGCGCATGACTATCGCATGCAATTAATTGCACAGCCCTACTATTAACTACAACTTTTGCCTCAATAATCTCCTAATTTGCTGCTTATTAATAGTCAGTAAGGTAGTTAAATTTAGGGGATTAAGAGACCTAAAATATGGTCATGCACAATAAGTCATTAATATGTGCTTTATAAGTACTAATATGCTAGTAATATGCATGCTAAGCAACTAGTTAATAGTGAGAACTGGTCCCTAAACTAAAGTGTCACTGCTTTGAGTATACAGATGTACGTAGTAAAGCACTATATAAATGTTGCATCAGTCCAATGCAGATCTGATGCAAAAATGCATAGGGTGACAAGGTGTTTTTAAAATGTGTTCAGATGCATTCAGAAGTGGAGACTTGCACCACAGTCACTCCATTGCTGTATTGGTTGTACTTTGGCTTGTTGTCCTGCAGACAGATTTGTGTTCATTCTGGAGTCTGAGTTATGTGATCTGGATAAAGCACCTCTCTGTGTTTTGCTCCATTTATGTTTCCCTCAGTAGTCATTAGTCTTTCTAATGAAGCCTTCCTTAATATGTCTAGCTGCCAAGTTATTGAATTGCATCAAATGTTTATTTACAATTACACAATACACAGTGGACTAAATGTGATTGTTGTGAAGTTTGGCCATACTAATGTTAATTTTAATTTTACAGGAAATGAAATAAATCAGCTGAGAAACACCCCTTTGAGATTTGAATTTAGACTAGTGGTGCTACATTGTGCAGCATTTTGCCGTTGTATTCACCATATGAATTTTAAAGTGAATGGTTATAGTAGGGCTGGACGATATGGCCAAAATTGATATCACGATATATTTCTTAATTTCGGTCGATACGATATAATTTCGATATCGATATGAACACTATTTATCTGAAATATAAATCTTTTGTAACATTATAAATGCCTTTATCATCACTTTTGATCAATTTTAAGCATCCTTGCTAAATAAAAGTATTAATTTCTATAATTTCTTTCCCCAAAAAATAATAAAAATTATACTGAATGGAATAGTGTATAATGTTACAAAAGCTTTTTATTTCAGATAAATGCTTATCTTTGGATCTTTCTATTCATCAAAGAATCCTGAAAAAAAAATGTACTCAACTGTTTTAAATATTGATAATCAGCAAATCAGCATTGTTTAAAAATCATATCACCGTTATTGAAAAAAATTATATCGCGATACATATTGATGTTGAATTATTGTCCAGCCCTAGGTTATAGGCTTTGTTTTGTTGGTTTACTGTGCGACATCAGCAGACAAACATGACCATTTCTTTGAAAGGCCACATAGCAATTTGTTCCAACCTGTTACAGAAATGAACTAACATTTATAGATTGCATATAATATTTAAATGTTGTATTGAAAACAAGTACCATCAGACACCAGGAAAGAGTGACGTTATTTAAAGAAAAATTATGTAAACAAAAACTAGGATAATTTGTAATTAATATTATTACTTAATATAATTGATAATTTTGTATTATATAATTTGACATCAGTTACCAAAAGCTCTGATTATTTTTTATTTTATTTTATTTTATTACTTTATTTTTTATTTTTTGATGAGGCACAGTCAATTGTATGACTACAAACACTACAAAATTTTAGAAAGTAATTGTTAGATTTGCAAAAAATTATAATAATAATTTTTAAAAAGTGTGTATGTATATATATATATATATATATATATATATATAAATAATATAGGTCAGAATTATTTAAAATGTTCTAAACGGTGCTTTTTAATTAAATCTGTTGCAGAGTAAACAAACAGAACCCCAATCTACATGTAATCAGTGACAAACAATCATGTGATATTATTATCTGTCTTGTTTATTGCCTGTCTTCAGTTTAGATGGAGCTAATCAAACTCAGAATCTAGGTTTAAGTGCATATTTTGGTACTAAATGAACCCACTTCACTAATTACATACCATATATATATATATATATATATATGTATGTGTGTGTGTGTGTGTTACAATTTCACCACAAAAATTTACATTTCAATGTTTAAGTGTATATATACTATTTTTCCTGATATATTCTCATTAAACATTGATATTTCTAACTTAGGCAGTAAAAAAAATACATCAAAACATATGAACACGTCTCCATCTCCATCAGTGTTTCAAGCTAACGTTTTCAGTGATTGTCAGTATTGTAGAGCCCAGTCATCCTCTGTTCTTCTTCTATTGGCATTTCATTAATTCTGCTGTGTTTCTTCCTCAGCGGTGAAATGGATGATGGAAAGCCGGTGTGGGCGCCTCACCCTACGGATGGGTTCCAGCTGGGCAGAATCATTGACATCAGTGCCGATAGTCTGACCATCGAGCCTCTCAACCAGAGAGGGAAGGTGAGGAGAAGCTTCTGCAAGAATACACAGTGTCACATTTAAGGACGAAACATAGTGCATGCAAGTACAAGTTACACAAGCTGTATTTATAGATTTTTGCATTTAATATGTGTCAGAATGCCAATTAATAATTCAATGGACAAGGGCTCACATGAATGGCCTTCTATGCTCAGTTTTCTTTTATAGGGCAGGTACTGTTATGGCAGATCAACAATTTGAAGAGAATCTTGCTGAGCAAGTTAAAGTTGGTTAAACTGTCATCATGTTTATAGCCAGTGTAACAACACATCTGGTTTAAAGGGATAGTTCAACCAAATATGGGGTAAAAAAAAATAAAATGTCATCATTTACTCACCCTCATTTCGTCCCAAAACTGTATGATTTTTCTTCTGCTGATCACAAAAGAAGATAATTTCAATATTTTTGAATGCTGGTACCTGTTTGTAACTTCCATCGAATGTACAACAAACAAAAACTGAGACATTTCTTGAAATATCTTCTGTTATGTTCCACAGAAGAAAGTCATAGAGTTTCTGAACAACATGAGTAAATGAAGAAAATTTTATTTTTTTGGTGAACAATCCCTTTTGTAGTACCCAAGTAGTTCTGTTGCTCCGTTATTACTGCATTAATGCAAAAACTCATGTTAAATATCTACAAAAGGACCATGCTCTTAAAATGTGTTAGCTGATCATTTAGACCTGCATATTTGTTTTGTTTTTTTTCGATGGCCTAACAAGCTGTAAAATCATTATTCTGACATCAGAGGGTTTAAACTGTAGAATAGGGTTTATTGAGAGATATTCAGGAAACAGTGAATGGCAGTCATATAAAAATCTGTATTTCTCAGTTTTAATGTAGTGCAGTTGTTCTCCACTGGTTTTGTTTCAGATTTCAGTGGGAAAAAATGCACAGTGAGTTATGAAGATATGATAAGATATGACAATTGGTTTCACCTCCTTCAATGGATAATAAAGAATATACTGTGTGGGTGTTCCTAGATTTAAAGGCACACTATGTAAGATTTTCGTAATAAAATATCCAAAAACCACTTGCACAGTGTTATATACAGTATTTCATGCAGTTGTGCACTTACGTTATCCCAAGAGTTCCCAAGGATTTGTAAATCCAGAGAAATTTCAGTTTTAAATAATGGCTGCGTTTCCTAGCACCTGTCGCTTACTGATTGTTTGGAATTATAAATAAGAGAGTAGTTCGTCTGTTAATATCACATGCACTTTTTTTATTTTTTATTTTTTTATTTTTTTATTTGTTACTTAGACGCAGGCAGTGCGCTGCATGAGACACAAAAGTAATATAGCCAAAACAACCGCATAGACGCTCTTTAGTGTAGATGCATGTTGATTTTATCAGACGATGCCGCGATTATAAATAAGAGTGACTCCTGGTTAACATGTATTAAAAGGGGTCGTGTTTAGTCACTTTAGTGTGGTATTTTTTTGACAATATTCACTCACCATGACAGTAAAATAGGGCATTCTAAGTCAATATACTGCAGTATTTCCTCTCTCAATCAGTAGAAAATATGGTTAACACCCGGAGATGCATGAAAAAAAAATACCGTCATGTACCGTGAAACCAGTATAATTTAGAAAAATACCGTGATGTAAATTTTTGGTCATACTGCCCAGCACTAGCTCATCCCTGTTCATTGTCGCCTATCAAAGACGTAATATTCGCTCTATCGGTTTCCGCTTTTAGAAACTATGGCAACACACGTGGACGAAAATGCTGCTGTATAGTTAAACTAAATCCATTACGGCTATCGCAAATAAAATGAAAATGAAATGAAAAGTGATGATTCTTTTTACGTGTTTTTACAGTGTTGTGCATTATAACCAATCACACACGAGTCTGTTGAGCTTATGAATGCAGCGGCCAATCAGAGGCGTGCGTTCAGATGAGTCATCACTGAAACGCCGGAGTTCTGATCAGAGCGCACGCTCACTGACTGAATTCTGCTCTCTCGCGAATTCTCTCATCATAAACAACGAAGTGCAGATGTACGTATGATGTTGATTCATTCATCAAACAGTGTATAGACCGCTTTACTGATTATAAGGGGAGTTTTTTTTTTAGAGTGCTTAAACTTTGGAAGGTACAAGTAATAACATTTTTTATTTATTTTTTTCATCTGTGAACATGATTCTGACATTTCTGGATGGTGAAAATGACATCTCCCATCATTCCACTCTCCTTCATAGCATCGTCAAGCGTCGCCTTTGTTATTGTTTTGAAAATTATATTATAACTCGATATGAAAAATTTGTGTATGTAATATATAAACTATTGTAATAATATCTGAAATGTGTACTTTTGTAATTATGTATGTTTGTAATCAGTGGAAAAGTGATGCCTATTAGATAAATATGTATAAAGGGTAGGCATAATAACCGAAGGCTTCGGCCTACACCTTTTTCAGTTATGATTTATATTTTTATTTTTTTATTTGTTGTGAAAAGCTGTCTGTGTGGACCGAAATAAAAAATGTGTTAAACTGAACAATTGAACAAACAAACAGTCAGTCAGTAATGATTAAACGCTTGTTTGATTTATGTTTCATGAACCTTAAGTACACAAAACTTAATTTCAAGATGGTCATCATTAAAAATTAATGGGGAAGGGTGAGCGGGAGCCACAATTCTGCAGAAAACATGGCAAGACAAACTGCTAATATGATCTAATAATGAAAGTACTCACATTTCATGTCCTGTTCTGTTTCTGTCAAAAACATTTGTTGCACTTCACAGATTCTTTGCAGAATGATTTAAACTCTTCTGATGAATGCTTCTGTTTTCAGAGCCACTGCAAACACATCCTGTTGCCCATATGGAGTCTGGCTATCTCTGGAGCTTGACAAAGATTACAGTAGCAATAACTCTGTGTGTTTGTGTGTGTGTTTTCACATGTGACAACTACAAGACAGAGTGTTGTGTGCAGCATTACATCTAGCGCATGTGATTTGTGTGCAGTGTGATGTCGCCGGGATGTGAAAGCACAATAGGCCGTCTGTTCACACGCTACAAGTGTGTGTGTGTGGAGTACACTACTGTCTGATATTAGAACAGAAGCATGGAAGTGGAATACATAGAGTGGCAGTCTTTACTGTTGCATTTGATGTGTTTGCTATGGGAAGCATCTATACTGCTTTTGAGCAATCCAATCTCTAATCCCACGTATTAAGGGGTCAGTTCGCCCAAAAATGAAAAATGTTACTCACCCTCATTTTGTTCCAAACCCGTAAGTCTTTTTTTGATATTTTGAATGAAACCTGAGAGATTTCTGTCCCTCTATTACAGGCCATGCAACCAAAACTTTGATTCATCAAAAAGTGCATAAAGAGGACATAAACGTTAACTAAATGAATCAAGTGGTTTAATCAAATTCTTCTGAAGAGACATGTTTGCTTTATATGATGAGCAGATTTAATTCAGGCATTTATGTACATATAAACATTGATCAACACATATGCGTAGAGGGCATGAAATCAAGGCCGTCATGTCTTTAACATTGGGGGACCTGTTTTTTGTGGGGCTTATAATGATGATAGCATATATCTTTAAAGGTCACATATTTTACACCTTTCTGGAGTTTTATTTGACTGAAGGTGGTGACTGTGTAGTTCTGACGTCAACTTTTTACGGAAGTCACAACGGTTCGTGAAAAATCACAGCTACTTTATGCAGGCTGTGTGCATTTTACTGTGGATTGACTGTTTGAAACTTATATGGTAGTTAAATAGCCCCTAGACCTCAGTAATCGTGACAAAAGCCAGGAAATTTCAGTTTTGACAATATGGGACCTTTAATTCAAAATGGTGAAATTTAACAAAAACAAATCGAGTAGTTTGGAGCACTGGCTATTCGTGTCTTTTAACATTGCTGTCATAAAACAGTTGTCAAATATTACCACTTAGCTGCTTACATCTTTCACTGTTAAAACTGAAGCAGAGCACTTTCAGTGGAGCGAAAAGTCTCTCATATTTCATTACAAATATCTTCATTTGTGTTTTGAAGATGAACAAGTTTTGTTTTGTTTTTTTGGAAAGATATGAGGTTGAGTAAATGATGACAGAATTTGAATTTGTGGGTGAAGTCTCCCTTCAAGCTTAAGCACGTAACTAACACCAGTTGTCATGCTTTTAGCCTATGTGCGGTTAACATTAAAGTCATTGTGTTTCAGAACTTTCAAGCTTCTGTCAGTCAAGTCTTCCCTGCTGAAGATGATGTCAGCAAACATGTGGAGGACAACTGTAAGTGTTCTTGTGTTTGAGATGTTCATGTCGGTTATGTTGGATAAAATGAAATGACAGCACTGACTAATGATTTCGTGTGTGTGTGTGTGTGTGTGTGTGTGTGTGTGTGTGCGTGTGTGTGTGTGC